>NC_083350.1:63459523-63772439 GCF_030254825.1 Meriones unguiculatus | reverse complement strand
TGGTGGCCCTAGAGTTTTGAGCATTACCTGCAGAGCCTCAGTTCCTGGTGACTTTCTCTGACGGTTCAAGCCCCCACTTTTCTATTGATAACACTGCAGACTTTGGCTCTCTATGCAGCCAACACAGCCCACCCTACCTATGATAAGGCCGTAAGTCAGCAAAAGACCATCAGGAGATGCATTTGTTGGGATAATGCCCAAGAAAGATGCCTTCCAGATGACCCTGACAGCAAAGACTATCTCTCCATGTACATGCGTACACACAAGCCTCAAATTTCACCAAACACAGACTTTTTGCTGACTCATGGGACGGTTTGTCCTCTTCCCATCCTGAGCAAATATTGTTTCCAGATGCGTTGAGTTATTTAGTGTTCGAATTCGTAGAATGGAGTCTTCCAAAGCCAGAGAGAGTTGCCTATAGTATGTGTGACAGGAGCAAGGACTCTTCAGACAGAAACTGTGGCTCTCACAGCCCCTGTGGCTGCAGTCATCTTTGGCTGCTGCAGTGGTGTTCCTTCAGGGTAATGGCATAGACTTCCAGTCAGAACTCCAGAATTGCAGGCCGGCCATTTGTCAAGGGCAGTGCTGCTTAGCTGATGGCATCCTACTGAAGACAGCAATGATAAGAGAGAGGTCCCTGTTGGCTGTCATCCAGAGGGCCCAACAGCCCAGTCCCAACAGTTTGCTCATTCATAGGAAAACAAGTGAAGACTGCTTGTGCTAACGACTAAGAATTAACATTCCAAATATACTGAAAAATGTGTGACTCAAAAACCAAGCACCCTTACAGAGAGTTGGCTCCTGTCATCCGTCTCATTACCTGGCTAGGTTTGTGTGCTTTAACCAGAGCCTGCAGCATCAGTGACACTCCTGCTGGGTTTGCTGTGACCCTCCATCAGCAGAGGCGGAGACAGAAGGGAAAATTAGGGACCCAGCTGGAGAGCCCAGCTCGGAAGGAACAACCAACGTAAGAAGGAAGAGAAGGAAGTGAGGTGGGGGGATGGAGCAAGGGTTACAATAAATGCCGGGCAAGGGCTGGAAGCCCTAAGATCACAACAGAGGGGTAACGCTTAATGCGAAAAGTGCTTCCAATTGGTCTACAAAATAAACTGGCTGTTTTACGGAGCCGATGAAGAGACCAGTCAGAAGTCTTTGTGGTGCTCTGGCTCTCATTCTAAGTAATGAGTAGAAGACCAGAAGTACCAGAGTTATAAAGAGACCTGTTTTGAAAGCCAGCTGTGGGGAGGCAGCCTGTAAGAGCAAACAAAATGGTTCCGACATCATCTAAAGTGGCAGTGTGTGACTGGTTCTATTTTTAGTTTGTTTTCTTGTCCTAGCCTATAAAATCTAGAATTGCTTGATATATTATTCAAAGTGGTGAATTAATTGTCATGTTGTTCTAGTAAATACACACACACACACATATATATATATATTAGCTTTTTATTATGCATTTTATAGTAACATCTTAACACATCTTTACCCCAGTCCTAAAACGCAAGGTATGAAAGGCCTCCCCACCTCTGACCTGCTCTCCCTTGGTAGCCAGGGACCAGGACCAGCTTTCAGCAAATGATTTGGTAGTTGAAAATGGAGAGTTGATGGAAGCTTCATGGACTCTTTAAAATTGGCCCTAAGCGTCCAAAAGTAATGTGCCCCATAGATAAGATAAACGTGAACAATGCCATATAATGTCTATCCCAAGCTCTCCTTAACTCATCCTGTCATTTGGGAGCATGTTTTACTATCAGTACTGCCTAAGAATGTGCTGTTTTAGCCCCTAGAACAGGGTTTGATTTAGATCATGAACCTGCATTCAGCCCTGTAAGTCCGTTACATGTGGAAGGAATGGGTGAAAAAAGTCCCCGTTAGCGAATGAGATCATTCCTATTTGCTTATATTAAAATTGGACAATGCAAATGGATTTTTCAGATTCAGGGCTAGTAAAAATTTGTATGGTCAAGAGCTACAGGTGTGATATCCTAGTATCAAGTTGCTGATATTATAAGACTTATTTTACCATAAAGTGTACTTACATATATGTGTGCACTAGCATGTGTGCGTGTGTGTGTGTGTTTAAGCTTGTGTCTTTGCAACACAAAGACAGTTAAATCGTGCACACATTTCCTTAAGCATTATTTCACTAGAGGGCTCACTCTCCTTTCAGAAAGGATATAAAAGGACCTCTCATATCGTGAAACTATACATCCCTTCTAAAGACAAATTTGCCTTGTAGAACATTTTAAGGGCTATCATTTCTGTATGCCATATGAAAACATAAATGGCCAGTGACTTCCTTGACAGGTTTGATTAAAATGAAAATATTGTATTTGCATATTCTCCAGGCCTTTTCTTTTTAGTAAGTTTCCCTTTGCATCAAAGACAACATGAACATGAACTAGGGAGGCTCCAGGGAAACACAGGAGGGAAGAAAGCAAAGGACTGGAGTTCCACCTGCTCCTCTCTGTTAAGATGTTACTTCCAAACACCTGCTGTGTTTTCCCAGGGTCCCAGAAGACGGGGATCCTTATGTACAACCGGAGGATGATAACTACGAGAATGAGTCTGTGCGGCAGCTGGAGAGTGAGCTGCAGATGGAGGAGTACCTGAAGAAGAAGCTGCAGGACGAGGCCTACCAGGTACAGGGCCAGCAGCATCCCCAACCCTGCCCACGGCCCTCCACAACTGCCCATTCCCCTTTCTTCTCTACTTTTCCAGAATATTCTGGTGGTATCCCTTAATTCATGCATCCCAGACAGCAATGTTTTAAACACCTCTTGTAGCTCTCTATTCTTCCAAATTGCCACCTGGAAAGTGAAAAGGGCCTTTGTGACATTGGCAGAGTCATGGTGACAACCAATACAAGCACCTCAGGGTTGTCAGGAAAGTTTTTTTTCCCCTAAGTTAAAATATAGAGGCCTGGGGAGATGGTTCAATTGATAACACTCTCGCAGAGCAGGCATGAAGACTGCAGTTTGGGTTCCCAGAATCCAACTGAATGTCAGAAAGGCATGGCAGCCCAGCCTGTAATCCCAGCAATCAAAAGGTAGAAACAGGAGACCCCCGGAGCAAGCTGGCCAGCCACACTAGCCAAATCAGTGATCCCTGGGTTCATAGGAGACCTCAGGGAATAGGGTAGAGAGCAATAGAGGAAGACCCCTGACATCAACATTGGGTTTTCATACGCTCGTGTCAGTTCCTGCGCCCACAAACATATGTCCGTGCACACGTGCCTGCACACACACCACAAATGCAAACCTGTAAAAATATACACCCACATATTAAATATTAAATAAAAGGTTGAAAAATAATAATTACACAAAGGACATGGCACGAGGCAAACAAATGCACGCCAGCACAGCTGCTCCCCTGAGTCGCTTGTGAGCTCCTCATTGCCTGTATCACGTCAAACATAAGTGGGAAGGGGGCAGAACGTACTGAGAAACAATGGGGGAACTGCAGGCAAGGCGCAGATAGACGGACACTGAAATGGGCTGGAGTATGCCAACCCATCTGAGAATTCCCAGAGCGTGGCTCATGCCACCAAGAATAACATAATTACTTACTCTCGCCAAGAGCAGTGAATTTGCCCCTTGGGGGTGGCCCACTGCCTGCTTCTCCGCAGGTGTGTTGTTGGGCTCTGAGGGCTCCAGGGTGTTTGTGTGGCAGAGCCAGCTGGCCCCAGCTTTCCTGTCAGACGTTTTGTCAACTGACCACGCAAGCTTTCTCCACCATCTCAGGCCACCAGTGGGCCTCTCTCTCACATAGACACACACTCTGTCAGGACAGAGAGCCAGTGAGTGCCAGCCTTGAAATGTTAACACTAAACAGCAGAGAAACTGATTCCCAAGTTCACCCAGACAAAGCGTTGCTTAAAATGAGCCTTTAACCTTTTCAGCCTAGCAACTGCCTTCAGGAGCAATGAAGACGTTTTTCAAGCCATTTCAAAAATATTAATAATAATAAGTGTGTAGAGCCATGCTCCTGTGCTACAAAAAAAAAAAAAAATGTTCACCTGATTACAGAGCTTGATGAGTGAGCATTTGCGACCTCTGTGGCTTTATCCATAGAAAGAACTAGCCTTGTATGTCAGGGAATCTCTGGGAAGCTTAAGGGCCTAAGCTTATAGGCATTTCATGTGGGTCTGCAGATGGAGGAGAGAAATGTAGCTAGATCATCAAAAGTCTGATTTGGGCTGTTGAAGACGCCTGCCGGGCTCTACTCATCAAGTTTATCATCGGTTCCTGGGGTTTAGTAACAACAGTAACTACAATTCTACATTTTTTAGGTGACTTTTCTACAGTCTACAACAAGTATTGCATTCTTAATGAATTAGCAATCAATGCTACATGAGTAAAGTAAATGGGGATTCTATTAATGACATGATCTAGCTGGAGTTTTGCTGTGCCCGGTGAATCTGTGGTTCTACTCTCTCACTCTCCTTGCCTCTCCATGCTTAGTGCTCTCAAGGAAACGATCTCAAGGAGAAGAGCAGGGGAAGGGCCATGTGTTCTGACTCAAATGTGTATCCTGGAGTATGGTGGCGTGGTTTTCTTCAAAGGCTATGTAAGCTGGAGGTGACAGGATGGACGGAATGCTTCTGTTGTTCTCTGGACTCTCCTCTCTGTGTCTTTGTGCATGGCTTCCAGCCAAATAATTCACCAGCTTGACTGCCTCGCAGACTTGACATGTCACCTTTCTTGTTTGTGTCCTTTGTCACCCACAGGTCAGCTTGCAAGGCTGAATACAATATCCTTTACTCACTCTCCTCTCAAGTAAGTACCCTGTTGTTTGGGAGGAAGCATGGACACTGTAGGCTGAGCTGAGCTGACTCTGGGCCTAGCTCACCTTCACCCTTTCTATGTGATATGGTATACTCCTTCCCTGCCGCTACCACAGTGGTAACCACAGAGCTCATTAGAACCCCGTGTAAATCCCCAAGGCATCCCTGGAGTTGACTTTTTACTTGTTGACTAGGGCAGCTGCTACAGAAACTTTCCATGACCCCTGAGATACCACAGACTCTCTGTGGCTACATCACCAGTGGCATCAGAGAAGGAAAAGACCAAGCTACTTCAGCATCTCTGGATGTCAGCTCCTCAGTCCCCCAAAGAGCAAATGTGTGCACCTTAGCCAGGGACAACACGACCAAAGGGAAAACAATTCTGCAGCCCTGTCTTTTGAGGGTGACTAATTCAAATCCACTGAGGAGTTCAGCACCATGAAAGTTAACTTAACATGTCATTTGGGTTAGTACTCTAAAGATTGACCTCCCTCGAAGGTCAAATGGACAAATGGGACAGAGTTTTAAAGAGCTTGAGCACAGTGTGATTGGCTGCAGGCATGCACATGTAAGCGTCCCTCCACTATGCCCCATGCTTTAGATCCCATGCAGCACCAGGGAGCTGCTGCAGTCCTCGCGGAAGTGTGGGTGAGCCATGGGACTCAGAACTTCTTTGCTGTTTCCACTTTTCGAACCAAGCCAAGACTCATCTACCTGCAATGAAGGAGGGCCCCGCTGTCCCAGAAGTCCAGATGGCTTCTCTAGCTCTAACTAACGGCCATTTAGTGCTCCCTCATCATGGTCTAAGCTAACATACTTCCTACAGCAGTCAGGCTGACCTGGCCAAAGGGCCAAAGGGACTGTGTCTAGTGTAGTTACATGATCCTTCCCAACTCTGGTATCTCATGAGTCTACAGGCTAGCCGATAATGCACTCTGCCAACCCTGGTTGCTAATTTTAGGAATGAGCGTATTCCTTCAACAGCATTTCAAGCAGTAATAGATACACACTAGCTCCAACACTACAAACATCCCAGCTCCAGCCCCATGTTTGCATCAAGGAAGTAAGACTGCACCGAGAGGGCAGAGCTCCTGAGCTGTAAGGAGAGATCTTACAACCACAATGTTCACCCTCCCTTGCATTTGAAAATGTAACCTCACATGCTGTCCTAATTCAAAATTATGACAGTGAAACTTTTTTTCCGGAGCTGTTTTTTAAAATATTCGTGCCAGTTATAGAAAAATCTAGTCCCAAAGGAAAGCTCAATAGCATATCCTTCTCTTGGCTCCAACAATTTAATCATTTTTCTTCTTTTATTATTTAAACATCAGGGGCGTGTCATTAGAAAAACATTCATCTTTTTTCCAAAGGTGATGAAATGGCCTTGATATCAACACACATGAAAAAATGTATCTTTTTTTGTACCTAAAAGCCAATTTTTTCATTTTTTATTTTCTTGGAAGTTTGGCAGTGAACAATGAAACAAGTGTGTCCTCTGTCACTTACTGCAGAGATACCCTGACTACATGGCATTCCACAGGAGCCTAAGCACAAATGTGCCTGTTGCTGAGTCCGCAAACTGGGCCAAATGCATGTAAATTCTTACAGAGAGCTAAAAAAAAAAAAAAGTGGCATTTCACCTTTACACCTTCTTTAACCTACTATAGTATTTGTAGTGGGGTCAATATAGTTGAAATTTTAGGACTATCTATAGAACTAATATGTTTTTATTTGAACTTTCTGACTATACTGAAATACTAAAATCATCCCAAAATACATGCCTGTCTTACCCAAAGGTCATGAACCAACGTCACTGCCTTGACATCAGTCAGCCAAGTACCGAGGCAGAGATGTTCATGAATAAGGACGGGACATGGTATCTAAAGAGCAAGGAATACTCTTCCTCAGTTCGAGTCAGGGTATAGGCCCGTTTGTAAGCTGTAGTATGCCTTTAACCCTTCATGAGCTTCAGGGCTACCCCAGGGGGACCTTAAGAAGGAGGTTTTTTAATTTTTTCTTCACAATTTATTCATTATATATCCTGATTAAAGCCCCCTCCCTCAGCTCCCCTACCCTTTCTCCTTCTTCCCCTCATCCCCTTCCCCTAGTCCACTGAAAGCAGGAGTTCTCCACTATTGCCATCTGCCCATAACTTGTTAAGTCTCATCAGGCCTGACTGGATCCTCTTCCTCCCTGGCCTGGCAAGGCTGCATCACCAGGGGTGAGTGATCAGAGAGCAGTCAACTGAGTCATGATAGAGGCAGCCCCTGCTCCCCTCACTCAGAGATCCACATGGAGATTGAGCTGCCAGTCGACCACATCTGAGCAGGGGGTCTAGGTCCTCTCCATGCATGGTCCTTCGTTGGTGCATCAGTCTCTGCAGGAACCCCTGGGAAATGACGAGAACTCCACAACATCTTTTCCAGAAGACACATACTGCCAAAAACAGTGATCCCTGATTTTTATAGGAAGGAAATACAATGAGAGAGAGAGAGAGAAAGAGAGAGAGAGAGAGTATGTGTGTGTGTATGTGTGTGTCTGTGTGTGTGTTAAGGGGCAGGGTGGGGGGATCTAAGCTACTTATCCCTAATTTAGAAACAGTCTTCACCTGTTAAAAGAAATACACACTCCTTATTCCCAGGCAAGCTATAGTCAGACAGATGATGAAAGTAACATGGTACCCGGTGATGGAGAGAGCTGCACCTACAAAGAGGAGGAAGACAACAGCCTGGAAGCAGCCTCACCCTCGCTCAGAGAGAGGAGCCACCTCACCCAGCAGCTCCAACAACCCCTTCCCCCTAAAGATGTATTCTGATGCCTGTAGTGCAGCTAGCTTTCTGTTCTAAAACTTGTAGTTCCTAGGTGTGTGTTCTAGAAGGGGGGGTGGGCCCGAGACTGCCGTTCCTAGATCATTTATCAACTCCATCTTCTGTAACATGGCTCATCCCTGGTTCCAGGCAAACATCCACAGGCCGAGAGCCTGCTGCTGTTACACGAGACAGCAGTGTTAACGAGCATTTTAAACCTTTGCACACGATATTGAACCCATTCAGTTTACAACGACAATATTAATACTGTTTGTAGCTAGAATTTTCATTTCCGGATTCTTTGAGATTTTAGCAAAGACGGTTTTATTATATACTATACATTTTCTCCCACAGCAATTGTGGGGGAGGGGCAACAACCTGCCATAGGATTTGGTCTCTGAGTGTCCATACTCGGAACCCAGGCACCAAGAAGGGTCCTTGTCCGCCCATGTCCCCAAGTCCCTCTGAGAAATGACTTAAAACTTCCAACAAGAAAAAATGAGCTCTTGGGGGCTTATTTCCAACTTGGGTTGTTTTCCTTCAAAATACTCTAATGAATCAGCCATAGAATTTAGTGTAAATACTTTTTCCAAATAGATATCATATTCAGAAAAAAAGAGAGAGAGAGAGACAACATTCAAATGATATAGAATCTAGTTTTTAAAATCAGCACAGATCTTCTTAAAAACTGTGAACTATGTTTTGGAATACTCGTTACTAAAGCTGTTTATAAACCACAGGTGCCATAAGATCCCCCCCCAACGGACGACAGTTCCCTGCACTTCTCCAGGTCTTGCTCTCCACATTGTATCCTTAGGAAGCATGTCCTACGCAGCACTGCTCATTGGCAAGTTCCCTCATCGGGTAGTTCCGAGGCCTTCAGCTTTAAATGTATGGGCTTAAAGTGCGCTTGCTCCGCTTTCCTTTCTGAATGTTGATTGCCTTACCTGGCCACCTGTTGTTCTGCATGCAGTGTTGTGTGGTCCTGTGAAAGGAGACAGGCTCTTCCATGTGGTATTTTTTGGGATTTCACACTCAGTTGAAAGCTGGTGTGTGAAAAGACTGTCAAAGACAAGACGATAAAAAAAGCCTGTGGATGGTCCTCCTTAGCGATTCTGGGGAAAATGGAAAAGTGATTGGTTGTTTCAAGATCTGATGTCTAAGGGGGGGGGGGGGAAAGGCCAGGCACCTGCTGGCTGTCTTAAACTGGAAGCCTCTCCGGAATTCCTGGGGTATTTTTTCCCCTCTAAAAGAAAGAAAGGAACATCGTTGCAGAACAATGATTCTCAGAATGTGTCCCTCAGACCAGCGATCTTAGCGTCTCCCAAAAGTCTTAAAAATGCAGATTCCTCAGCTCTAACCCAAACCCACTGAATCCAAAACTCTGGGGTCTGGACCTAGTGATCCATGTTTTAATCGGCCCTCCTGACCGTTCTGCCCCGTGCTATAAGGTGGAAATCATTGTCCTAGGATAGAGTTGGACACTGAAGAGTGAAAAACGC
Source organism: Meriones unguiculatus (assembly GCF_030254825.1). NCBI lineage: Eukaryota > Metazoa > Chordata > Mammalia > Rodentia > Muridae > Meriones > Meriones unguiculatus. Next base: position 63,763,347 of record NC_083350.1, on the reverse strand, counting down.
CTTATCCAGGCTACGGTGTAACTCGGTTGGCCGAGTGCTTGCCTAGCATACACAAAGCTCTGGGTGCAGGCTTCCAGAGCTGTAGAAACACAGCATGGTGACACATGCCTGTGATCCCAGCACTCAGGAGATGGAGGCAGGAATATCAGGAGTTCGAGGTTATCCTCAGCTACATAGTGAATTTAAAGCTAGCCTAGGATACCTTGTCTTAAAGGGGGGATTCGGGGGAGAAGTGGTCAGAATAAGTAAGAAATGTTCTAAGTGGACCTCAGATTTAATTTTGCTCACCAGGCTCGCAAACGCCTTCTCCCACCCCACACACTGGTGACTAAGAACCGCACTGTCTGTGGAGGGCTCTTCCACGTTCCTGCATTGCGTCAGATCCTGTCTCCTCGGCTGCCCTTTAAACAAAAGCATCTGCCTTGAGGATAGCCAAGGGCTTGATTGGCATCAGTAGAAGACCCTGGGTGTTCTTAGTCGAATTTCCTTCCAGAAAACCCGCCTCACAGAATTCCCTGAGCACAGGCTAGCACCAAAGTCGCACAACTGCACAGTTCTCTGATTTCTTTGCACAGGTGGATTTTATTGCGGGTTTCGTTGGTGTGTCTTAACATTCATCTCTCTTCCCCTGCCCATCATCCTCTGTGAAATCACACCTCTCCAGATGGTGCAGGTGGCCATTGGTGCCTCATACTCAGTACTGAAAACCACTACATCCCAGATACCTGCATTTGTCTCAGCTCGAACCCGAGCCACATAGTACTCACATCAGAACTCAGAACCTGCGGGTGGCCCTCAGCCACTGGCTGGACTGAGCTGACCCATGTCGTCTCTTTGCTTTTCTACATCAAAATGTGTGTCTAAGGTTGAAAGCATTCTACTGCAAACCTTCCCTCTTGTCACAGCCTCCATTGCCAAGCAGCTCCCCCGCCCCTGGTATTGACTCCATCGTACAAAGCCATTCCAGGAACTCTCTGGAAACCAGGACCAGTGAGCAGTTCCTCACTAACCAGCCACCTTTTCTTTCTCTTAGCTCCACGTCAGCACTGAGACCAGACTCAAGCACCCCTGTCCTGTAACCGAGACAAAATGGTGTGTGTTGTTTTGGGGTTTTGTGATTGTTGGTGGATTTCTTTCCTTGGCTCTCCAAATTTACTTTTGGGGCCTGTTCTAAAATGCAAACCCAGCAGGTTTCGTCTGTCCTGTCCGTTCTAGTCAACGGTGTCTCACAGGGGGTGTTCTCTCTTATTCCACAATGATTTGCCCATCCGTGTCCATCAGAGCTGATGGCCTATGAAGGAGCAATGAGCACTGGTCTAACGCAGCCACGCCTCCCCCCGCAGCCCTGCGGTCAAGGAGGTGGTGAAATCTACTGTATAGGATTCAGGAACTGGTTGTGGTTTGTCAGGATGGAAGTTGGGGTAAGTTTGGTTGGTCAGAGGGAGACGTGTTGGAGATTAGGAAGATGGATTATCGGATGATATATAAGGCAGGGAAGGTTTATTTGTAAGTAGTAATGTGAACTGAATTGCATTAAGATTGTGGCCTTTGTGTGATATATACTATGTATTTTCTTATATGCATGAGCCAAACTGTTGCAATATAATTTAGCACTGATGTCTGCTCTTATTTTGACCATCTTCGTCCACTGTTATTAGTTCTTGGCTGTTAAGTGTAGATAGATCTTGTAAATATGGCAACCTTTGGTTGCTGCATTCGCTTTGGTTCGATTCCACACAAGCAAAGAACTCCTGTGTCCTCAGAAGGCAGAGCATTTTTACTTTGAACCAAAAAGAAAAAAAAAAAAAAAACAAACAGAAGCATTCATTACATCTTGAGGCTAATTAACATAAGACATTTTAAATTGTGACTACTGTAATTTGACCCCATTTGAAACAACCAATTCTGAAACACTGAAGAGTTCACAATATTCATTGGTATTGTAACAACTCTACTGTAGTATGTTGTTTCGTTTTGTTGATATTGTTGTTAAGTATTGTTTTGTGCGTGTGTGTGCGTGTGTGTGAGTGTGTGTGTGTGTGTGTGTGTGTGTGTGTGTGTGTGTGTGTTTGTGTGTTGGAACCTCCTGGGGACATGTTATATTTTGAAGTGATTAAACTATTTAATTGTGTGTCTATATTTTGGAATGGAATTATTTCTTCATTAAAAATGTTTTTTAAAACACTATTATCTTGTGGGTTTGTTCTTGTTTTTGGTGGTGGTGGTGGTGATGGTTTTTTGAGACACGGTTTCTCTGTGTAGCCCTGGCTGCCCTGGAATTCACTGTATAGATCAAACTGGCCTCCAACTCAAAAATCTGCCGCCTCTGCCTCCTGAGTGCTGGGATTAGAACTATGTGCCACTACCATCCTCCGTATCTTATTTTTTTTTCATTCCTTGGTTTTAATACACTTTTTTTTACAGCAACATGGAATCTTCTCAAAAAAGGAAGACAGATCAGTTCCCACTACATAGAACATGAACCACTGGTGGAATGTTGAACAACTGAAGCAAATAGTTCCCCTATTCCCATTAAGAAAAATATAACAACAAAAAGACAAAAATTAAAGTCTAAGCTGTAGAGTTATGGATGATGTTCTTAATTTGTTAATTAAGCTGCTATATTTTGCCCAGACTCCCTGCCACAGATATTCAGAGTAGGTAGACAGATGGATAAGAAGTATTTGAGTTAGATAGGCTTTGATTTACCCACAATCCTTCCTGCAACTACATGCACCTCTAGAGAGCATGTCTTGATAACCGAAATTGTCTTTAAATAGTAAACAGTTCTCTTTCAATTGTATTGCTAGGCCATACGACATTGAAAGGTGTGTGTGTGTGCTCACTTTATTTTAAAGAAAGCATTAAAAATATCAGAGGCTTATGGGTCAAGTTACATAACACATTTTTGTTCCCCCCTTTCCAATGCTAACTGGTTTAGTTGCAGAGAGAGCAAAGCATGTGAGATAATGCAGGTCATACATATCCTGCATCTCTGGATCTGTTGTCTCAGGTGACCCGGTCTTTAAATAATGACAGTGGTTGACCCTTCCACTTCCCAGTGCCTGGTTGTACCCCCACCCCTGAGGTAATGATGCAAAGAATGGCTGTCCGGCCACTGGAACATAAATGGCACTAAGCAAATGACTTCTTTGACCTTCCATTTTTCTGGCATTCCCTCACGGCTGCTCTAGCTTAGAAGCAGGTGCGCCTTGAAAGCATAAGGCTAGCGCCAACTAGACCAGCTTTATGGTCTGGAACCCAGGGGAACCTGTGGCTGCTTTTCTTGAAGCTATTTCTTGGCAAACACCTTTCCTTCCAGTTTTCAGATGCCAAGGAGAAGAGCATGCCCACAGCTATGCCCACTGACTGTAGAGTCAGGTCTCTTCTGGAGACTTCTGGAGGCAAAACGTTTGGGTAATAATGAGCTTTCATTTGCAGCAGACAGTCAGCATTTCATACATTAGGGGCCAGTTAACTTATATTTATAATCAGTGTTACACATCTATCTCTTCAGTAATGTGAGAAACTTATTACAAAACGAAACACAGTGTGCTCCATTTCTAGCACGTGTGTTACCAGCCGTTGCTGTCTGGACCACCAAGATTTTTTTAATGCATTTTTGTTTTTAATCATGGGTCTTCATGTATGCTTGTCTGTGTACACATGCATGTGAGTCTGGTGCCTTCTGAGGCCAGAAGACGACATCAGATTGGAATTATAGGTTGTTGTGAGTCGCTGAACATAGATGGTAGCTGAAAACCAAACTTAGGTCCTCTGTAAGAGAACTTTAACCAAACTTAGGTCCTCTTAGCTGCTGAGCCACCCACCTCCTCAGCTCAGATTTCATTTTGGACCCCAGATCTAATTTTACTCACCAGGCTCACAAAAGCCTTCTCCCACCCCACACACCTGGTCTGTAATTGAATGGCCAAGAACTCACCTTCTGACCCCACTGTCTGCAGAGGGCTATTTCATGTTCTTGCCTCTGCATTGGGTCAGAACTTATCTCCTTGGATGCCCTTTGAACAAAGCATCTGCTTTGAGGATAGCCAAGGGCTTGATTGGCATCGGTAGAGGACCCTGGCTGTTCATAGTCTATTTCCTTCCAGAAAACCCGCCTCACAAAATTCCCTGAGCACAGGCTAGCACCAAAGTCGCACAACTGCACAGTTCTCTGATTTCTTTGCACAGGTGGATTTTATTGCAGGTTGTGTTGGTGTGTCTTAAACGTTCGTCTCTCTTCCCCTGCCCATCATCCTCTGTGAAATCACACGAGATGGGAGCTGGCCATCTTGTTCAAGGAATTGAAATAGCATACACAAGGAGCAAAGAGGTAAGGAATTTATTTGGAAACAAAATAACAGTGTGGGTATGCTACAAGGGAGCAGTAGTTTCTGGTGAGATTGCTCAAAAACCCCAGGGTTCTTCTCAACCACTTTCTTCGGAGGGTCCAAAAGGATGGGGAGTTGGTTGCTAGGGACAAGATGTGGATGATTTTCTGTTTTGATGGATAAGCATGACTTATGTAAGCCTTTGTTTACTGTGCATGTCCTTTTCCATGATGTATCTAATTTTAACCATACATATATCCAATCGTGCATAAAACAGCAAATAGAAGATTTTCCCTACAAGTTAGCTCAGAAGAGACCATTTGACTTACTGAACAGGTACCCAAAAGTAGTTCAGGCTTGATAAAGCTTGCTAGCTCTAGTGCTAGGATGTACACCAGGATATATTTGACAATAAAGGGGGGCTGTTAGGAAGTTACTAAGGAAAGACTAAGGCAAAAGAACCAGTGGCTTTCTGTATACACAGCTCCGTGTGCATAACAGGATCCTAGGTTGCTAAGCTATGCCTTCAAATGATCTGCTTCACGAGTGGCTATTCTGAGATTGAATTCTGACACCAACTCTTCAGAGTTAGAGCAGGATGGTTGGCGAAGGATAACCATCAGACATCTGTAGGACCATCCATACTCCCTACTAATGAGCTCTGGATTCAGGAGTTCCCATTAAAACAATTCTTTGAAGAATTTGGCGAAAGGACTATATGCTCAATTTTACTTCGATTATAAAGACTACATACAAAGCAGAAGTAGCTAAATGAAGAAACATGAGGGGCAAGTTGGTGGGATGAACACAAAGCAACCATGCTTGGCAAATCTAGTCCTACCACTGTCCCACCACAAGAATGCATTTGCCACCAAGGTGCCCTCTGGAGCCTTTGTGTCCAGAGATTTTGTGTCCTCATGTAAAGAGAGGTTTGCATAACAACAGAAAAACTGATTAAGTCAGTCTCCAGCCTCCTTCCCCTCAGGCTGGCCTTGCCCAGAGTTTCAATAATCACATGGTGACCAGCATGAAGGCATATGGTGACCCACAATGGGTTGTTTCAAAAACATTTGTTATTGTTATCTTTTTTATAATTTATTCACTTTGTATCCAAGTTGTAGCCCCCTCCCTTGTCTTCTCCCAGTTTCACCCTCCCTCTCTCCCTCTTCCTCCCCAATCCTTCTTCCCTAGTCTGATGATAGGGGAAGTCCTCCTCCCCTATTGTCTGACCCTAGCCTATCAGCTCCCATTAGGACCATCTGAATCCTCTTCCTCTGTGGGCTGGCTAGGTTGCCCCACCAGGGAAAAGTGATCAAAGAGCAGGCAACCAAGTTCATGTGGAGACTGTCTCTTCTTCCCTTATCCAGGGGGCCACATGAAGACTGAGCTGTCTATGGGCTACATCTGGGCAGGCGATCTAAGTCCTCTTTGTGCATGGTCTTAGGTTGATGTATCATTCTCTGTGGTGCCCCCTGGGCCCAGCATTTTTGGCTTCTAACAAAAACATTTCAATCACATAGACATTCCAACAATTTCTGAAGTTCCATGCCAGCAGCTGGATGCAAAGACCAGGTATAGCTTCCCTGTGGTAGGATGTGTTTGTCCATGCAAATACCTCTCCTGGAATCTTTGTTTCCTCATACATCTCCAAGTTACTGTTTCATGCCCTTGCATTCCAATGTGATGATCCCCTTTAGGATATATGGCGGAACAAGTAAGGTCCTGGGCTTTGGTTCAGCTGAGAATATACATTAACATCCTCATTTAGAAAAGATGGTTTTGCCAGACAGATATTCCTGGTGTTTAAGTATCTACTGCCTTTGGCCTCTATAGGTTTGGATGAATGATCAGCTATTAACCTTATGGCTTCTCCTTCATAGCTAACAATACCTTTTCTTTTGCTACACCCAATAATTTCTCTTTACCTTTGTCTTTCCACAGTATGGTTATAATGTGTCTTAATGTGGATTTTATTGAGTTTGTCTCACATGGAATGTATTGGGCTTCTTGGGGATATAGGAAGGAACTATGCAGACAGTATTGAAGGGAAGTGACTTAGGATGTCACTACAATAATCCATGCAAAAGAAGCAATAACACCTTTAGACTCAATAGACTGAAAGTTTCTCTATAAATATTTTCTGAGGATGGAACCAGGTTCCATGAGAAAAGCAGAAATTCAGAGGATGCTGAAAAGGGGTACTAGGTAGGGAGTGAGAAATCCAGGGCAGTGCCCCCTTATTAAACTACCCGCTCCTTGCTTTGCACTTACTGAGGCAAACCATCAGTTTCTAGAAAGGGAGAGCCATTGTCAGATACTCAGCTGATACTTACCCAGATCCTCAAACCACTGACAGCTACAACAACCCAGAACATAGACACCTAAAAGCTACAGCAGCTGACCACCCTATGAACTCCTGGTGGTGATAAACAAGTCAGGGCAAACTTGAGAGAAAACTGATTCCATTGAACAGGATTCCTGGCTAATATAAACTTGACAATTAAATACCCCTACCCTAGACATACCCCTCAATTAACACTCCCCAAACCACAAGAGAAACGTCACTCCAACTGCTGTTCCACAGTATGGTTCTCGCTCTGCGATCGGCTGCTAGCCAGCACGTGGTTGCATTTTGTAACTCAGACCTTGGCTTGCTGGCCTTTGGTCTCCTTTGTAAATTCTTTCATTGACTGGACCAAGATCCTAGACATCAAGAATCTGAGCTTCCTAAGTTAGCCTCCCTTCTAATGCCATACATGAGAGCTTAAGTAACTGGGAGAAACCCATTGCACTTCAGAAGTAAACTAGAAGCAACAGCCTTTGGATGTGGATCTTTAGGAGCAGATTAAACATACATGAGGCTAGAGGACTGGTATATTGACAGGTTAGGCTTGGGATCCCAGAGTGGAGTGTGATGGAACTACATTTTAGAATTACTCGCTACTGATGATAAAGAAGAGCAAAGAGGAAGGATCAGAAAATCAATCATGGGAAAAATCCAGACTGGATAGACAGCTAATGGTTAACAGTGCTTACTGTTCTTGAAGAGGTCTTGGTTTTGATTCCCAGCACCCACAATGTGGGTCAAACTGCCTGTAACCCTAGTTCGTGGGGACCTGAATCTAGCCTCCTAGAGCACCCACACACACACACTCATGGTACACATAAATTCACTCAGGCACACATACAGACAGATAAATAAAATAGGTATTGTTTATTTAAAACCAGGAGCCAAATGATAAAAGTTTTTAGATAAGTGAAGCAAGTGCCTTCAATAGATAAGATAAAAACAAAGGCATGCCTCTCTCTCTCTCTCTCTCTCTCTCTCTCTCTCTCTCTCACACACACACACACACACACACACACACACATACTCATGTGTTCAAACAAATCAACACAAGAACTTCCAAGACCACCTTCGCTCTTACAGGACTTCCAGCCCTCCTACATCGTCATTGGAACCTTGAACAATGGATAACTATGTTTTCTCGCTGAGGGCCTTAGAAATGATGTGGTGTTCCATAATGAATGCCTAGGGTGACTCTTCCCATCTCAACCCTTACCTCCACCAAGCCAGTTCCATGTCTTCCTTCACACTTGGAGACATTAAAGCACAAAGACAACTCTGAAAATGCACACATTGTGACCGCCTCATAACAACCAAGTCAAAGAAGAAGATGCTCCCCCGTAGATCCAGGGAGAAGGGTGGGAGGTGTTAGGTTTTCTTTTCTTTTGGGATTTCATTTACCTCCACTATTCTCAGAAAAAAGAAGGGATAAAATTATAAAACTCTCTCACTCTTCAAGCATGTATAAATAAAATTTTAAATATGGTTTGGTCATTTATGGTAATATGATTCTGCATGCCAGTACCTATTGGTCGCTATGAGAACCAGTTAAAGGAACATGTGAAGCACATAGCAAAACACCTGAGCATGTTAGAAGCTCACCAAAATCAGTCCCCCTCCCCTTTTTGTCTTGTATGCTGTTCAATTCCCATCCACACAATTGGAGCAAAAGTTTTATTGTCAGAAAATTCACACAAAGTTAAATTGACTTTATGCAGAAATTAAACAAAATCTATTCGACCTCATTAGAAGACCAGGCAGACTACTGAATATCTGTTATCCAGGAACTCAAGAAGCTGAGGCAGGAGGATTCCACACTCAAAGCCAGACTACACAACACTAGAAAACCCTACTTCCAAAAAACAAGCAAGCCAAAATAAAAATGCAATGTCTTGACTAGCAATTAAATATTGTTCTATTTAAAAGCAGTTAAGCAAGCACTTTGGTAGAGTCAGCAAATAGTAACTGAGTGAAAGACCTGCCTCTGAGAATACTGGGTGGGGGGGAGGGGAGGAGAAAGGTTAGAAAACATCTTCAGTGTGTCATCCACTAAAACCACAGCATGTGTTTCCTTTTATCTTCACTTCCTGGCTCTCACTCCTCAGAGAAAGACTCATAGTTGTTTAACTGCAAGACAGATGTTTCTTCAGTCATGAATTTCCTAGGAATACATATTATGAAGGCCTACATCATCATTCAGATATAGTGGACCGTTATCAATTCTTAAAAATCCCACCTATGATGGCTCATCACCATGCTAAAACAGGTGTCTATCGGATAAGCAGTGTAGAACTACTTGCTGGAGGACAATAGCTCTACCATGGCCTGAAGAAGATTCTTGTGAATAGCACTTGTTCACTTTCCGGCCGAATGCGGAGCACGGTCTGTTGCCCATTGAGGAACACTAACCCCAATTCCTGGTTCGCGTATCAAGTGGTAAGTACCAAAGAAAATAAAATGGCTGCAGTGTTCTTCAGGCTCCTCTGATAAATAGCAGGATTCATAGCCAGGATCTGTCATGAGTAGATGACCCTCTCTTTGGAACAGACTAGAAGCACACTAGAAGGAGAAGGTCACCCAGGTAACTCCAAGCTCTGAAACTCAGCGGACATCATGCCTGACCTAGGAAAGAAAAACTGTGGTTTCTTTTCTGATGCCAAGCAAGCAATTTATTTTTAATCAGAACACAGCTCAATAGCTTTGCATCTGACCCTGTTTTAGTAATAAAAGCCCCCAAAACTCCTTTGTTTCCAAGATATCAGAATGATTTGTCTGCCAAAAAAAAAAAAAAAACAGGGGCAATTAAATTCTCCGTTTAATTTGTACAATAAAGCCACTACAATCAGGACCATTGAGATGGTTCTGTGGGTAAAAGTCTTGCCAGCCAAGCTTCATAACCTGAGCTTCATCACCAGGGCCCACACAGTAGTGGGAGAGAAAAGTTGTCCTGTGATATCTTTATACAGAGAGCAACAGTGTAAATGTACACACACACACACACACACACAAACACACCAAAAATTAAAGGGGTGAGAGAGGAGAGAAAAAGACTCATGCACGTAAATAAATTAATGCAATTTAAAATTTTAAGCCTATCAGATGGCAGAGAAGGAGAACTCCCCCTTTCAGTGGACTAGGGGAAGAGGATAAGGAGGAAGAGGGAGGTAGGGTGGGACCAGGAGGAGCTGAGGGAGGAGGCTTCCATTGGGATATATAATGAATAAATTGTGAAAAAAATAATAATAAAAGAAAAAAATTAAGCCTATAAGATTAATTTAAAGTAAGACATTTTAAGGATAATATTTATTCTACCACAAATAATACTTTTTTCTTGTTTTAAGATTTGTTTATTTTATTATGTACACAATGTTCTGCCTGCATGTACACCTGAACGCCAGAAGAGGGCACCAGATTTCATTATTTATAGATGGTTGTGAGCCACCATGTGGTTGCTGGGAATTGAATTCACGACCTCTGAAAGAGCAAGCAGTGCTCTTAACCTCCGAGCCATCTCTCCAGCCACCTGTTTTTTTCCTTTTTAAATCAGGACCCTACTCTAACATCCTGCCAGGATGCACCTCACTTGCAGATGAGATGATAACACCTGTTTGGGAGTGAAATAGCTGTGGGTTAGAGCTATTCTCAAATCTATATTGTTAAAGTTAAACTGAATTTTGGAGGAACTAATATTGTGCTTTTTCTTTTTATTTTTTGTGCTTTTTCAAAAAAAAAAAATCAGGGATTGGTCATGAGCACTCCTGTGATCTTGAGTTCCCTGGAAAATGTTGCCCAGGTCGTTGAATAGTGTTCCTATTTCCTTTGAAAGGAATACATTGCTCAGTCTGTCAGGAGTGGAAGCAAGTGCTTCAGACATGCCTTCAGACAAAGGGAGTCAGGATCCAAGCTTGTTTCCATCACTGTTTCAAGCACTGCATTACTTCATCCAGTGCCCTGTTGGACCATCTGGAAAGAAATGTAAGAGGCTGAGCTCTTGGTTATTTTTCCCATTTCTGTGACAGAAATATCCCACATAAACTAATGGAGGGGATGTCTAATTTGCCTCGCAGTTTCAGAGGTTTTCAGTTCCTCGCATTGAGGAGGCGTGAAGAAGCGGCTCAGGTCATGGTGGCAGGAATGTGGGGTGGAGGATTCAACATCCTGATAAACTAGAAAGTGGAGAGAGACACAGGAAGAGGGTGAATATATACCCCCTAACGTCTGACCCCACTGACCTACTTCTTCCAGACAGTCCCCAGCTCCAAAGGTCTCATAGTCTCCCCCAGCATTCAAAACAGAAACTTGTGAGGGACATTTAAAGTCCGAGCCATAACGGCCTCTGAGTGCAAACACATAATGTAACTTGTAGAGATGTTTTCCATTGGTTTGACCAGAGGAGAATAATCACTGTAAAGACTCACATACAAAAATGGGGCAATGAAGGTCACCTCCATACCTCTGGAATAGCTACAACCATGTGGAGATATTTTCATGAGATTATAGCATGCCAGAGTTGACAGCTTCTGGAGGAAACTTGTTACTGTATTACTTTAATATGTGAATAGCCCAAGGCTTAATATGTGAGACAAATAAACTGTGGCAGTCCTGTACACACAGTACACAGGATGTCGCCGAGGCTTCCTGGGGAAGTGGTGTCAGAGTTACCAAGAGGTCGCCCCTGAGTGTTCGCCACTGGTGACACGTATGTCGAAAACTTATCTGGAAATGACTGCAGCACAGTGACAATTGCCAATAAAGACATACTGTTGTCTCTGAAGATTTAGGCAAGTAAAGACCAGTCTTGCAAGAGTTTTACTAGGTTTATGTTCCATACGGAAGATTGTTCTTGAATGTGCACATACACACAAACACACATGCGCACTGAAAATCTCTGATACTGAAGTGTCAGCCACATTATTTTCCTCTTGCACATATAGCCTCATTCATCACAGTGGTTAAAGGCCATTATAATCAAGGCATTGTTATGAGCCCTAGTTTTAAGTAAAATCATCAGTGGAATGGCCCCTTTGGGGATTTTGGGTTATTAGTTGGGGGCGGGGGAAGTTGAAAGAAACAATTGTAAAATCACAAGAACCAGAGTTTATATTTAGGTAATACTGCTCTCTGGGCCAGCAAGATGTCTCCATGAGTAAGGGGCACTTGCTGCCAGGAATGATGACCTGAGTTCAGTCCCTCGATTTCTCCTGCTGACCTGCACGCTTGTGTCATCATGTCCATTTGCTTGTACATGCACACACATAAATACGTGAGTGCAAGAATAAAGGCTTAAAAGAAAAGAAAATGCTGCCGATGTATTCAAATTATTCACCTACATGTTGACATATAGGGGAGGAGATAGGTCAATTTCTTCCTGGAAAAGCCTGATTTGTAAAACGAAAAATACAGGTAGAAAAGGGGGGCAAAAAGCAAACCATGTTCCAGAATAATTGTGTTATTCCCTCAAAAGAACGTACCCCCCAAGGAATTGTTCCTAGCCATAACTTAATGCTCATCCTTTCCACAATTACCATTTCCTGCGCAAATGTAAGCGGAGACATGATAACCATCCCTCTGTAGGAACATCTGTTTCCAAAGGAATGTTGGCAGCATGTATAAGTGATGTCAGTCCCCCAGGCCCAGAGATGGCAATCTGCTTCATTCTTGCCCTGGCATTCGTTGCTCAAAAAACCCTTGTTGAGAGCCATGCAAGCCAGAGTTTAAAATGGGTTACTGTACATTCTCACTGGAGAGTTAAAAAAGAGATTGGAAGCAGGGAATTCTCATAAGTTTGTACCTCAATACTTATATCCGACATTCACAAAATGTTCATTCGTAAAGCTATTTGGAAAAATAAGATACAACTCCAAAGAAAAATACCCCTAGTCACAGTGCTCAGCATCGACAAATATTTGTTGAGATAACTAATTCCTTTGAGTTGAAGGGTCATCAAGCTCATTGAGGACAAGCGCCCTCTGTGTTTTTCATAGGATCATCACATTTTACCCATCTAGTTGGCTGGCTGGGATTTCACAAGGTCCCCTAATGAGCTCCTACTCATCCACTTCCACTGGGTTTTCAAATATTTGCTCATCAAAAGGTTTTGTGTAAAATACTTAGCTAGGGAATCCACAACCAGTTCTAACTGAAGAAGAAAATATACTTCTAACATTGATGGAAGGACACAGTACTTAGGTTTGGTTGCAACCGGTAAAACAATGTCAGCAGAGAACATCACTTCTTCAAAGTTAAGATTTGACGAATAAAGCCAGGCATGGTGGCAATGTGCCTTTAATCCCAGCACTCAGAGGCAGGCAGACTGCTGTGAGTTGGAGTGCAGCCTGGTTACAAAGTGAGTCCAGGACAGCCAAGTCTACACAGAGAAACCCTGTCTCTAAAAACAAAAGGGAAGAAAGAAAGAAAGAGAGAGAGAGAGAGAGAGAGAGAGAGAGAGAGAGAGAAGGAAGGAAGGAAGGAAGGAAGAAAGAAAGAAAGAAAGAAAGAAAGAAAGAAAGAAAGAAAGAAAGAAAGAAAGAAAGAAAGAAAGAAAATTTGCTTTGCTAGATGGGAGAGATTTGCTTTAAGCTAACTTAACACAGAATTACATGAAGTCTTCTTGGAATTAAGAATTTAAAAAAAAAAAAAAAAACAGTTCTAATAGCCAAAAACAATAGTGAAAGGTGCCAACCACATGCCATAGCTTAGATCCATAAGAAAGATCACCTAGACTTGATGTATTCATTGCAGCCGTGAACTAAAACAACTATAGTCACCTACAGTGGGTTCACACAAGAGAGACCCTGTCAGCAGTCAGTCAAAGAAGGGGTGGGGGCTCACAGGGTCCTCCCTTTAAATAGGAGCCATCAGCTGCTACTGGGTTCTGGGAAAGGAAAAGCCAGTCTTTAGCTGTGTGCTTACTGCTGATCTCATCTCAGCAGGCTCCAAGGGACAACTCCAAATCCAAGGTCACACAGACAGCCTTAGTTAGTCTCAGGGGGTCACAAAAGAAAATCGGCAGATCTGAATGTGGAAGAGAGATTTGTGGAGAGGAGGAATGGAAGTAATAGGGATGGGAGATGCAGGCTTGGTCAGTATGTAGTACATATGTACATGAGAAAATATCTACAACAGTTTCCATAAATAACAGCTTAATTATTTTCCAGAGTTGTAAGTGGGTGTCATTAAAGAGCAGAGGTGTAGTGTGTAAACACCTCGTTGTCTTGCAACTGAAGAATCACTAAGTTTTTGCTGTGTGACATTCCACAAAGTCAGCTAATACCATGAAAAATAGTCTGGTACCAGGAACCCAGACCCATGCAAGCCTATTTTGACACTAGGCCAACCACTTAATTTTTTCATTTCAACAAAATTCCCACTGAGAGTATAAATGTTTTTTAAAGTTATTTAGTTATGATGATCAGGTAAGTGAAACATAAATACAGTCATACAGTAATTTATCATGCAAAATGAAAAGAATTTTCCAGAAATACAATATACTGTTCAGTTACAGTAGCCTATCTTAGTTAATTTTCATATTCAGAGACATACTGTGATAATTTCCCTCTCATGTTTAAAAAAGTTTTGCTGGCTGGCCTTATGTTAACTTGACGCAGGCTAGAGTTATTGAGAGAAAAGAGCCTCAGTTGAAGGAATGTCTCCATGAGATCCAGCTGTAAGGCATTTTCTCAATTAGTGATCAATAGCGGAGAGTCCAGCCCATTGTGGGTGCTGCCGTCCCGGGGCTGGTTTCTAATAAGAAAGCAGGCTGAACAACCCAGAGGGAGCAAGCCAGTAAGCAGCACTTCTCCATGGCCTCTGCATCAGCTCCTGCCTCAGGTCCCCTGCCCTGCTTGAGTTCCTGTCCTGACTTCCTTTGGTGATGAACAGCAATGTGGACGTAGGAGCCAAATACACCGTTTTCTCACCAGCTTGCTTTTTGATTATGGTGTTGTGTCACAGAATTAGAATTGCTAAGACAGAAGTCACTCTGTTGGACGTTTCCGTGAGCCTGTTCTGCTCTGTAATTAGTCTTGCCACCTGCAGCTTTACCAGCATCATCACCCTCTTTCTAGCTCTTGCTCATCAAGCAGTTAGAGCAAAACTGACATGACTGCAGCAGTTCCTCTCCCTAGGCCCATGGGGCTACTACCAAGACGAAGAGACAAATTCCACAATGACCACACACACACACACATTCGCAGCACACACAGTGTGACAAGGAATGCCCACACAACCAAAAACACAAGAGCACAGGAAACTGTGATTCCATAGCAAAGGAATGTTGTCCCCCTTCCTCCAGGCAAATCTTTGGATCTGCTTATGAATGAACAGAAGGGCTGGCAGGCTGTTGATTCAAGGAGCCCTCAAAGCTACCATTGGACATATCTTCCCAGGTCAAAGATTCAGCCAAGAAGTCACAGGACTCAGGGGTAGAAACTTCAGAAGTGTTGTTTTGATTCCTGGTTTCTTCTTTCAGTTTTTCCAGGGGTGGAGACACTGAAAGCTGCCCCCTATTTCGTGGGTGTGGGCCTTGCTCTAAATGAGACCAGCACCAAGTACAGAAAATGACTGCCACACTCCAATGCCAAACAAACACAAGATGACAAGCACATATTTTTGGCTTTGTATTAAAGCTTAGTTTTTTCAACAAACTCCTTTGTTGCCTCTGAAGACAATGGCCTCGGTGTTTTCCAAGCCAGATCCCTGTGACCCTGGGCTGGGCCTCACTTTCCACAACCCAACAGAGATCAGTGTACTCGCAGAGCTGGTCCTTTTTGGTTTGAAGGCCAGCCATCACTTCCCTCCTGGCCTGCTGCTGCACAAGGTATTGTTTACTGAGACTGAAGAGGCTGTGCTCTACGAAACGTGGACTTTGCAGAGCAAGCACAGGATAGTTCGATGAGGTGTGTGCTTGGTTGTCTGCAGAGGCAAAAAGGTAGCTTCCCTGTGGTCTCTGTTGGAGGGAGCTTCCTCTCCATTAACTCACTGAAGGTTTCCATTTCACTTGGTGTTCACTGTTTTGGTTTCATGCTACTCAGTAGTATCAATAATTGGCTTCATGAGATGGAAACCCTGGGCATCTTCCTCTTCACCCTGTTCACAGTTAAGTGAATGAATGTGTGTGTTTCTGTAGCATGTGGCCACGTGAGAGGCTCAGAATAGACAGTGAGCCTCTCGTATAAGGTGGTGGGTGGCCCTCTATGTCACTGTGATGGCTAAGCACGCTTGACAACTTGGCACGTCAAAAGAGGGAACAAATGTTGAGGAATTGTCTCCAGCAGGTTGGCCCATGAGCATGTCTGTAGGGCATTTTCTTAACTGATGATTGCTGTGGGAGGGTCAAGCCCACTATCTTATCATATTTCTATCACTTCATATCTGTGATAAGGAAAACCTGCTGGAGAGAAAGCTCAACAGTTAAGAGCACCTGATGCTCTTCCAGAGGAGCAGAGTTCGGTAACCAGCACCCACTCCAGGCAGGTCACAACTGCCTGAAACTGCCACTCAGAGATCCAACACCTGCAGTCTTGTGTAGGCACACACACACACACACACACACACACACACACACACACGTACATTCACACACACACTCACATAGACAAACACAATTTAAAGCTAAGAAAAATAAATCTTTTTTTTTAAACTAATGGACATAACACTAAGCTAATGCTATAATGACATTGCACATATATAGAAAACAATGAACTCGGCATGGCAGCTCTTGCCTTTAATCACAGCACTCAGGAGGCAGGGATAAACAGATCTCTATGAGTCCAAGGCCAGCCCGCTTTACATCTTGAGTTCCAGGCTACCCTGGGTTAGACGTCAGAATTTGTCTAGGGGGGAAAAAAAGACAAGGGAAAAAAGAAAGTGATGGTCATCAGTGCCTGATAACTCTTCTTGTTTCTGCAGCTCGGCAGTGCACAATACAGCCAGTGTCAGCCTTCACTTTCAAAACTGTCCTGACAAGAGATTATTGTCGTTTCTGTTTTTTCATATGAGAAAAATTAAGGGAGACAATCAGATGGTCGTGCAAATAATGTGGCATATGAGAGCTTGATTTCTGGTATGCTCACCATGACTCTGTCCCTGGTTTGGGCGGAGGGACAGAGTCCCTCCAGATGAGAGGGATGCCAGATGAGATGGAAATACAAATGACACAGTGTTCACCAGCCACCTGGTGACAGACATGATACTGTGTTGTCTTGTTGAGGCTTAAGAAAGAATCCAGTTATTGTTCAAGTACAATGAGCCATTTTCTAAGAAACTGTAGCTCCTTGGTCACAACATCAGGGCTGAGTCACTGTGAGGATTATCCAAAGAAGGCATTTTCACTGTTCCTATCCATCCATTCACTCTTTCGTTCATCTACTTGTCCACACATTTTTAAACATATTTATCCACTTATTTTAGGAATAATAATTTTTCCTCTCTTGCTTATACTTTCAGCCCTGACATCAATCTTAGTAAATCTGGTCAAATAACAACCAGCCATCAGAGGAGGGGTAATTATACTACAAATGAATCCTGTAGATTCATTTCGATTTAAATTTCACTCTAAGGAAGAGAAAATTTTTCTACCACTGCTTCAATATTTGTGAACAAACAATTCAATTTCACAAAAGCAAAGATATTTTTTATATATATTTATTATAGTAAGTTCAAAAGAAATCACATTTTGTATGACTAAAGTTCAGTCCAGTATCTTCATCTTTAAATAAGGGGAATGTGACCTTTCTCATCAGAAGTTTGTAATAGCCAGGATGATATTCATAGAAAGGGATAGGAAATAGAGGTTGACGCCATGAGAACTCTCTGCCAGTACGCTCTACTTGAGATGAGCAAAGTGTATCTGAACTCTGTGTGATGAAGTGTGGGTAAGTGAGTTTTTACACAAGCATGGTGAACTATAAGCCAGGGGCCCCAATGACAGCCAGATTCTTCTGTGCACATTTGTGATGATCGAGCCTGATGGCCAGCTAGATCTGTCCACCATTCCATGACACTGTGCTTCATTTCACGAATGCTTGGAAAACTTTGTGGCTGAACCACACTGGGTTAAAAAGAAGCTGCATTCTACATGAGAATCGCCCAGGGGACACGCCTGTGGGTGTTTCTAGAGCACTGTGACTGGGCTGGGAAGACCCACCCTCAGTGTGAGAAGCATTGTTACCACGTGGGCTGGGAACCAGGTGAATCAAAAGGAGAAATCAAATTGAGCATCTGTATTCATGTCTCCGTATCCATAGCAGACAAAGTATGACCGCATCCCTACCGCCACGACATCCTACCCACAAACTGAGCCAGAATAAACATCCCCTCACTTAAGGTGCTTTGGGTTTGCTATTTTGTCAGGCAACAAGAAAAACAACTAACACAGCATGTAAAAAGTCTTCTGAATGTTGCTCTTCACTCTGCATTTTCTGAATAAAAGAAAATAACCAAACCCAAACATCATAGGAAGAGCTGGGATCCTGCAGATCCCGCTGTGCTGAGACCTGAGCAAGAATCTCCAGAAAAGTTATCAACAAGCACAGTTCGGGTTCTATAAGAAGGTGTTTTAAGGAGCTGGAGAGATGGCCCAGGGCTTAAAATGCTTGCAGCATAAGCTTAAGGTCCAGAGTTCGGATCCCCCAAATCCATGTAAATGGCAGGAGGGAGAGGCAGCTCACCTCTGAAGGCAAGGATAGGGAACCCCCAGAGCAAGCTTGCTAGGAAACAATCTATACTTTCTAGCTCAAGATTCGCTTGAGAGACCCTGCCTCAGTGAATAAGACAGAAAAGCAAACGAAGACTTCTAACATCAACCTCAGGGCTACACAGCTGCTCACATACATCCATTCATACTCACACAGGCGCACACACACACACACACACACACACACACACACGTGTTCGAATTACACACAAATCTTGCACACAGAAATATACACACACACCACACAAATGGAGACATGGAAAAGAAAGGGAAAAATAACTTCTAACACAATTTTAAGTAGTACAGGCATTAAGGGAGAGGGGTGCTTTGGAAAGAGATAGGACAAGTTTTAGTTCCTTTTCCTGTTGCTGTAATAAACACTCTTAAGGAGAGCAACTGAAGGAGGGAAGGTTTATTTTAGTTCACAGTCCAAGGCGCAGACTGACACGGCTTGAAGCAGATGGTCAGTACCTTCTTGGCATTTGCCATGGACCCTGGAATGGCTCCACCCGCAGTGGTCAAACCATCTCGCATCAACCAAGGTAATCAGGATGTGCTAGCAGATGCATCTTGCTCAGAGGCCTTCCTTCCGGGTGATTTTATGTTTTTGTCACACTGACAAAATATCCAAATGAAGACACACGCTTCTTGAGGAGAGTCATGCCTATGTCATCACGCAGCCACAGGAATGGCTCCGGAGGCCTTTGAAGTTACATCTCTAAGTGTTCTTAAGGAACTGGCTTCTTTGGCAAGTGAGCCAACTGTGGCTTCTGATGTCCGTGGGTAGCATTACAACCCAATAAAGCAGCACTGAGGGTCACAAGAGTGGCCCTTTTTAAAAAAAAAAAAAAAGAATTCTTTATTAATAACATTTTATTCACTTTGTATCCCCCTGTAGCTCCCTCTCCCCTCCCCTCCCCTTTCTGCATGCATGCCCCTCCCCAAGTCCACTGATAGGGGAGGTCTTCTTTTCCTTCCTTCTATCCTAGTCTATTAGGTCTCATCAGGAGTGGCTACATTGCCTTCCTCTGTGGCCTTCCTCTGAGGCTGCACCCCACCCTCAAGGGGAAGTAATTAAAGAGCAAGCCAATCAGTTCATGTCAGAGACAGTCCCTGTTCCCATTACTATGGAACCCAGTTGGACACTGAACTGCCATGGGCTACATCTGTGCAGGGGTTCTAAGATGGAATATTACTCAGCAATAAAAAAAAAGATATCTAAAATTTGCAGGTAAATGGTGGGAACTGGAAAAGATCATCCTGAGTGAGCTATTCCAGAAGCAGAAAGACACACAGGGTATATACTCACTCATATAGACATATAATATAGGATAAACATACTAAAATCTGTGCATCTAAAGAAACTAATCAAGAGGGAGACTCTTGCTAAAATGCTCAATCCCAATCCAGAAAGGCAAAGAGGATGGACATCAGACCAAGGAGAAAAGAGGGAACAAGTCAGGAGCCTGACACAGAGGACCTCTGAAAGGCTCTACCCTGCAGACTATCAATGCAGATGCTGAGACTTATGGGCAACCTTTGGGCAGAGTGCAGGGAATCTTAGGAAAGAAGTGGGAAACAGTAAGATCTGTAGAGGACAGGAACTCCACAAGGAGAGAAACAGAACCAAAAAATCTGAGCACAGGGGTCTTTTCCTGAGACTCATACTTCAACCAAGTACCATGCATGGAGTTAACCTAGGACCCCTGCAAAGAGTTGCCTTTTACTGTGAGCGCAGTTAGAGCCTTGTCTGTGAGAATCGCGGAAATCACAGGCTTGCATTTAAAAAGGAAAAAAAAAGCAGTGCTTGAGGTTACAAGTGCTTACGTAGTCCTCAAGCACAGTTCACTGCTGCTCTGCATTTAAAAGGCCTACGTTTCAAAGGCAGTGCTGGCAGCATTCACAGAAAATGTTGTTAATTGTGCCAGGATTCTTGAGGCTACAGCCAGACTCCAGAATAGCGTCTCCCTTTCTATCCTTCCTCAGGAAGGCGTGGTGTGCCTCCTCAAAAGTTCTTGCTGACCTCTTGCCTTCTTTTTTTTAATTTTTAATAATGGTGATATCAGAGAACAAAATTAGAGCACCCGTTTGAATGAACTTTTTTCACAGCCACCAAACCTTTACAGTAATCCTAATTGTACATAGTTTTCAACAACAAGGGAAAGGGGGGAGATTCGAGTTATTTTAAAAATTAAGCAAATGACTGATATTCTGGGCTTACTAGATATTCTGTGTACTCCTCGTGCCTCCAGTACATTCCTATTATCTTTCTTTTGCACTTGGAAATCCCCTTTAGAAGCCCTCGCCCCTGACTCCCCGATTAGACTCCAGCCTGTTTTAGCCAAGAAACCTGTCACTACAAATCTTTGAAGTTTGCCTGTGTGCAAGCTCTGCAGCATTCTACTAGATATTGTGCTTTATGAACTCAATGTAAAAACTCTGGAGAAGCCAATGAAGGTGGGGGGGGGTGCCCTCCTTAATTAAATCAAACAAAAGGAAACTTCCTTTGCTGTTCCCATGAGGAAGGGGAGTTAAGCGGACTAAGACTGTGATCTTTTTATTACATTTCTGTCCCTAGACACAGCCCCCAGCTAAACAGCAATCTGGGTTTAAGAATCTCTCCTGCTACCTGACCCAGCTCTTTGTAGTGTGTCTGGCACAGACTGCTGCCTCTGCCCGTCTCCTAGAGCTTCATCTGCTTGGGAAAGCATCCCTTTGATCACAATTTGACTTTTGGTTCAGCTACCAGCTGGATGCATACTTCCACAATCCCAGCTTCGCTTTTCTGTTATCTAGGCTCATCACACCTCCCAGAGAAGGAGTGAGGATGTCAGAGCCAATCTGGGTTCAGAGTAAGTGCGAGAGTGTGCACACACGCATACACACACACACACACACACACACACACCACGCACACACACACTAAAACGAGAACAGTTGAAGGAGATTTAAGAGTTCTTGGGAATTTCTGTGTGGAAAGGCCTGGAGCTGTGACCTTGATCTTCAGCAGGGACTCAACTCCTGCTCCTATTCTGCTTATGCTGGTGTCTTTCACCTGAGTGCTTGCACCACATAGCCGCTTTGATACAAACTTGTGGTCTTTTACTTCTCATATTTAAAACACAAAACCTGTCCTCCATTTCAGCATTCACAGCATCCATTGCTAGACACAAGAATACTTCACCTCTGGTCACCCAGGTGTGTATGTGGTGTGTCTCACGCCTAGAGATAGCATCAGACGCAAAAGCTGGGGGTAAATTTAGGTGTCAATCATAAGCAACGATTTGTCACCTATCTATGATTCTGGTCCGCTGATAATACTGGGGGCTTGGCTCCCGTGTCCCCTCTTCAGACTTCCCAATTATTATGAAGTATATATAACAAAAGATTTAAGGGAATGCCCAAATGCCATCAGGTAAGGCATTCGGGAAGAGATAGCCTGCTCCCAAACTATCATCATCACTCTCCAAAAACTTGTATGTTCATCTATCATTAGTTCATCAAAACATGACTTTCCAGGGTTTTCCAGAGGCTTAAGCACGATTGAATACACTGCCCATCAGCTCAATCTTCACCCCTCGCCCTCCTCTGAGTTAAAAGATGACGCTAAAAATTCAAAAGTTTCTAATCACACACTTAATTTCCCTGGTAACCAGAGAGATGCTAAGTACCCAGAGACATGCACCAAGAGTTTGCTCATTAAAGTGAAAAAAAAAAAAAAAACAAAAAAAAAAAACCTCTCCTGTCGACCCAGGGAATTCCAGGATTTAGGAACTGGGCGTTGGACGTCCCTATCACTGGAGAAACCATTAAGTTTTCAGGACTCTGTGCTGGAAACTGGGACCAAAGGCCAAATATTAGAACAAGGATTCCACTGGTGCCCCATCGTCAAGGCTGTTAGCTGCTGTCCCAGGAACCAAGGAATGACTATAGATATATTTATTTGGTTTTAGGTTTCTTTGTTGTTTTTTTTTGTTTGTTTGTTTGTTTGTTTTGGTTTCGGGGTTTTTGTTTGTTTTGCTTTTGCTTTTGATGCTTATTTGGTTTTGTGCTTTGGTTTGTTTTTTTGTTTGTTTTGTTTTTGTTTTTGTTTGTTTGTTTTTTTGAGGCTTGCTCTGAAGCCCCATTAGCCTGAGATAGATTGTGACCATGTACCAGTGTGCTCAGCTGATAGATTTTACTATAGCATAGCATCACAACTCTATTGTGACTTTTCTTAGCTTTTCAGTCCAAACTTTCCTGTATCATCTCTGACTTACCCTGTCCCCTGGAGTCCACTTCTTTTTTTTTTTATCAGTTTTATGCATTCTTTTTTGTTCCTTTTGACTTTTTTAAAAATTGTTTTTCTATTAATTACAGCTTATTTACTTTGTATCCAGCTGTAGCCCCCTTCCCCATTTCTTCCCAATCCCATCCTCCCTCCTTCATCTCCTCTCATGCCCCTTCCTAAGTCCACTGATATGGGAGGTCCTCCTCCCCCTCCCTCTGACCCTAGCTTACCAGGTCTCATCAGGACTGGCTGCATTGTCTTCCTCTGTGGCCTGGTAAGGCTGAACCCCAATCAGGTGAAGGTGATCAGAGAGCCTGCCACTGAGTTCCTGTGAGAGACAGTCCCTGTTCCCCTTACTAGGGAACACACTTGGAGACTGAGCTTCTATGGGCTACATCTGAACGGGGGTTCTAGGTCATCTCCAGGCATGGTCCTTGGAGTATCAGTCTCAAAAAAGAGCCCTGCCCTGAAGTCCATTTCAACCCATGTTTTTATTCCTAATCTTGGATCAAACTGCACCAGGGCCCGGCATTCTCTACAGCTATTTCCCACACCTTTCAAGGGCAATGTGTAATTCCTAACACACACACACACCCTCTGAAGGTGACAGAGAGGTTTTTATCTTGCACAAGAAAACAGGCAGTTATACTCAAAAAAGCCTTCAGCTCCAGGAGGATGAGGCATCCAGCAGAAGCCACCAGCCTGTCTCCAGGCAGGATAGAAAAATGAAATGGCCCCAGGACAGCATTTGCTTCTTCTTTGCACCCGTGTAATCACCGATCCTCTGTGCGGTGGAGACCTTGCCAAATCTTCAAATGTACCATGGCAAACTCACCGGGTGGTTTTGCCAGTTCTATGGGAAACGGCTAGCTTGTTTCCTGAGGTCACAGGGCCCCTGCAGACAGCAGAGACCTGGGTTGCAGAAATGAGGTGAGAACACAAACAGGGAAAGCATCTTCATTTTTCAATGTGACCAGTCAAGTGTAGACATGTCAGCATGATTTTATCTGGTGGCAGATAACTGTTTTAAAAGAAAATATGGGAAAGCATACTAGCTAAAATAATACATACCAAAAGTCCAATAACAATAATCTCTTGGAGGAGATGGCTCAATGGCTAAGAGCCCTGGCTGCTCTTCCAGAGGACCTGTGTTTGCATCCCAGGACCCAGGTAGCAATTCACAACCATCTGAAACTCCGGGACACCCGATGCCCTCCTCTGTCTTCCAAAGATACTAGGCATGCACATGGTACACAGACATGCATGCAAAGGAAACACTAACATACAGGAAGTTTTTTGTTTGTTTGTTTGTTTGTTTGTTTGTTTTTAAGTAATAATGACCCCTTGATATTTATCAGTGAATAGGATCCAATTAAAATCCTAATAAAGAAACCTACACTTCTTGACAGAATGATAATTTTGCTTTCCTCCTCATTTTTTTCTTTCTTTCCTTCCGTGGCAGGGTCTGACTCTGTAGCCCAGGTTAGCCTGAAACTCGCTGTGTAGCTCAGGCTGCCTTTAAACTCGCGGCAGTGCGTGTGTCTCAGCCTCTTGAATTGTGAGATCGCAGACGTTGGGAGTTTGACCTGGGAAATGGCATTTAGAAGTCTCTTAGACGATCTGCCGATTCCCACATGAGGTTGGCAAGAGAGCGCTGCCTGCTGTCAGATGTTCTGCGCATGGCTGATGTCTTGCTGTTAGACATGCATTTAAGTTTCCAAACACAAAACCACGATCTCCTGGTAAGAGATGGTACTTTTTATAAAGATGAAGTTAAGAAATTCAGGATAGATGTCTTAGTTTCACATATTTAAAATTTTAAAAACATGTTTTATTTTTAATTATTTCCACGTCTGTCCATATCTGGGCAGGTGCACATTGTGGCCAAAAGAGAGCAGCATATCCCTTGGAAATAGAATTACAGGTGGTTGTAAGCCACCCAACGTAGGTGCTGAGAGCCTAACTCTGGTCCTCTGTAAGAGTCATCTCTCTCCAGAGAGAGAGAAGAACCCTAAGTTAAATGAACATTCCATGCAACAGCCTAACTTACAGAATTTCCTATAAAGAGCATCATTGTCTGCAACCAGATTCCTACACCATGCTATATAATGGAGACCCACCAAAATACTTCACAAAAAGGGAAATTTGGAATTCTATCTATCGCTCCATCGTTAATTTAACTAGGCATATTATGTGGATTATTCAATATTTCCAGGAATTTTAGGATGCTGTTAGCTGTGTAACACACACCAAAGTTCATTAGTGGCAATTTCTCTTGCCCATAGGACAGCTGAATGAGAATATTCTTAGATGGCAGGCAACTTTTCTTCACATGGTGATTCAGGATTCAGGCTTTTCCATGACATAGTTCCTCCACCCACGAGGGCTTTGGTGCTCGTTGCACTGTGCCTTTCTACTGCCTCTACTCTCCTGTCTTATCCAGATTGCTATAAAAGCTTCACTGATGTTCTACTCCCATACTTGCTACTCCAACACATTGTCCCCAGAGCAGAAAGAGCAATCTTTTAAAGACATGCTACATCTTGTCAATTATCTTAAGTCCTTAATTCATAAAAAAAAAAAAAAAAAAAAAAAGAACACACCTCTTGGACTATGGCCCAATGCTTTCTTATTACATAGATGATAAGGGGTGTTTTGATTTCAATGGTGATAAAGCTTAAATTAAGTCTCTAATAGTATCTGATTTATTTAAAATCTACCATCTGAAATCTCATGGTGGGGACAACATCACAAAACCAAAACTAATCCACCCTCTCAGCAGTATTGTGATTGAAAATGTCATGACACTAAAATTAGCTGTAAGTGGAAAAATTAATGGAGTTCCAGCTGAGCTCCCAGTACCCACACAGCACTGAAGAAAGCCTGTGTATGAAAGAGAGGGAGGGAAGGGTCCTGATGGAATTGCAGGAAAATATCAAGAGTGCCCAGAACTTAGGCATGGTACTGTTGGAACCAGCCCCCGAAAGAGAAAACTTACAGAAACCTGGCCTGGAATCAAAATTTAGTGATTTCTAGTACTAGACAAAGGCAAGGGGTTGAGAGCATTAGATCCAGAAGCTGCAGTCTCTGAAAAGCATGCTGGGGAGTGGTGGGCAGAGACATGGGGGAGGGCAGAGAGCATGGGAGGGGCCAAAGAGCAGAGAGCAGAGGGGAGGGCAGAGAATAGGAGAGAGGGCAGAGAACAGGGGGAGAGGACAGAGAGTAGGGGAGAGGGCAGAGAACAGGGGAGAGCAAAGAATAGAGAGCAAGGGGAGAGAAGAGAGCAGGAGCAGGGCAGAGAACAGGGGTGATAGCAAAGACATGGAGGAAGCAGTGGACAGGGGAAGACCGTGAATTGTCTCAGGAATCAAGATGTAACCTTTGGAAGTATGCAAGTGACAGAGAAGAAAGAAAGTAAAATAAAAATTAAAGCTCTAGTAAGTTTAATAAAATGCACAAAAGAGAACCAAAATACACTAATCATCACCTTTAAGACATGTCCACCCATCCAGAAAACACCACCCAGGCAGCAGGGAGAACACCAAGCTGTCAGAAGAGAGACATCTATCCAAGTAGGAACATTGACCACAAATAAATAGGAATCAAAATAGTTCCTAAAATCCCAAGTCAGCCACAAAGCTGTAGAAATTGTGTTTCAACACTTCAAACTGAATTAAATCACATAAGCTCCTTTACAAGTAAAAAAAAAAAAAAAAAAAAAGTCACAATGACTATGAGAAGAAATTGAGGAAGGAGGGAAAACAAAAAAAGACAAAATATGCCCAAAATAAGATGAAGTCACAGGCTACCTGAGATGAGATCCAAGCGAAAGTTTAAGAAAAGTAAAAAGAAGTCTGTGTGGCTTCGATACAAATGGCCCCCGAAGGCTCATCTATTCGAATGCTTGATCATTATGGAGTGTGAGAGGGATTGGAAGATGCGGCATTGTTGGAGTAGGTGTGGCCTTCTCGTAGGAATAGTGTCACTGGGGGTAGGCCTTGGGGTTTCTAAAGCTCAAGCCAGGCCTTGTGGCTCTCTCTTCTGCTGCCAGCTGATGCAGATGTGGAACTCTCAGACATTACTTCTCCAGCACCAGCGTCTGCCTGCACGCTGGAAAAGAATGGTTACCAACAAGACTTGTAAAGATTAGATTTGACCAGGAAAGACCTCCTACTAGCTGAAACTTGAATGTTTTCGCACAGCAAATCAATCTTATTACCTCGTGGTGCAGAAACATACTTATGAAATTACCTTTAAAAGTTTGTTGATTTTTTCAGAGCATAAAACCAGATAACAATGAAGAGAAAGGAAGTAGCCCTGACAATTCAGCCTCACAGACTGTCTCAGTTGCTGCTTCCTCAAGAATCTACATACAGGTGAAATTCAGAAGAGATAGCCCAAATGATCGATTCCACAGAGACCAGACCAAAAAACCACTGAGACTGGACAGAAAGCACACAGACTAGTGTGTGTGTGTGTGTGTGTGTGTGTGTGTGTGTGTGTGTGTGTGTGTGTGCTTGTGTCTGTCTGTATGTTATGTGTGCCTTGTGTGTTTGTGGGTTAAATGTACCTGGAAAAAGACAGGGACTCAATAAATGCCTCTTATCACTAATTTTACTAGCCAAAATGTTTGTTTTTGTTTTCCCTTTAGATTTTAAGCCATAATGCTCTTCCACCTCACAACACAATAAAGAATGTCTAAGTTGTCCCTTGAATGTCCTTAGTATCAGGAAGTCTTTGTGTATACCTCAGTGACCCTCATTTTAATCTGCGGAAAATTGTCTTTAAATATTGAGAGAATCACTTTTGCTCTAAGTATCAAAGAAAATCTTTTCTTTCTTTGTTTCTCTGATTGAATAGTGAATAAAAGTATTGTGATCTTTTAATTCTCCATGTCATTTATTTAATTGAATTTTTATTTTTTTAATTTTCATACATTTTAATCATATTATTTTCCCTTCTTCATGTCCTCCAAGTCCACATTCCTACCCACCCAACTTCATGGCTCTTTTTGTTGATCAAAAGGAACAACAAAACAAAACAGACAAAAACAACAAAACACCAAACCATAACGACAATAACGAAGAAGCATACAAAAACATGGAGTACATTTTGTGTTGGTAACTACTCCTGAGCATGGCTGATAAACATGGAGTCACTCTATTGAAGGGAACTCATGCTTTCCTCTCCCAGCACTTACCAATTGAAAATAGCTTCTTGATTAGGAACAGGATTGTTGTGTCCACTTCCTGTTTTCGGTGCTGGGATATTGTCGAGCTTGAATTTGTACATGTCTTGCACACGCTGCCACGGTCTCTGAATGCATATATGTATCAGCCTTGTTGTGTCTGCATGTCACTGTTCCCTTGCCATCATTCATCCCCTCTGGCTCTTACAGTCTTTCCACGTCCTCTTCAATAGAGATCCCTGAGCCTCGAGGGGAGGGGTTTAATGAAGGCATTCCATTTTGAACTGAACGCCCAAAGTCTCACCCTCTGCACATTGTCTAATTGTAAGTCTTGGTGCTGATCACACCATTGTCTGATGAGGGCTACGTGACATAGTTATCTAGGGACATAGTAATAGACCATTGTGAGTGCTTTCTTTGCTATGTTCATTTAGCAGGATGGCGGTGGCTTTGGCCTTAGGAAGGAGGACCTATCTAGTGTTGGGTTCTTGGTTTCATTAAGTGACAAGCATCGGTCATCTCATGGAGGAAGTATTGTCATAACATTTGTGCTGTCATTGTGCCAGTGTATCTTGCAGGCAGGTTATTGTTGTAGGTCTCAGCATCCCTGGCAGAAAGAGACTGATGATTTCTCTTCTGTTGCAGTAGCACACACCCTACCTTCCGGTATTGTGAACACTCGTCAGGAGCCAGAGAAGCTTCCCGTTGGGCACAGCTGTAAATGGGCCTTGCCATCAGGTTGAGGAGGGGAACCAACAGCATTGGCAACAGCTTGTAATATTTGGGAGAGTCTACAAGACTCATTTGACCAATAACTCCACAAGATGTAACCCATTCTTGGTACTGGGGTTTTTACTCAATGTTATTAGCTGTCTAGTGGAGCATTACGGTGGTTGGAGTAAAAAATGGTTCCCATAGGTCCAAAGGGAGTGGCACTATTACGAAGCGTGGCCATGCTGGAGAAAGCATGGCTTTGTTGGAAGAAGTGTGTCTCGCTTCTCTTCCTGCTGCCTTGGGATGTAGAACTCTCACCTCCATCCCCAGCACCATGTCTGTCTGTAGGCCATGCTTCCTGCCATGGCAACAATGGGCAAACCTCTGAACTGTAAGCTAGCCTCAATTACATGTTTCTTTTTATAAGAGTTGCCATAGCAATGGTGTCTCTTCACAGCAATAGAAACCCTAACTAGGACAGGCCCTTTCTCCCCTGTTATAATATGGTGATTCCATTTAAATTTCCTTTATATATTTTGGGAAACTTGTAAAGTAGTCGGTTTCCATAGGCTTCAAAAGGCAGCAAGTGTTAGTTATCGCCATATTCCTTCCTTTACCCTGTCTTCTCATTCCCTTCCTCATTTAATTCCTCCTATTCAACTTTCCCCTTCTGAAAAGAAAAAAAAAAAAAAACCTTAAATTACATTGAAATGAATTATATATTAGAACATTTTTAATGTTTTGTGAGACTTTTTAATGTTTTTACTTTGTGTTCTATTTTGCTCTGGTTTGGGGATTAAAAAAAAAAATAGGGTCTCATTCTGCAGCCCAGGTTGACCTGTAACTTACTGTGTAGCCCAGGCTGGCCTCAAGCTCACAGCCTTCTGGCCTAAATCTCCCAAGTGCTAGGATTAGGTGTGAGCCACCATGCCCGAGTACCATGTCCTTTTTTTCTTTTTTTTTTTTGAGATTTATGTATATGAGTACCTTACCTGCATATATGTTTGTAATTAGTAAGTAAGTACGTATGTATGTGTGTGTGTATGTACTGACTGTGGAAGTCCGAAGAAAGCATCAGATACCCTGCAACTGGAATTGTAGTGGGTGCTGGATATCAAACCCAGGTCCTCTGCTGGAGGTGCAGCCAGTGATTTTTACCACTGAGCCATCTCTCCAGCCCCTGCCATGTTCTTTATGGTTGTTAATTTCTCATTTCTCCATGGGGGGGGGACGACAAAAGCTGCTATTTTCCGAGTCCCCATTCCCCTTTTCAGATGTTGTCACTAGGGTCATCCTAATGATAGCGTTATGCCATCACAATACTGCCTTTCCTGACAAAGACAAGAATCCCTGTATCACTAACTAGTGTGTTCATTCAGTAATGTACAAGTCCTAATTCAAGATCTAGAAATGGTACCCAACTAGAGCTCCCTTGAAAACCCTGGTTGAGAGCAATAAAATCTGGTCATTACCCTAATCCATTATTTATCACATTACAGTCCCAGATGAGTCACCATCACCTCCACTTCTCAAAAAAAAAAAAAAAATGACTTGAAGTCCTAATGCAAAAAGATGTATTGATTTCAAAATTCCATCAAGAACACTTATCTTTGAAACATAATCAATAGCGCTCAATCCAGTAACGTCTGCAGGTTGCAATTAGGGTCTATGTGAAGCTACTTTCTCCTGCCAGCAGCCAGTTCCTGATAACTCGTAATACTTGGGTGTTTAGCATAGCCAGGCTCCTCGCGGCCAACAGTCATTAAGTGCGTTACCAGACTAGATCTATACTTAGCAATTAGGCATGACTTGCTGCAGTGCTGCAGGCAGCAAAGTACCAGTGGGTTGTTTGTTTGTTTATTTTTTTAACTGTTACATTTTTTATAATAGAGGATGACTTCAAACATGTCCCAATAGAATCTGCAAGAACTTGTCTTAGCTATGTGAGCCCTTTATAGAAACAGTCTCTCCCCAATTCAGTCCACAGTTTTGATTAATCCACTGCAATGTGTGACAATTTTTCCAGTATGAATTTTTTAGTGCAGTCGTGTACGTGACTCTTAGGGTTAGGAAGCATTCCAGTTAAGTACTGACACCCACTGTCTAGTACTTTTGTCTCAAGGCAAATGTGTTTGCCACTTACCTCCAGTTCTTACCACATTATCCTGTTTTGTTAATTTCTATTCTGGAAATGTTTAATTCATATTAAGAGACATAGTAATTCTTTAGGAAAAAAAATCACATTTTCCACTTAAAATATTTTTTCTGCTGTGTTTCTATGGGCTTGGTTGTTATTAACTTTGCTTGGTCTGTTTGATTGTTTTAAAGATGGAATAGCCCTCTGTAGCCACTTAAGTCACATCTATAATGCCAAATTAATAACTTAGTAGTTTGTCCTCTCTCCCCTCATAAAACCTTTCTAAAATAACTTCATTTCTTTCACTAATCTTGCATTCCATTCACCCCACAAAACTAAGCATTCTAAGTGCTTTCAATGAACAATCTACACCAAGTAGCAAATAAAAACTGGATAGAGTTTCAGTTCAAATTATTAATCAAATGACTTCAAGAAATATTACCCCAGTGCTGAAGAAATGGCTGGATGATTAAGAAATATTATCCAAAAAAAAAAGGAAAGAAAAAGAAATATTATCCGAAATACCCATCTTTGACAATGTATGACATCAGTTTAGACTTGGAAACCCAGCAGCAGCAAGGAAACATTCTGACATAATACATTTCTTAGGAAATGCCACACTTGTGCATTCTAGGAAGTCACAGGGCCTGTCTCTAACACATGAACACAGGTGCTCATTTAGCCAATAATAAACTTCCAAAGACAACTCATGCTGCACGTGACTCTTCAACCATTCCAGTGAAATCAGTTAGAGCATATATTTTATACACAGTTTCCCCAGACACACACTTCCACTCTATCGGTCAGAGATAATGACCCATGTGTAACATATATGAACACAGCTCAAGGCCATTTCTCTCAAGGGCCCCAAATTGCTTTCAAACAATGAGATTGGGTGTGGAAAAATTTTAAGGCATTTAGGCAATTGTAAACTGCCTTGGACAGAAGAGTCTGGCAGCAAATGCATGTTCTATAGGCAGTGTTTTAACAAAAGCCAGCTAAGAAGAGAAAGAATTCTCAACACATCTGAAACCACTTATACCTCCCACACGCAATCAAAAACCCAACATAAAATTGACTTGAGTTGAAATATGCGCTTCCAAAAAGACCATTCATGAGAGTATTTCTAGAAATGCACAAGCCCTCAAAAAATACTTGTGCTTGTAACATTAGACTTCTGAGCTCCTTAACTTTAAGGCTTGTCGATTGATGGTTTGTCAAACCTTCCTTGAGAGAGTAATATTGGCTTATAAAAAGTGCTCAAGGATACTAAAGACCACTTTAGAAAAGCTGGTTAGTAAAGAAGCGAGGTGAGAAACTCACTTCAAATCCTTTCCATATGGCAAATAGATTCTCAAACCATCTTTGTGAGGGGGTCTAAAATAGTTTGGTAATAGATGAATGGTAATGAAAGAACATTGATAATAAATGTTCCTTTTCTTCCTGTAGAGAATCCATATGTTGGTAGGGCTTTATTATGCTTTATAACCAAATTTTACCTCCTCACACAACCCTGCAACCAGCCAGAGATCCAGGCTATGCAGCCCCAAACTTCCTACCTCAGCCTGTGAAAACAGTTCCCAGAAAGCATCTGTGCCCTCAAACTCCACCTTCTACTGACTTTTCACTTCTATGATTGTAGAGAGCTTGGAATGTTACAAATCCAGAACCAGATTATCTTGGGTCACCTTTAGCCCTAGTAGCCATTTTTTTTTCCCTCCTCTATACCCAACCTAACAACATTGTGGCTGTCAGGTAAATCATTTGGAATGTCCAAACAGAGCACTAGCTTCCCTTACCCACACAAAGGCTAAGAATGCCATCAGACAGTGTCAAAGATTTCCTAAGCATCTTCACTTATGTCTTTCTATACTCTGTTACTATATAAAAAGGGGGGGGGGGGTAAACATAAACTCCTGGACCACAATCATTCATATTTGGCTCTAGAATAAACTATTTCTTACCATCTCTGAGGTGATAATTGTGTTTTTCCATCTACAAGCCCCGCAGAGGAAAATGAACATCTCAGTTTTATTAAGACGCAGTTCTTTCCTGAACGTGGTAAACATTTCATTGAAAGAAGAAAAACTACTTGGACAAGTAAGAAAGAAAGAAAGAGAGGTGTGGCAATGGGGGATGGGGAGAAGCAAGCTCAGCCAAGAACCTACTCCAGGTGGACACGCCCCAGCACAGAAACAGAAACAACAGGAAAAACCAAGAAAACACGTGTCCTCCACAAATTACTAATCCCATGATAATGACTCCTAGTGAAAATGACCTGGAAAAAACCACCAGACAAAGAATTTAAAAGAATGATCTAAAGTATGTTCAAACAAACAATCCAAGAGGACAAAAACAAAGCGATGAATAAAATAAGAAAATCAACCCAGATATGAAGCTCTAAGTCAACATAAACAATTGCTTAAAAAAAAAAAAAACCTAAAAATTGAAAACTCAATAAACCAAATAAAAATGCAAATATGACATAGAATAAAGTAGGTATTTCGATATGGATTTGGGCAATTCTACATACTTCCTATCTTTGGACCATTGTATCACCCAGAACATTCTTCTTCCCCAACTAGCTATTTCTAGCCAAGATACCTCAGCTTAATACTCTTATCTCTGAGCCTCCAGACTTGAGTCTGGGCTGCCTAAACTGCCTGTGTACCTTACTCTGTGTTCATCTGATTGCAGCACTCACCACCATGAAACACAATTGTCTACTTGGAAATATACCCCAGCAGCAGGAAGGCTCTTGATGCCTGAGGCTGCATCTCATTTACTGTGTATTCTTGACCCTAGCTTCCAGTAGGTAGTCAAGAAGTAATTAGCAATTACTGTTTAAGGGAGATGCCAAAATATGTATTACATGTTGATATAATAGCATAGGAACTAGCACCAGAAAACACATAGTTTACTTTAGTATTAAGAACATACACAGTTGGCCTGAAAATTATAGTTCTAACATTACCCATCCAATTTTGAAGCAGGTTATGGGCTTGAGGAAAATGTCATTTCTGACCTCTTAGACACACGGCAACGGTTCCCACAAACCTTGCTGATAAACTCTGATTTTCTACATTAGCAGAATGAAGCACAGCCATAAGGAAACTTGACTCTTCCACAGTAGATGCCATTTTATTTTCAACCTGAGTTTTTCTGGGTGGCTAACCTGCTTTATGACTTCTTCTTGCATCTGCTACTAACCCTCTCCTCGCCCTTAGTAGATGACCTCAGCTTTTTGAGTGTGGCTTTGCTCAATTTCGCCATTCCTCTCTGACTTCAAGTTTTCTTACCACATTACTCCCTAATTTTTTTTCTCCACAACCTGAGGCAAAAAAAAAAATGTGTCTGCATTGTTTACTTTTCTTGGGCATGTGACCAGATATCCAACAAAAAGCAACTTAAAGGAGAAAGGGGATATAGTTTGAGCGCCTCGTGGAAGAGGCGAGGTATGATCGCAGGTGGCTCCATGGCAGCGCAAGTGTGCAGCTTCGACTCCTCCCTTCATCACATCGAGGTAGAACAGAAAGCAAAGGGCAGACAGGACCCGGGACCCACTGATGAGGTCTCAAAGTCCACAGCACTTCCTCCAGCAAGGCTCCACTTCCAAAAGTCTTCACAGTCTTCCAAATAACATCACCAACCAGAGACCACCTTCCAAGCCTATTTCATATTCAGGCCACAATAACACCCCATCTCCTATGCTTTGGACTCTGTTTACATTTTCTGGCCTCTCTTGTCAATTAAGATGACTGGTGTTACCCTTAACATGTACTCTTAGTTATCTTTTCTTTAGATCGTTATTTCCCCCAGAATTAAGAATTCCCCATCATTCATGTGAGAACGGTGACTTAACCAACATAGGGAAAATGCAGGACTCATATCCTCGACGCTTCCAATCACATTTCCATGAACTGACCAAAACTTTGCCCAGTTCTGTGTACGTTTCAGCTTAAATACCTTCTTTAATGTGTACTGGTAAATTGATAGCAAGGAGCACAGAGCCAATAGCAATGAAGCAAACCTGAACAAAGCTGGTCTAAGACACATGCTTTCTGCTGAAGACGTGTTATGGCCCTCTTAAGCTTAGAGTGGATGGTACCCAGCACTACCTTTGGTCGAATCTTCTAAAAAGGACACCATGATGATTGATTTTATTTATCAACTCGACACAACCTACATCACCTGAGAAGAGACTTTCGATGAAGTATTGTCTACATGGGACTGGCCTGTGGCTATGGCTGTGGCTGTGGGGGGTTTTCCTAACTGAGTTAATTAATGTGAGGAGAACCGGCCCACTGAGGTCAGCACCATTCCCTAGTTAAGGTGTTCTGTATTGTAGAGTAGATAAGGACCAAGCTGAGCACCAGCAAGTGCATCCAGTTGGCTGAAGTTCCCAGCTTAACTTTCTCATAACCATGGGCTGTACCCAGTAACTGTAAATCAAAGCAAATTCCATAATTAGATTCTGGTCAAGGTATTTTATCATAACAATAGAAATGAAACTAGGATAGACACTTAACTATAATTATATGGCTACTGAAGAAAGAAGACA
The DNA here is from genome assembly GCF_030254825.1 of Meriones unguiculatus. Lineage (NCBI taxonomy): Eukaryota > Metazoa > Chordata > Mammalia > Rodentia > Muridae > Meriones > Meriones unguiculatus. The sequence continues at coordinate 63,728,101 of NC_083350.1, read as the reverse complement.
GAGATTTGCCTTGGTTCATCTGAAGATATATTTTTCAAAGGCACTGACATAAAGCTGATCTTTCCAAAATAATACTATACAAAAATTATACATTTTTAAATAAATTACTTTATTATACATATGTGAGAAAATACATTCCAAATCTCTATAATTAAAATACCAGCTATGGTATACGAAAGAAGTGTTTGCCCAAGGGCCAGATAATCCTGTACTCGCTTTCTGAAGGAGGGGGAAATTCTTTTCTCTTTTTCTTGTTTTGTTCTATCGGTTGAATCTTTTGTTGGTTGCTTAGAATTTTATTTTATAAAGTCTACTCTCAAGTATTATTGTCATTACCACTCAGCATGGGTGAGTTACCATAGAGCCTAGGCTAGCCTGGGGCTTGTGGTCCTCCAGCCTCAGCCTCTCCCAAGTGCTAAAGCTACACACGTGCACAATCACACTAGCTTCCAGTATTATTATAAGCCCTCACCTGTAAGAACTTGATAATCACATTTCAATTTCCCCAGCCTCACTGTTACCTTAGTGTGGAGCTCATTCCCTCACGTGTTGAAAACTGCATACTATATTTTAAATATTTTGCTAAACATGAAATTATACCTCAAACAATCCTCACATTTTATGTTAATGGGTGTTTTGCCTGCATGCATGTCTGTGCATATCGTGCCCACGGAGTCCAGAAAAGGTGGTCAGATCCCTGGAACTGGAGTTACAGATGGTTGTGATCCACCATGTGGGTTCTGGGACCCAAGCTCAAGTCCTCTGCAAGAGCAGCCAGTGTTTGTAATGGCTAAGACCTCACTGCGGCCACTCCCAGCAAGTGTTCAGTCAGGATGATGTCTGACTTGTCCTCTCGCTTGCCTTTTCCTTTAGATTCAGAATCCCATCTTGCATAACTTCCTTGCTGCGTAAAAGACTTCCTACAACCTTTCTTGTAGAAAACATCTATGATGAATTACTCTAGGTTTTGTATGTTTAACATAACCATTTTTATTATGGATTTCAAAACTATTTGCACTGTATATACAATCTAATTTTACTCTTTTATTTTTCATTTAACCCCATACATTCTACATTTAGTGTCCATTGAAATATTTTTTACTCTAAAATTTGCAAAAGCGTCAATTGTTTTATTGTTACGGTTTTTAAAATAAATCTAAGTTTCCATAAATTCAAACTTTGTATGTTAAAGTTACTGGTGTTAAGTGAACCTTATCATGGGGTATCGTGTGATATTTCCATACATTTATACCTTGCATAATATTCAAATCAGGATAGCACGCAATGTTCAAGGAATTCAAAGAGATCACAAATAAACACCCAAATGAAATTAAAGAGGAAAGGAATAAACTGAGTGAAGTCAAAGAAAACACAAACAAATGGCTGAATGAAATAATGGAAACAGTAATGAATATAAAATTTTAATTCAATAAAGATATAGAAATACTGCAAGAAACCCAAACTGAAATGAAGCTAGAGGTAAAAAAAATTCAGTAAGTAAAAAATAAAAAATAAAAATAAAAAGCCTCACCAACAGAATAGAAGACAGAATACCAAGGCTTAACGACAAAGGAGGGAATTGATTCACTGAATCAACATTCTCATTCTTTCACTATTATTAACTAGCAACATTCCTTCCACCCCTCTGCACTCTTAGCAATCTTTATGATTTAAATTGACAGCGAGTTAATTCAATCTTCTCACCAATAAATGATTCATGGTTTTTTCCTCTAGTACTGGCTAATGGGGTTTCAAGGAAGTGTGGAATGCTTTTACATTGGACGGGCATTTTCATCGGAGTACAGAGAGCACATACTCTTAGACGTTTATCATTGAACTACAGGGAAATGGAAGCAGACCAGAGACAGGGAAAAATCATCTGAATTCAGGAAGCGCAGAATGTGAGCTTGTAACTCTTAATTAATATCATGCTTTATACACAGGAATGTCTGATCTATTTATAAACTGCGGTTGTTTTTTCAGTTGACATCAATAGCCACGAGTACATAGGTACCAGGTCACTAAATAATATTTAAGTCTTTCTTTTTCCCCTCTTTCACTGAAAAACAAAACACCTTCCACATGACAGCTACTTTAAGTACACAGAGCATGAAAAGATGGCATTGTGTTGTCGTGTTACAGTTTGCCTGATAGCCACTGTGAAGCAAAAATAGCCAGCTGTTACCAAACATGGTCTTGCTTCATAAAGTGACCTTTCATCACTTCCAAGAAGTCTGCCAATGATCTCAGCTTACGAGGCGAGCTATCACACAGCAGCCCGAGAAAGAGCTGATCATACAAACAGGCCGCCTTCTGAGGAGTATGAAAAAGAAGCTTGGCAAACAGGATGGACATCGGAAGAGGGAGAAAACAGTGAACAGGACAGGAGCCTACCACAAAGGGCCTCTGAAAGAGTCTACCCTGCAGTGTATCAAAGCAGATGTTGGGCAAACTTTGGGCAGAATGTAGGGAATCTTATGAAAGAAGGGAGAGATAGGAAGACCTGGAGGGGACAGGAGCTCCACAAGGACAGCAACAGAACCAAAAAAATCTTGGCACAGGGGTCTTTTCCGAGATTGGTACTCCAACAAAGGACCATTCATGGAGATAACCTAGAACCCTGCACAGATGTATCCCACAGCAGCTCAGTGTCCAAGTAATGGGAAAAGGGACTGTCTCTGGCATGAACTCAGTGGCTGGCTCTTTGACCACCTTCCCCTGATGGGGGAGCAGCCTTGCCAGGCCACAGAGGGAGAAAATGCAAACAGTCCTGATGAGACCTGATAGACTAGTGTGAGGTGGAAGGGGAGGAGGACCTCCCTTATCAGTGGACTAGGGGAGAGGCATAGGTGTAGAAGGGGAAAGGAGGGTGGGAATGGGGAGGGAGCTACAGGGGGATACAAAATGAATAAACAGTTATTAATAAAATTTACAAAAGAAGTTGTAAAAGGAAAAAATAACTTTAAAAAAATAAAAAGGAAAAATAAAAAAAGAGTATTTTTTTAGAAGAGAAAGGCTCACATAAAACAAAATACTGTAAAAATAAACAATTGTATCGATTCTCTATATGAAATCCATGGCCCTGTAGTCAGGCTTTCTTTAGCTGTCTGCCATCTTCAGTGCGGTCAGTTTTAAGACAGCTAAGATTACTACTATTTCCAAAGGCTCGGTAAAAGTAAACTTTTGTAAACTTACTCATCTTACATGTAAGTGTTTTCCCTGCATGTATGTGTGTGCACCACATGCATGACTGGTGCCCACGGAGATCAAACAATGGCGTCGTATTGCCTGGAACTGGAGTTATGATGATTGGAAGTACCATGTGGGTGCTGGGACAAACCCAGGTCCTCAGCAAAAGCTACAAATGCCCTCAATGCTGCGCCATACCTCCAGCCCGCCCCCAAAGTGACAATCCAGGGAGTAAGTCTGAGAAGGTGACTGTGTCTCTCTCACATACACTGAAGTAAAAGTCAAATAACACTCGAAAGAAAACACACCAAAAAATGTGGAGGAAAATATGATGTCCTTGTAGTGGAATCTGCCAAAGTTTTATGGTGTTTGTTCGTCTTTAAAATTCAGATTCTGTAGGCTTAGTGTGAGACTTGAGAGCCTGTGTCCTCAGCAAGCTCCCAACGGCCGTCTAAGGATATTGGTATTGGCAGCTATGTTTTATTGTGCTGGAAGCTGACTTATCGTGGAGAAAATAGAAGAGTCATCTTTCTAGAAGACTCTTCTCTTCAAAGACTCAGCATGCCACCCCCGCCTTGAAGGGACTCAGCCTGCCGGAGCATGACAAACACGGTTCTAAGGCAGGCCTTGCCCTTTCCCCCATTTCTCTGCCTTACTAAAAACTGTTAGATTGTATTACTAAAGCTAGCCCCCAAGGTGCATTTCCTCATTTGGCCACTACCTTCTCCTGAGGCTGACTCTCAAGGTCCAGCTATGTAAGCATTGAAGCTCAATAATCAACCTTGTGACGGCCCCAATTAACATGCCAAATCTAAAGTAAGCCTCACCTGCTTTCCCCTTTATCTTTATAAACTGCCATTTGCCGATGGGCCACTTCTGTCTCCTCTCTATCCAGAGGCAGTCCTTTGCTGTAGCCATCCTCTTGTCCCTGGAAACAAATACCCTTCCTCCTCTCCCTTCTCTTTTCCTCCTTCTCTTTCATCCTCTGTCTCCTGACTTTGTCTCTTATTCCCTTCCCTTTGTCCCTCTGAGGCAAATAAATCTTCTTTGTGCTGACAACTTAGTCTTAGGGTGTCCTGAACCTATATTGGTTCTTTCATAGCTTCTAGCAATTTCCATAACCTTCCACTACTTCTAAAGCAGCTGTTTTCAACCTGTGGTAATATCCTGTAGAGCAGGTATTTACAACGCTATTCATAACACAGTAAAATTACAGTTATGAAGTAGCAACATGATTAATTTTATGTTTGGGGGTCACCACAAGATGAGGGACTGCATTAAAGGGTCACAGCATTAGGAAGATTGAGAACGCTGGTAAGGAATTCTCTGTCTCTGAACATTCATAGGGTAAAAGAGGAAGAAAACTTGGGATGTAAAATCTAAACTAAGATTCTGCATATGGTATAAAAATAAGTCGGTCGGTTCTGAGGAGAAGGTAGGAGGGATGAAGTTTTTCACTTCTTAGCTTTTAAAGGTGGGACATGGTTTATAATGCCCAGAACATGTTTTTGAATGGCAGCTCATTCAAACTTACAGACAGCCCTTTACTGTTCACTGAGCCAGGGAATTATAATGGCTGACTGGGACTTTTCTATAGAGGAGAAGGAATTTTTGTCAGAAGTCCCTTAAATACATACATATGTTTACTGACATGAAATTAAAAGATGGGATGGCAACTTATGCGTGTGACCATTTGGGTAGGAAGGGTGTGTGGAGACTCTGCCTGCTGTCTGCTGAGCAGTGAGTGCCTGTGTCTCTGCCTAGGCTCCGGAGTCCCTTTGGGATTCTTGGCTGTCACTAGAGTTATTTATAGAAGTCCAGCCTCTGTGTTTCAGAAATGAACTTGTTTGTACTCTGAATTCTCCATGTACAGAATGTAAATATTAAGTACACCTAATGTTACTAGTTGGTGGAATTGCTTTATCAAGGAGAATGTGAATATCATAGTCCCAGAAACCTTTACACTGTTTCTGTGGGCAATATTTATCATCCTAAAAGTTAAAATAGAAAACAAGCAAGCAAACAAATGTAAGTATCTATTTGAGAATAAAACTAGTAAGTTCATCTTATATTAATTATGTAACACTGTGAATATAATTATATGTTTAAAAATCAGAGAGAAGAGCAACATAGTCCTATACTTTTGCAAATCTCCTTAAAGGCCTAAGTTGATAGATGTCATCTGGATTCGAATAACTGATTCTGCCCTCACCCTTTCTGTGGTGTGCTTTTTCAGCTGACCTATATTAATACCATGTGGACCCACAGATATGTAGTTAGAAAGTGGAAGACTTTGATAGTCTTTTCAGAGAATTCTGAGTACTCTTCCTGCTGGGCTAAAACTCAGAAAACGACAGTTGCTTAAAGGTTAGTCACCATGTGAGAGCTGAAATCCACCAGTGAAATCCACCTCTCCCCTTTAATTAAGATGCACTTTTCCAACCTGACCGTTGAATTAGAATATAATTTTACAATATCATGTACCCATCACTTGGAGAATGTTGGCTATAATCAGCCCTTCTCTATTAGTTACTTTCCTATTGCTGTGGCAAAGACCATGACCAATAGCAAATCTGGCAAGGAAGGGATTTATTTTGCTTACAGATCCTGATTATAGTTCATCATTGAGGAAAAACAAGGCAGGATCCTGGAGGCAGACACGAAAGCAGAAGCCATGGGGAACCAGCACTTACTGCCTTACTCACCATGGTTTAGTCATCCTCTCTTTTCACACCATCCTGGACAACCAGCCAAAATAAGCTAGGCCCTCCCAAATCAAACAGGATAGACATCGGAAGTAGGAGAAGACAAGGAACAGGACAGGAACCTTCCAAAGAGGACCTCTGAAAGACTACCCACCAGGGTTTCGAAGGAGATACTGAGATTCATAGCCAAACTTGGGGCAGAGTGCCAGAATCCTATGGAAGAAGAGGGAGATAGAAAGACCTGGAGAGGACAAGAAATATACATGGAGAAAAAAAAAACAACTGAGCCCAGGAGGGCCTGCAGAGACCAATACTCCAACGAAGGACCATGCATGGAGAGGACCTAGAACCTCTGTTCAAAGGAAGCCCATTGGCTGCTCAGTTTCCAAGTGGGCAAGAGGTACAGGGACTGTCTCTGACATGAATTCAGTGGCTGGATCTTTGATCACATCCCCCTGGCGGGGGGGGGGAGGGGTGCAGCCTTGCTAGGCCAAAGAGAAAGACCATGCAGCCAGCCTTTGTGAGACCCGATAAAGTAAGGTCGATAGAAGGGGAGGAGGTCCCTTCCCTATCAGAGAACTAGGGAAAGGGCATAGGGGGAGAAGAGGGAGGGTGGGTGAGACTGGGAGGAGATGAGGGTGGGGGCTACAGCGGGATACAAAGTGAATAAAACATAAGAAATAAATATATAAATAACATTACATTTAAAAAAAAGAAAGAAAGACAATGTCCTACAGACTTGCCTACAGGCCAGTACAATGGAGACCTTTTCTCAGTGGAGGTTCCGCTTCCCAGATAACTCTAGCTTGCGTCTAGCTGACAAACAAAGCGAGACACCTTCCAAACGTCGGTACATCTCCTTATATGCTTTCTGTTTGTTTTTCCTTGTACGCTTTTAAACGTGGCATTTATATCATTCTCATCAGAAAAATACTAGAAGGCTGCCGTGCTCACTTCGGCAGATTTAAGATTCCCAGAGTTCTGATTTGCACTTGACAGCAGCGCTGCTAGCCCTTGCCTCAAAGCGCCCACCTCTGCTCCTCTCACTCATTTATCAAAGGTTCAAAAGCCAGATCTCCCAGTCCAAATCAGCATATTCAGCTCAGAAAATTCTTGAAGTAAAACGGTGTGTGTCACGAAAGCATTTCTAGCTCAGCTCACAGAACAGCCCACAGAAACACTCTTCACTTTAAGACAACAAGCTGACTCACACATGACTCCTGCACGTGGAAGGCTGTGGCAGGAGGATACCGGTTTGAGGTAGGCCTGCACTGCAGAGTGAGTTCCAAACCAGCCTTCACTACAGAATGAGACGACCCTGTCTGAAAAAGACGACAGCAACCTCAGTGTGCAACATGGTGCTCACGAGGATTTCCCCTCCTGTCATGCAAATGATCAACAATTAATACCTCAAAATTAATAAGTTTTTACATTACTGGAGCGTGTGAACAGAAGACCTCATGTATGTTAAGCGCATATACTGTCACTGAGCTATATCCCTGCTCATTAAGGACGTATTTTGTTTCTATGGCAAGTATTTTTACACCATCAGCTTAAATGCCCACACAGTGTTATTAGCAAACAATGTCTCATATTATTATGAAAATAGTTTTGATTTCATAGACCCATGAAAGGTCTCGGGGACCCTCCGTGACCCATAAGCCACTGGTAAATATAACTGAAAAGACAAATGGGGGGCCTAACATTGGTAGAACTGCGGCAGGAAAAATGCCTCAGTGGGTACTTTGTTTGCTGTATAAGCCTGTATAGACCTGAGTTCAATCTCCAGCACCCACAAAAATACCCGGACATGGAGCTGGGTACAGTGGCCCACCGCTGCAATCCCAACACTCTGGGAGGCAGAGGCAGGTGGAACTTTCTGAGTTCTAGGCCAGCCTGGTGTACAAAGTGAGTCCAGGACAGCCAAGGCTACACAGAGAAACCCTGTCTCGAAAAATCAAAACAAAAAACAAACAATAACAACAAAAACCTGGATACAGGTTTAACCTGTGATCCTAATACTAAAGAAGAGAAGACTGGAGCCCCCTAGCCGCATAGTCTAAAGCCCAATCGGTAAAATAAGGTGAAGAGTAAGAGGGGAAGCCATCCAGTGTCATCTCTGGCTTCCATATCTCACACACACACACACACACACACACACACACACACATACACACACGCATACACACATACATGCATATACACACACATACACACAAACCTACACACACACATACTCACATACATACACACATACACACACATACATACACACACATACATCACACATACATACACACACACATATACACACCTGAATCTATTCACATAATTCATGCTCTGGAAAAGCTTTTTCAGTAGCCAGGCTGAAATTGGTAAAAAAAAAAAAAAAATGCAGCCAAAGTGATGATTTGATGTCTTGCCTTAATACCCGCTCTTGCCCAGTGCCAGGCCTGGCATCTCCAGGGCCAGATGAGACTTTCCTCCTAGGCTGTCTGTCCCCAAGTGGCTCCAACCCACAGCCAGTGGGTAGTGGGGTACGCTAGAAAATACGTGCAAATACATTACATATTTGCATGAAAATGGACTAATGGGGCCACGTGTAATAAACAAAAAAAGAAAAGGTTCTGGGCTTTGATTTTTACCTCCTTAAAAATTTATAGTCAGAGGGAAATGAATGAAATGAGCTTTTCCTTCCAATTAGGTTTAGCTTTGTTTCACTTTCTTAAAGCTCATCAGCATGATTTGCTTGATCTTTGCGTCCTGAGCATTCCTCTGGGTAGTGAAAGAGAGGGTGAGCCCCGGAGCCGGCTCGTCTTCAGGGCAGGGCTGGGGAAACCAGGATGACCATGAGAACTCCCTGCAGATGCTGGGTCTTCCTGCTGCGTGTCACCGCACAGCTGGCCAGGATTTGACTCCTCCTCCGGGATTGCACTGATCTGACAAGCACATCTGTTCACTGGCCACCAATCAGGTGGGCCACCACAGTTGACAGTAATCATGCCTAGTGGCTCATGCACGTCAACCGAGGACCCAGCAGAGACCCAGCCATTTCATGGCGTTCATATTTGCTAATAGAATATATTCGGTGCTACTAGGATTCACAGGCCTCACCGCGTGCTGCTTGTACGTCCACTCAACCTACATCTGCAGCTACACCGAGAGGCTGCGAAGGGAAACTCGGCTCCTTTCCTAGTGTGAAGCACTGTCTGCCTAAGAGAATTCCCCTTAGGGGTGGATCCTCCGTGCTTTAAAAGATCATTCAGAACAACTCCGGATTGCTTTACTAACCATGCATGGCCAAGAGCTTCCTTTCACAGCGGGTGGAGTTTGTTTAGCGGAGTCCCTAGCTGTTGGGCAAAGTGATCTGTTTTGTAGTTAGGGAAGAAGGCTTCTGACTGGCCAGGCTGCTCAAAGGTCCCGTAGGGAGCTCCAGGGAGGGGGTTTTGTGAGTTGTCACCCATGCTGGTGATGTCACTGCCCTTGACTCACATATGTTCCTGAAGTAACCTTCACCCACGTGCTTTTGGGAGAACCCCAATAAACCCACTGGCTCACTGGCTCACTGGCTCACTAGCATGCATAGAATTATTTCTTTGGTCTGTGTTCAGGGCCCTATTTGGGAGAGCAGAACCTTATTCCTGTCTCCCCAGGGAATGTCAGACAACATAGCGCTTCTCTGTAGAACTCTGAGTCTCCTGTCCTTTCCGTAAACTGAGTTGGGATTTTCTTGCATCTTGGCCACTGATTAGCCTACAAGCCTTCACCACGGAAATTGGTTGTATATTGCGTGGAGCCTAGCACAACATTAGGCATATATCTGCTGAATGGCAGTACTGATTTCAGGGGACAGAAATCAAACGTTTCACATGTAAGAGCAAGATCTGCCCGGCGAATGGGAAATCGGAAACCTGATTCAACGCTTTCCTACACATAAAACAATTTATTCTGTCACTACCATTTAGGCAGAGCACTTGACTGTAATGGATTGTGCTTCTGATAGAGCTACCATGTGGGTTCTGGCCACTGAAGTCTAATCATAGGCTTAGGCTTAACTCCTTTGCCCGCCGAGCCGTTTCTCAGGCCTTAGAGTATATTTTGTGTGGGCTGCTTAAATGTGGTCATCTCACTAGTGTAAGTCCAACAAAGTTGTTCGTGTAGCATCCCTCCAGATCTCCACCAAATCTTCTCCTTTAAGACGCTTCTGTTAAGCTAAATTCTGAAGTAAAGCATTTCTAGTTTCTCTGATGCTGTCTTGTGCTAACCAAAAGGTCCCAAGCCCCGGGGCTAGTCTATTTACTTGTTCTAAAATAGATACATTTCTACTCATTAGCTATACTAATGTCTCTCTAAGCAAATCCCTACTACATGACTACATAAGCATGACTCATAACCTTTTCTTCTTCTAGTGAGCCAAGAAGCATGTTCATTCTTCATCCCATCCACCCCTAGCAGTCTTATTAGCAAAAGTAAAAAATCAATAACTTGGCTTAAATAGATCAGCTGAACAAATCCGTCTTCCTTAACAAAGTCATACTTGGTATCAGGCATTTTGAAGATGCTTTTGTTTAAAGGGTTTTGACAATTTTGGAAAATCTAATTTACCAAAATTTCATTTCAAGCAAGATGTATCTAAACACCTACTATCAGATTAGAGGAAAATCCTCCAGAACATTAGGGTAGAGTGAGTGTGTGGGCTTCTTATCATCCCACCTCTATCATTTCCATGCATGTGAGTTTGGCTTCCCACTCCTTGCATCTGAACATCTTTCCTTGAGAGCTCTTTCGAGCCACTTGATTGCAGGTTCAGAGGTTCTGATTAGCAGGTTCTGATTAGCATCCTTCCTACCCACCAGACTGGAAGGAAGTTAGCAAGCAAGCACCCCAGACTCTCACTCATAGAGGCCGAACATAAATGATGAGATGTGTGTTCTACTAAGCTTCCAGAGACCCTACTCTCACTGTGTCTAGATCCCAATAGCTTACAGTCAGATAAAGTGCCTCTGTATGAACCCCAGTTCTCCCCCTTGATCTTTGTTTCATCTCCCAAATTCATTTTCTATATTCATACCTTTTCCCTAAGGAAGATATTATGGAGGTTGGTAAGATAACAAGCCTTGAGAAGCAGATCCTGAGGCCAGACTCTAGACCTAAATGATGCCCAGGCAACAACAAGGCCTGACATGGTAATGACCCTAGATATCCAGTGTCCTCCCAACTGCTGACAATCCACTGCAATAAACTGGGACATTGAGCAGGGAGAGGATGACGTATTAAACAAAGCAATGTCTCCATCACTGATAGACTTGGACTTGGAGACAATGGTCAGTAAAAACTGTGACAGTTCTTTGCTGTTTAGTGCAACTGATGTTTTCAAAGAAGCAAAGATCCAAGAGGCTGGTGATCACAGCAGCATAGGGCCTTTCTTTCTTTCTTACCAACCATTGAGCCCACTTGGTTCCTCCTTGCAGTAGGTTGAAAGTCCTGGGAATTCAGGAACTTCTGCATAAATGACCCTCAACCCTTGAATGACGCTGAGAACGTGTGCTCTGTGCTAGCTCCAAGAATCTCCCCATTGGCACTAACCTCCAGTTCCAAATAATGACCTCATAAAACAATCACTGTCCGGCTTCTTCTGTCTCACTTCAGTGTCTATTTCCCAGAGACTGCACTCCAGTCTTTGTCTTAGGGCCTTCTGCAGGGGGAGCATGCAAATAAATCAGATTGTGTCCCTCACAGCTAACTGAACTTCAGCATGCTTGCTAAAGAACTAGGCCATGCCATACCAGTGTGCAGAATCTAATCAGACGTCATTTAAACAGTCATGAGATTTGGACTCTTTGGGGTAAGAAAACTATGGAATTGATTTAGAATAGATAAACTAGGGGATAAAAAATTTATAAATAAAGAAATTATTTTCTTTATTTCTGTCAACTGGTAGAACAGTTATGAAGAAGAAATGGATTTTGTATTAGAGGAAATTTTTTTGAGACAGGATTTCTCTGTATAGGCTTGGCTGCCCTGGACTAGCTTTGTGAACCAAGCTGGACGTGAACTCACTGAGATCTGCCTGCCCCTGCCTCCCTGAGTGCTGGGATCATAGGTGTGTGCCACCGCGCCTGAACGTATTAAAAGAATGTTTAGGACTTGAGTTGGCTGTAAGACTCTTTTTGAGAAAGGCCCATTCGAGCTACAGAAGGCCCATGCTGCTGCCAGCACTCAACAGTGCTTAAAGACCTTGCGATTAAACTATATGACTCAGACATTAGCTTGTCTATGTGGCCTTAGTGCGGCAGCCTCGACCCTGAGTAGAAATGTCCCCTTGCCGTGGTTTGAATATGAAATGTCTCCTGTGGGCTCATGGGTGTGAAGACCTGATTCCCTGCTGGAGGTGCTCTTTTGGAAGGTAGGTGGGTCCTCCCTGTAGGAGATGAGATGCTGACCAAGGGCCTTGAGATTTTACATCTGCTCCTACTTCCATCTACGTGGACACAGTGTAGCCAGTTGTCTATGTGCCATCTGACGTGCTGGTAGAACACATATGTTCTAAAGCTATTGGACAAGACAAACTCTCCCTCACTTAAGAAGCTGCATTTTATCACAGAATGGAGAAAAGCGACTAATGTAACCCTCTTTTCCTTTACTCAAAGAAGTTCAGACTTGAGAAAAAACATGAAAATGTAAGTACATTCTCCTTCTGTATTACATGCTAGAAAAAATATGCCATAATTGGGACTGAGAGTAATTATTAAGGCACTAATGGATCTGCTGGATGAATCTTGTGACTCACTATTAAATGTACAACCGAGCAATTCTTTCAGGCTTGTGATTTTAAGAGGGAATGCATAAACAATTATGAGTTCATAAACAATATCATGACCTTGAGAAAAACTGGTATTGCATACTCTTAGTGCTTTATAAGCATAAATTAACGGATTCCAAGAATAATTTAAATGCTTGTGAAGATACCCTTTGCTCAAATAAGTTAGTTAAAATTTCTGATATAGTACATTTATATTTGCCCTCAAATTAATTTTTTTAAAATATTCTAGATATAAGAACAATTAAATTTTTAGGTTTAAATATTAAGCTCTAGAAAAATTAGAGCTTGGATTTGCAGCATTAACACACAATTATCAATTTTAAAAAAAATGAGAACAGTGGTAAGCAGACTTATGGAAAATTTGGGGGTTTGGGGTTTTTCTAATTAATTTATTTTTAATGAATTACTATTTATTCACCTTGTATCCCAGCTGTAGCCCCCTCCCTCATTCCCTCCCAATCCCACCTGCCCTCTTCTCCTCCCATGCCCCTCCCCAAGTCCACTGATAGGGGAAATTTTGGGGTTTTAAAGACAACTAGAAGACTCATCCTTTCTAGGTCTTGACTACAGAGAGCCTGTGCTTACCCTCACAGTGACTGTCGTGTCTTATGGGGGCCAATCTCATCATCCACAGTTGTCTTAGATTACCAGTTCTCAAGGGGTTCTATCTGGGACTTAGCTGATGCATGGGTTGTCTGACTCATTGGGAAAACATTTTTTCTCTTCTTCTTGTGAAGGCAACTCCCTTCCGAGATACTGCGATGAAGCTGGTTGGACTCTGCAACTACCTGCTCTTCCGCTCCAAGGTGTAGTGTGACTGTGAACTTTCATCATCAACTTGGGGTTTGATCAGAGACACACTTCTGAGTGTGTCTGCAAGGGCATCTCCAGAGATAAATATCACGGGGCATGGGGTGGGGGAGCATCCCTGAACATGGTGACATTATCCAACATACACGGGCCAAGATGGGACAAAATCTAAGAAATGAGGAAGCCAGCCAGCCTTGCAGCACCTTCCCAGGTGTCTGTCCTTATCCCTGGGCGTGTAGCCTCATCGCCCTTTCCATGTGCACTGGCACAGCAGCTCTCCCTGGAGCTTCCAGGCTTCAAGCCGCAAGCCCTTATGCTTGTATCATTGGTCCCTTTCGTTCCTAGGCTTCTGACTTCCTTACCTACGGAGTCTTCTGAATCTCCCCCCTGCAGTCAGCCGTGTGGGGACTACCCAGGCTCTAATCATGGAAGTCAATCTCCAATAAACACTTTTTTTTTTACATGTACATGCAAATTTAATAATACCACTAGGCAAAGATAATAGTATAATAAAATCCCTATGCTCCAGATGAAGCAATGAACGTTACTAAAACTGAAACTATGTATCTCTCTGCAATTGGTTGGCTTTCTCTTCATTGCAAAATGTAAAACTATTAAACATTTTTATCTCATTCTTTCATTTTTTTTATGGTTTTTTTTTTTCAATGCAGTTTATTCAGGAACCTTGAACAATCATCTGACCCTGGGGAAAGCCAGCCCTCAGCTTAAATAGCCTCTGGGTAGCCAACCCAGGCGTGCCACGGGGGCAATGCAGATAGGTCCACATACATGGAAGCAAGCCAGATCCTCAGCCTTAGCCAAATGTGGAATTGTTCGTGACAGAGAGCACTCACCATCGGGAAGGTGGAAGGCAGAAACCAGCTCCATCTTTAAGGCATAGCATTCTGCAGCTCTCTACAGTTCCCCCTTTTTGTTTTAGACACATCAGGCAAGAGTAGAGGTCTGATCTCTGATATTAGAAATAAATTGGGACTTTGTACCGATGTTCATTTAGGTGTCATCCACCCAAAGAGCATCAGACCCGTCCGATACCTTTTTCTCAGAGGCGGGACCTGGGGTATTAACCCGCATGCAATCAGACATGCTCTTCTCTGGGTCGAAAGCTGCTGACCCTGAGTGCAGTGCTTAGCCTCGCATCCTGAGAGTAACATTTTAGCTTTTTATGGTATCCAACCATGCTTGGGGTGAATGTCCTGCTTCAATGGCTGTAAAGGCCTGAATGATCATGGCTGCATCACATTGTTGTGAGACTCTAATCTTGCATATATACCACAGGCAAACCAAGGAGACCAACACCAGAAGGCCTGCTAACGCTCCCATGCCCGCCCATTCCTTCAGCTGATTCATGGCTACAGCAATCCATGATGATAATCCTGTGGCTAGTCCTGCGTCCACTCTGGTAGAATTTACTGTGACAATGGCCACTCTCAGCTGCTCCATCGTAGTATCGAATTCTCCAGTCCAATTACCTAAAATATAGCTCGACAATTGAATAAACACCTTTTATGATTTCACGCATACCATGTGTGTTTGTGTGTAATTGCTCCCTTCCTCTAGAGATTCTTGACTAATACGGCTTTGCTAAAAGCCTTTTCTTCATCTCACTACCCAAACTTTAGAGTAGGAAAGCCATTTTATATCTTCCTTGCTTCTCTTCCTGTCCCCAAACTCAGAATGTCATCTCTCCACCTTTCTGTTACCTCAAATAACTAAATGTTTACAATTAAAAGCAGAGAAGTATCAGTGTCTTTAAATGAGTAAAATGGTTTGGCGTTCAGTATTTGGGGTGCATACAGGGATCTTTCATTTATTTTTTTCTTTTCTTTACTTACTTAAAACGTTTTCTTACGTCATTGGATGGAGTCTTTGCTTCTGTGAATTCTCTGGCTGGTTGCAGTGCCTTGCCCAGACAAATAAAACAAGGAGATGCCGTCATCCTAGCCATAATGAACAGTTCTATTTAATTTGCATAGATAGGTTTCTAAAGAAAATAAATACAATACCCAAACTTTTAAAAACTGTTATACCCTTTACAGCCATAAGCCAGTAAGAAGTTTAAAAAGAAATATAATCTAGCTCATGAACACTCTTCTGTGAATAAAAGCACCAGCCAGTTGGCTCTTCTGCTCCATAGGATCCTGGGGTGCTCCCTTCAGAGACTTAGCTAGATCAGAACACTCAAGATAGCTACTTCTATGTATCTAGTGTTAATGGGTGCTTGGGTGCTTGGGGTGATATTCAATGAGGAGACAGGGGGAAATGGCTCTCCAACATATTATAGACATAGCAAAATGATTACCGGACTGCTTTTTTTTATTCTACACATTGATTGAAGTATTTGTTACACCATAATAACCAAAATAGAAAAAAATCTTCCTGCTTCATAAGTTTGCTATCAGCAGGAGAAAGAGAAGCAATAACTTTAAATAGTTACAAATACTGTAAAGAATGATATATAATATATAATATAAATAACAGATGGGATAAAAATGAGCGAGCCGTGTGTAAGGGATGCTTCTTTAATTCATGAATGAATGAGCGTTTATTTTTAAGTCATTTTTAGAAAAATAACACCAGTAAAAATTGAAATAAAAACAAGAAAAGGGGAAGATGTAGAGAAGGCTCAGTGCCTAAGAGCACCTGCTGCCCTTGTAAAGGACCAAGTCTGGTTCCCAGCACCCGCATAGTGGCTCACAACTGTGTGTGACCCCAGTCCCAGGAGATCTTGTATCTTCTTCTGGCCTCTGAAGTGTCTTCACTCACATGATGCATAAATATAAAAAGACCAAATTTTAAAGAAGAAGAAAAATATTTCACATAGACATCTTAATTCAATTAACACACTGGACAACATATCTCAAAATGAAGTCTCTGTTAGCCTAACAGTTCATTATAATTCACTGACTGGTAGATTAGAGTTGACAATGACAGATTGTATTTTCAACAACAAATTTTATCACAGGTGCAGTTGAGTCTATCGGCATAACACTACCCATAAATCTTAGAAACATGTTTTACATATTTTTTAATAATTTTGACATGACAAAATAATATAATAGACATAGCTGACCAATAATCTTCTAAGTACAATAGTCTTAATCATTTTATAACCTAACTTAACCTAAGAAATTATAATAGTACTGAAGACCTCAGTTTTCATGGACTGAGATCCAGCTCAGTAGGAGAACATTTGCCTAATAAGCCCCGAGGTTCAGTCAGTCCCCAGGACTGCCGGGGGCGGGGAGGGGGCTCAGCTCATGGAATAGTTTAGCACTGAATTATTTATAACACAGCGTGTGCCAGCCCAAAATAAATAGGGCCTTTAAAAATTAGGGAATCACAATAACCTTAGTTCACCAATGCTCATTTACTGAAAGGAACATATATGTGAGCAAAAGAGGCTGTCATGAATTAATAATAGATACGACCTTGAACTAAGTTCAAAGACCCTCAAACTGTCTTGTGTCGTTGCTAATGACACAGATCCTAAATTCACACTATGAAGCTTCATTTGTTAGCAGTTTTGTTCTAAGCCACTGGAAGTCCCATCTGCACTAGTAACTACCCTTTGACAGCCTGCAAGTCTCCTGGGTACAAAAGGAACATGGCTGCCTAACATCAGCATGCAAGAGCAGAGGCCTTTAATTCAAAGTATCTGTATATTGTCACTATTATTAAATATTGATGTATAGAAATTGAAATGCTGCTGCTGGGAGAGTTGATTTGGGAATCATTTAAGTTCAAGAATACAAAACCACAGAGTCCCAGGAAAAGAACACAGGTAATAAAAACTCTGCTACTTCTAGGTTATTTCAAGTATGGTTTTATAACTACGCTATGGAAGAAAACGTCTATGAAATTAAGACATGCTGTGGGTTGTATGATACATGCCAACTGCTGGAATTTTTAGATGTTAAAAATGTTTGTTACAGGATCAGTAAATGCGATAATTATTTTCCAGTTATAAAAATAATCTTTTTTCTTTTAAGTCTAGTAAATACTTGGCAGTTGTGGAAGTGTGGCGGCAAATAACAAAAAAGTAGATGCACTGAAAAAAGTTTGAGACTAGGGAAGTGTGGCAGAGAGTGGATTAAAAGAAGACAAGAAACAAAATGTAACTAATAAGAAAAATAAAATTTAAAAAAAGATGAAAAGAAAAGTATTTTCATTGTATAGTTACAAGAATAGGAGGAAAGCATACATGCAGAGCAGTAGGAAATTAGCTTAAAAAAGAAGAAGACAAGAACGAGGGGATGGGAAAGAGGGCCGAAGTGTCTATATCTACCTGTACAAGCTCTGAGAGCCTGTCAGCCCTCTAGCATGGATGGGGGAAGGGCTCCTGCGACTCTGGGGAGCCCTCAGTACTTAGTGGCTACTGGAGAAGGAGGGTGTACTTTCTTACCTGGTATAGCCAGTGGCAAACTCCAGGCGCAGAGAAGAAGGAAAAGGGAGACTGCACATCTGGAAACCTAGAGGTTAGAGTTGATGCCTAGGTGTCTCCTTACAACCTGACCCAGTAGCACTTGCATCTCCACTCTGCAGTGGAACTTTTCATCCAGTACGCCAAGCAGGAATTCAAAACTCATCTCCCAGCCAAGTGTCACAAATTGTCTCGTGGGGGGAGCTCAGAGGTCTCTGTGCTCACAGACCCGCGCTAGGGGAACCTAGAATGTTAAACACAGAAAGCTGTTCATTCGAGGAAGGAAGGAAAACCCTGGCTTCTATCCAGAAGGCTGGAGGAAATGTGCTTTGGCTGGGTGGCTTTTGCCCACCCCATGGGGCCAAAGACTTTCCTCAGTGAGCCCTGGTCAGACCCTTCTCATAAACTTGTTTCTCTCATAGAACCTATCTTTATGGAAGGTCTCACGTGTACTTCACAAAGATTTTCAATGTAGTCACATCTGATCTGTATTTAGCTACTTTGTACCTAAAAGAGATTTGGGTATGCAGTGTTGTGCATTCGTGATTGAGGTAATCAACACAAGAATAGATTTTGCTCTGTTTAACTATGTCCAAAATAAGCAGCTCCCTGTAAAACTCCTGGAAGTTTGAACCCACACCGGCTACTGAGTCGCATAGCACTAAACCGCCTTGCCTTCTTGCCTCCCTCAGCTCATCGCCCTGCTGACAGTGAAGGTCACAGAGACGCCTGTATTCTCCTCTCACCTGAGTTGTAACTCTTGGAGAAAAAAAATTAAAAGTGTGTGCAAAAAAGTACATGGACCACTGACAGAAACTGAGAGTGGCGTCTGGGAGAAACTATGACCAGAATTAAAAGAAAGAAAGAGAAACAGGGTGCTTGAAAACTGTAATGCTTAATCTTTTTCTAAGTTGTTATTTTAAAATGTTTATATTTCAATCGTGTTGTTTCCCCTCCCCTTGCTCCTCCCAGATCCTCCCCCTCTGTCTAGCCATCCAACTTCATGTTCTACCTCTTCCTCTGTCTCTAAAAAAAAAAGAAAAAGAAAAAGAAAACCGAAAAATAACAACCAAAAAAAACTATTAAAAAGACAAATTATTTAAAGAGTGAAAATCAATAAAACAAAAAGACCAAAGCAAAACAAAAAGTGTGCCAAAAGAAAAAAAAATGCACACTTCCCAGCAGATGAATTCTTACGTTTACTGTTACCATTAAAAACCTTCATCTAATTCTGAAAGGAGGGATTAGAAAGGATGCCCCCCTCACCCCTGAGAAATCTCACTTCTGAGAAATCCAGCCCCTATGTATGACTCTGTTTTGGCTCTGGAGATTTGGCTCAGCTCCCTGAAATAAGAACAAAGGAGGGGCGAGCAAGCCCTGCAGGGGTGGGAATCCTGCCCGACTTTCCCAAGCAGGTCGCTTCGGAGGCACACCAACGTGGTCGCCTTACCACGGTGTGTTTTCTCTTCTTCAAAACATCTACGCTCTGCATCGCTCGGGAGCAGTCATGGAGTTTCGTCTCCCAGTTAGGACTGGAAACAAGTGACTAAAGAGCGCACGAACTACGTTTCTATTGAGAGTCCCTGAGATCTTAGTTAGAACTCCTTGCTTTCTTTGTTGCTTTCCTTTCTTCGAAGGTTAGAGAAATTTTGGGCCCGCCGCAACGCTAAGCTAACTCTTACCTGAAGTGAGAAGCACACTCACAGCCGCAATTCAGAGGCGCATCACTACCGCAGACACGTTCCTGTCGGGTACGGATCTTCACGGTTTAGCGGTATTTTTGATGCCGGGTCAGGCTTATTCTGGGTAAAGACCTAGTTGGCAGCGTGTTGTTTTAATGATAATTAGCTCCAGCCGGCACAGGTGGGACCAGGTGCAGCATGTGTGACCCTGACCTCTAGAGACTTTTCAGGTTAGAGACACAGTGCCTACTGGGCTTTTCAAACCCCAAGAGAGGAGTGTACATTAAAATATAGAGAGGAGTCATCAAAAATCCCAGACATAGCCAGCAGTTAGGCAGACTGTAGTTATGTGATAACTCCTAAAAATCGTGCTAAATATTTATAAACGTAGAAAAGCAATCACTTTACTATATAAGGAACATAAACAAGACTCAGAAGTTCTGAACCTTGAATATCTGGCATGATACGATTTGAATAAAATAAGTTCCTCTATATATTATGCAAAGAAAAAAACAATTAAATAGATGAATGAGATTGAATCAAGTATTCCATAATGGTAATTGTTGGTATTTCTGGATTGTTGGTATTTCGATTCTGTCTTTTACACTTTTTAGTTTAAAACTAGAATTTTTGTTGGATTTGTATATATATATATATATATATATATATATATATATATATGTATATATATATATATATATATATACATACACAGATAGATAGATAGATAGATAGATAGATAGATAATAGAAAGAAAGAGAAAGAACAGAACAGAACATGGAGTTCACTTTGTAGTAAATCTGGTTAGTTTCAGGGACTTCCTGAAGCTATTGAGTTGTTTCTGTCCTAAGACTAAATGAGCGTTCCTGAAGGATGGAATGTTCTGCCTCCCTTTACAACATGTCAAAGCACCTGCTGTGTACTGCGCCCTTTCACACACCATCACAGTCTTTGTGGGTTCATACGTGTATCAGTCCTGTTGTTTCTGGAAGGTGCTGTTTCTTTGAAGACAGCCACTGTTCCCTGAGCAGTCACAGTCTTCCAGAAGTTTATTTCAAGGCTGTCAGTTCTGCTAGTCTCATATATGCTATATTTCTTCTTTTCTCACTTATGTGCCATATTCCAAATGAAACTGTTATTTATGGAATCTGGATTGCAATTTGGGGGTTAATCTTAATCTTCCTACCTTGTTGCAGGAAACACACAGTATTGTGGCTCCGGTCTCCAGTGTGTCCGTTAGCTGAAACGATAAAAAACGCTTGTATAAAAACACTATCTCAGGAGCTGGCGAGGTGGCTCAGCTGCTAAAGTGCTTGCCATGCACTCCCCGCAGCCTGGGTCCAGTTTCTGAAGCCACGTAAAGATGGAAGGAGAGAACCAACTCCATAAAGTTGGCCTCTACTGTCCCACAGGAGCACCATGGCACACATACATCCATATCCACACACCATACAACAATGATAAATTTAAAAAAAAATGTTTAAAGAAAAGTACTGTTAAGGATACTAATGAGAGAGGAGGAAGTAGCATAAAGGGAGAAAGAAGAGGGGAAAATAAAATTTATGCATTATGAAAGCAGACAGGGTAGGGCAGAGATGACTGGGGAAGGGGAAGGGAACCAGAAAGAGACTTTTACTCCATCAACCCTCTCACACTTCTGGTGGCTGAATCTGTTGGCGGGAGGCATTTCCATGCGTCGAGAAGACAGCAGCTGTGTGTTCTGTAATGTAAGCCCAAGCAATATTTGAGTGTGGCATCGGGTCCGACAGGTCAAGGGCACTGTCGGGGAAGACTATCCGGTGCTCACTTACTCCGAGCAGGTGCTCAGTCGGCCACTCACAGCTAAACCAGGTGGCCATTTTACTTTTCATTTAGAATATTTAAAGTACAGTTTATTGATTTTTACATGTTCCTATCAGCCTCAACCTCTTCACCTCATGCTCGGACGAAGCAGAATCTGTGTTCTACTGTTAAGACAATTTTTTATTTCTCTTTTACTTTTTATGGTTTATTCACTTTATAGCCCGATTGTAGCCCCCCTCCATCATCTCCTTCCAGTCCCACCCTCCCTCTCTGTTGCCCTATCCCCCTCCCCTAGATCACTGAAAGGGGGAGCCCTCCTCACCTACCATCTCACCGTAGCCTATCAAGTCTCATCAGGACTGCCTGGATCCTCTTCCTCTGTGGCCTGGCAAGACCACGCTGCCAGGAAGAAGTGATCAAAGATGGGATAACAAGTCCAAGTCAGAGGTAGCCACATGAAGACTAAGCTGCCTGTCTGCTACACCTGCATGGTCTTCTTTGCTGCATCAGTCTCTGCTGTTCCCTCTGGGCCCAGATTTATTTGCTTTGTTGGTCTCCTTGTGGGGCTCCTGTCCCCTCCAGGTCCTTTTATCCTTATCTTCCATAAGACTCCCTGCACTCTGCCCAGAGTTTGGCTGTGAGTCTCATCGCTTCAGCCCCCCCCCCCCCCGCGTGGAGTCTTTCAGAGGACATCTAGGCCCCCATCCTGTTCCCTCTCTTCAACCGCTTCCAGTGTCTATTCTCTTTGCCCTTCTAAATGAGAATTAAACATTAGGGTCTTCCTTGTTGCTTAGCTTCTTTTGCTCTGTGGATTGTAGTATGGTTATCTTGTATTGTATGATTAATATCTGCTAATAAGTGAGTCTATACCATGCATGTCTTTCTGGGTCTGGGTTATATTTACATTTCCCTAATATCTAAGAATGATGGAGTTGAGGTATGTCCATTGTATCTCTAGTCTCTCCAGAATCCAATCCAATGGATTTTGTCAAAGACCTTTTCTGCATCTAATGAGACAGTCACGTGGACAGTCTTTCAGCCTTTTTATATGGTGAATTACATTTATCAACTCACATATGTTGAATCGTCCCTCCATGTCTGGGATGAAGTCTACTTGATTATGGATAATCCTTTTCTTTAATTATTTCCCACATTTATTCCAAACATAGTTTTTCACCGCTATGAAATTCTTTTATGAGTATAATAGAAACTGTGCCTGCTGAAGGCTTTTCCACGTGGTTGCACACCTAAGGCTTGTCTCCAGGGTGAATTCTCTCATAAACCTTCCGGCAACCGGAAGTGGTGAAGGCTTCTGCACAGCGCTGACACCGATAAGTTTCCTCACCAGTGTAAGATCTTCTATGCCTGATAAAACAACTAACAGCAAAGGAACACTTTCTCGATTGCATTAAAAAATAAATAAAGGGATTCTCCGCCGTGTGAATGTTTTTTTTTCTTCTCCCAATATATTATTATTAATTATTTGAGAATATTGTGCAATTCGCCCTGATCAGATTTGCTTCCCATCCCTCCCACATCCACCCTTTCACGCTTGTGCCCTCCCCCCTCGAAAAATAAAAACCCACCAAGTATGATGTGTGTTGTCCGTACACTCACTGAGGCGGGGGCAAACTCCCAGTGGCCAGCCCCTTAAAGACATCTGAGTTCTTTCCCACGGCACAGCCCAGCCCACCCCGGCAGCCCTCAACTAACTGTGAAGAGCTGCACTTCAACGTCGTTATCACAGCTTTTAAGGATGATCTTCAATAAGCTTCCTGTGCACACTTTTTTTTTTTAAATTTGGGGTGGGGGGAGGGGCGTTGCCCCTCATTCTCATCTTGCCCGCAGCACCCTGTGGCAGCGCAGATCAGAGACTTTCACGTTGTTCCCGGCAGCGGCGTGGATCGTGGACTTCAGCATGGTTTCTGGTAGCAACTTGGGCCGTGGGCACGAACACGATTTCTAGGAGCAGCACGGATGGCGGACACCAACACGGCTCCCCGCAGCAGTAGGAAGCACAGAAGCCTTTTGAGGAGACTTCTTTTGGTTGTTGCAGAGATGCCTTGCCTCTTCAGGCTCATCCTCTGCCCGTGGGTCTCCCCGATGGGCCAGTCTGTGGGTCTCTCAGACTCCTTGGAGTCGCCAGCAGTCCCAACAGTGCCGGCGGCTGCGGCCATCTTCAATTTCCATGAGTGTTTTCATTAATCTCGAGCCAAGTGGAACTTGTGAAGGCCCCGAGGCTACTGACTAGTATGACACGTTTCACGTCTGTTACAGCCACTAGCGTGGCTGAGGCTTTCCGCAATGCTTACACGCACAAGGCCACTCTTCCGAGCAAACCCTTTCACTCCTGGTACGATCATGAGATTTAAGGAATAGATTCCCACGTGTTTTACACACAAAGGGTTTCTCTCCAGTGTGAATTTTGTCATGAAAAAAATATATATAACGAAGTGGAACTGGTGAAGGCTTGTCCAAAATGCTTACAAGCCTAAGGCTTCTCCCTCCATGAGTTACTTCGTGTTTCTCAAAACACGATGCATATTTAAATTTTTTCCCATAATGCTTACAAATGTACTTTTCTCTCCAGTATGGCTTGTTTCTGATGTTTAGGAGCCTTTGCCACAGCGTCCGTGTACTCAGATCGTTTCTTTCTAGTCTGGTCTCTGTGTTACACATTTACACATGTAAGAATGAGTGACTACTGATGTTTCTTACAGGAATTCAACTCTCATGTACTCTTATTGCAGGAGGCATGTCTTTCTTTGTCTATTTAACATTTTATTGCTTCTTTGTGAGCTTCACATCCCGCACTCCAGTTCCACTCATCTTCCCGTCCTCTCGTACCAGCTCCCCGGCCACCACAAAAGAAAAAAGAAAACCTCGTTGTGGAAGCTGTGTGGATTCCTTCATTGTTCTGGCCACGTGTGTGTGTGTGTGTGTGTGTGTGTGTGTGTGTGTGTGTCACCGAACTCAGGCTGTCCTGGAATCCCTTTGTAGAACAGGATCGATCTGCCTCTGCCTCCTGAGTGCTGGTATTAAAGACGTGCACCGCCAGACTCAACACATGTGTATCTCTCTCTGACATTCTCATTGACTTTATCTCCAGTGTGGGCCCTCTCACGATGCTGGGATAAGAAGACAGACTCCTACAGACAAGCTGTAGGTGACTGTGCAAGGCACCGTGTATCACAGTGTGTCACACGGTACACCCTTTTGTTCACACGTTTTTATGTTCCTTGCAATGATGCTACACTATCAGTACTGGATCCTCACCGGGCCTCCTCTTGGATATCCTGTTACTGCCCTGTGTCATGGAGATCCTGCATCTTTGGATCTTAGAACCAGCTCCTTCATGCACTCCAGCAGTCCATCCATGGGGTAGATGTTGGGGAGGGCCAACTCAAAGCCCTAAATCTGGGCCTGGGTGGTAACTGAGCTGCTCAGCCTTCCAGCTCTCCCACACCCACACTACCAGGGCAAGCTCTTGGGTACTGCCCCAGGCTACCTCATCCAATGCCACAGACCACAAGGGCAGAGCCAGCTCTCTAGCTCTCATGCCCTTCTTGCACCCATGCCAGCAAGGCCATTTCCACTGTGCTGCCCAGGTAAGGTGCAGAACCTACTCTCACAAGTCTCAAGTGCTGCAGCTGGTGAGGGGCAGGGACAGCTCTCCTGCTCTCATGACCTTGGAGCCAGCCCTCCTGCCTACAATAGGTGGCAAGGAGCAAGGTGGAGGAGGGCATTTCTCCCTTGCTCATGCCACTGCACACACTCAGGACCAGCTCGCCTGCACCCCTGCCACCCTGGCCAGCTCTACTGTGCTGTCCAGGTGAAAGATGTGTCTTTTTAACCATATTCTCAGGAATCGATCCCTGATTTTCATCACACTATCACATTCATATTTGCAGTTTTTCTCAGCCCCCTGAATTTCCAGATTTCTGCAGAGAACTTTGTAGTCCTCTTCAATATTTTCTTCTAGTGTTTTCCTTATGGAGATCAGGTTCGTCCCTTCTCTGCAGAGATTCTTTTGACTGGAATCCAACAAAGCCACATCCTCTTAGGTCACTGGCTTTATTTCGTGCTTCTGATGTGTCTAAGTACCTTCCCCAAAAGGCCTGGACTCAGTAGAACACACTGTCTCCCAAAACAGGTCCTTACAAGGACAACTTCTGTTAGGAAAAATTTTTAAATGGAGTCAGTGGAAGCACCAATAGATAATCTTTTTATGTGTTCTTGGATTCAGTTTGCAACTATTATATTGAGAATTTTTGCATCAATGTTCATAGATATTTGTCTATAATTGTATTTGTTGAGTTTTTCTGTGGTTTGGGTATTAGAGTAATAGTGGCCTCATAAAAAGAATTAGAAAATATTCCTTCAATTTCTGTTTTGTGGAATAACTTGAGGGTCATTGATAATTTTTTTCAAGGTTTGGTAGGATTCTGTGATGATTGGGAAACTTAAAAGCTCTGCTTCTCTTTCCCTAGAGGTTATGAGTTTGTTTAATTTTTTGTCTAATCTTGATTTAACTTTGGAAGGTCATATATATCAAGAAATTTAACCATTTCTTTTAGGTTTGTCTGTTTAGTGGAGTACAAACTTTTAAAGTATATCCTTATGATTCTCTGACTGCCTTTATGTCTATTTTAATGTCATAATTTTCATCTCTAACTTTATTAGTTTATATCTTCTGCCTTTCTGTTAATTTGGCTACACGTCTGTCAGTCTTATTGATTTTTGCAAAGAACCATGCATTTCATTTATTCTATTGGTTTTTTTTGTTTGTTTGTTTGTTACTATTTCATTAATTTCAGCTCTGTGTTTGATTGTTTCTTGCTATCTACACTTTCTGTAGAGTAGTATATTTCTTCTTATTATCTTAGAGCTTTCAGGAGTGTCACTAACTTATTAAAATAAGGTAGCTCCAATTTTTTAACGTAGACACCTAGAACTACCTTAATTGTGTCCCGTAGGTTTGGGTATGTTGTGCTTTCGTTTTCATTCAATTCTAAAAGGTTTTTAGTTTTCTGGTTGACCCATTTTTCATTAAGTGGTGAATTGTTCAGTTTAGATGAGTTTCTATCCTTTCTGTGCTTGTTGATCACCAGATTTAATCTATAGTGTTCAAATACAGGGTGTTATTTCAATGTCTTATTTCTCTTAACACTTGCTTTGTGGCCTACTATGTGGACAATTTTGGGGAAATTTACATTAGCTGCTGAGAAGAAAGTAAAGTTTTTATTGGGATGAAATATTCTATAGATGTCTGCTAGTGTCCCCAACATTTCTGTTTAGTCTTTGTCTGGATGACCTGTCTAATGGGAAGAGTGGGGTATTGAAAACACCCATTATTACCATGTGAAGATGAATCAGTATGTGATTTTATATATAATAGTGTTTTCTTTTATGAACTTGGGTCCCCTTGTGTTTGGTACATACCTTTAGAATTGCAATATCCCTTTGGTGTATATTTTTTCTTCAATGAGTAAGTAGTGTCTTTCCCTATCTCTTCTGATTAGTTTTGATTTAAAGTATATTTTGACATATATTACAACGACTACACTTGATGGCTTCTTTGGTCTGCTTGGCATATGTTTCTCCACCCTTTTGCCCTGAGGTATTGTCTGTTCTTGACAGTGAGATGTGTTTCTTAGATGCAGCAGAAAGATGGATCCTGTTTTCTATTCCTATCTATCATCCTGGGTGTTTTTAGTGAAGAATTGAGACCATTGATATTGAGAGTTGCAGGCATTAGGTTATTATGTAATTCAAATGCTGATTTCTGTACTCCAGATGTCTGATTGAAATCTTTGTTCTGAGAATCCTGCCTCAGTGGTATGTAAACATTGCTCCCCAATTGTCCCATGATGCGCCAGTGGAGCAGTTTACAGCCAATCGCTGAGCTGGAGAGAAAACAGGGCTAAACTTCCTGTCAGCCAAAGGAGGAGGAGTTAGAAGAGAAAGTAGGGCATTGAGCCACGGAAGAGACCCAGGAGACAGCAGGCGAAGAACAGGACGAGCTACAAAGTGCGAGTATCTCTGGGATGTAAGCTGAGAGAAAGCCAAGTTAGATTAGAGGGTCAAGAAGAGAGTAATAGTGTCTCAGTTCTTGTGCTATGAAGCTTGTTTAAATAATATAATAGAATCTCAAATATTTGCATGATAGGCAGGTTGAGAGAGAAACTATAAGAAACAAAGTTATGTAAAAAATAACTGTAACAGAGAGTTATCAATAAGCAGTATTTGTTGGTTCCTGTTATTTTATTGTTAGAGTGTGGATTTTCCTCATCTTTCAATTTACTAGGCTGGTGTTATCTATTCCTTTTGTTTTCTTGAGTGTGGTTAACCTCTTCAGACTGAAGTTTTCCTTCTATTGCTTTCTGTGGAGCTGGATTGGAAGACAGAAATTGCTTAAATTTGGTTTGATTATGAATTGTGTTTATTTCTCTGTCCGTTGTGATTGTAATAGGTTCCCAGACCTTAGCACAGATGACACCATATTGGAGGCACCATTCTGACCTCAAAACATAGTATATAGGGCCCAACACCTACTAAAATGAAAATAAACACTGTGGTGGTTTGAATAAGAATAGACCATATAAACTCATAGATTTGAATGCTTGGCCACCAGCAAGTGGTTCTATTTGAAAGAATTAGTAGGTGTGGCCTTGTTGGAAGAAATGTGTCACTTGGCGTGGGAGTTGAGGTTTCAGAAGTCTGTGCCAATCCCAGAGTCTCTCTCTCTCTTCCGGCTGCTTGGTGATCCGAATGTAGAACTCTCAACTACTTCTCCAGCACCATGTCTGCCTGTGTGCCATTATGCTTCCCACGACAGTGATAATGGACTAAGCTAAATATCTGAAAATGTAGCAATGCCCTAACTAAATACTGCCTTTTATCAGAGTTGCCATGGTCATGATGTCTGTTCATAGCAGTAGAACACTGACTAAGAGAACTAATCCATCAAAGACGTAGTCTGTTGATTTAGAATCCAGGAAAGTCCCTAGATGTACTAACATTGCATTTAGCTTCCGTAGTTTTACTTCTTCCTAACTGTTCTTGCTAACTGAAGTGTGTCAACCAGGATGCAGTTTTTGTACATAAAAGACAAAGAATGGTGAGGCTTTGGGCTGTACGATTTGGGCAAGTTCCCTATGCATCTGCCGGCCAGCAATATAGACTTTCTATTTGACTTTAAGAGTGTGTGTTCTCTGGTGAATTAGCCAAACAAAAATTGATGGTTTCACTTGACATGATATTCTGGGCTGACATCTGTGATTTCCCAGAGTTTGCAGAACATACAGCCAGACCCTTTTGTCTTTTAGAGTCTGCATTGAGAAGTGAAGTATAATTCTGACAGGTCTGCCTTTATATGTTACTTAGTTTTTTTCCCTCATAGCCTTTAATGCTCTCTTTGTTCTGTCTATTTAGTGTTTTGATTATTTTGTGCTGAGGGAAATTCCTTTTCTGATCCTGTCTATTTGGAGTTCTGTATGCTTCTTGCACCTTGATAGGCACCTCCTTCTTTAAGTTAGAGGCATTTTCTTATATGATTTTGTTGAAAATACTTTCTGTGCCTTTGACCTAGGTTTCTCCTCCTTCCTCTAGCCCTATTATTCATAGATTTGGTCTTTTCATAGTATCTCAAATTTCCTAGATGCTTTGTGCCTAGATTTTTTTTAGACTTGACATTTTCTTTGAACAAAGTATCCATTCCTTCTACCTTGTCTTTAAATGCCTGAGATTCTTTCTTCCCTGTCTTGTAATCTATTGGTGAGGCGTACATCTCAGGTTTTTGTGTGACATTCTAAATTTTTATTACAAGTTTTATTTCAGTTTGGGTTTTCTTTAGTGATTCTATTTCTTTGCTAAATCCTACTTTGATGTCTTAAATTGTTTTCATTTTTCACTCAACTTTTGTGTTTTCATGAACTTCATTAGGGGGTTTATTCATGTCCACTCTAAGGTTCTTGACCATATTCATAATTGCTGTTTTGAAGACACTGCATTGTGCTTCGTTTCCGTTGCATTTCTCAGGGCCTGTTGCAGTAGAGGTTCTGGCTTCTGGTGGAGGCGTATTGCCTTGGCTGTTCATTTTTGTGTTATTACACTGGGGTCTAATCATCTGGGGTTATAATGTTTATGATGTTTCTTGGTGTCAATATCCAGATTTTATCTTTGTTGGGTGACTGTTTCATTCTTTGATGGCTGCTGCCG
The DNA here is from genome assembly GCF_030254825.1 of Meriones unguiculatus. Taxonomy (NCBI): domain Eukaryota; kingdom Metazoa; phylum Chordata; class Mammalia; order Rodentia; family Muridae; genus Meriones; species Meriones unguiculatus. Next base: position 63,698,428 of record NC_083350.1, on the reverse strand, counting down.
CTCTGGATCTTAGGCAAGTGTGTTAGCTGTGGAGTCCCTGGAAGAGAGTGATTCTATAGGTTATTCAGTTACAGAAAAAAACAGAGATAGGCTAGCAAGAAAGCTTGGGTGGGTGGGCAGGAAAGTGCTAGTGAGATAGGGTCTGCACTAAGAGGCAGAGTCCCCAGGGAATGGAGGGAGGGTAGGGAGGAGAGGCTCCTGCCAAGGCTGTGGTAGGATGAAGAATAAGTCTGGAGAGACACGGATGAAAGTGCTGGGGAATCCTGGATCCACACAAAAAGTGGAGCCACCAGCGGATGAAGGTAGACTGGGTAGAAAGCCTCCTACGAGCAGGCTGCTGCTTGACCGAGAGTAAGTCCATAGAGAGGATAATGGGGGACAGGAGTGATGATGAAAAATCACCTACCTGAGTTCCAGTCCAGTGTGGCCACTGGAGGTATGTGGTAAAAAGTGTTTCTGTGGATTCCTGGATGATACAAAGGAATGAACGGAAGCTAGAAGAGAAGGCTGAGAGGATCGCAGAAAAGACAGCTGGTTTGGTACAAGTGGTGGAATCCCCAGGTAGTGGAGGTGAAGTGGAAGGAGGGGCTCCAGTGGGCACACTGCGGTAGGACAAAGAATAAATCTGGAGAAACAATAATGCTAGGGTTGGGGGGGGACCCTGGTCTACACAAGAGGTGGAATTCTCAGGAGATTGGAATAGACACTTTTTTCCATATTTTTATTATCATTTATTACAATTTATTCAATTTGCATTCCAGCTGTGACCCCCTCCCTCATCTCCTCCCAATCCCACCTTCCTCTTCTCTCCTATTCCCCTCCTCTAGTCCACTGATAGGGGCAGTCCTCCTCCCCTTCTGACACTAGCCTATCAGGTCTCATCAGGACTGGTTGCATTGTCATCCTCTATAGACTGGCAAGGCTGCACCCTCCAGGGGGAGGTGATCAAAGACCCTGCCACTGAGTTCATGCCAGAGAAAGTCCCTGCATGACTTTACTAGGGAACCCTCTTGGAGACTGAATTTATAGCCTACATCTGAGCCGGGGTTTTCCTCTCCATTCATTGTCCTTGGTTGGGGTATCATTCTCTTCATGGTCCCCAGGGTTCAGTTTTTATGGCTCTGTTGGTCTCCTTTCGGAGCTTCTGTTCCCTCCAGGTCTTTCTATCTCTCCCTTCTTTCATAAGATTTCCTGCACCCTGCCCAAAGTTTGGCTATGAGTCTCAGCATCTGCTGTGATACCTCAATTAGTAGTCTTTCAGAGACTGTCTGTGATAGGCTCCTGTCCTGTTCCCTGTCTTCTCCTGCTTCTGACATCTATCACATTTATCCTTCTAAATGAGGATTGAGCATCTTCCCTAGGGTCTTCCTCATTGTTTAGCTTCTTTAGGACTATAGATTTTAGTATATTTATCCTATTTTATGTGGTTAATATCCACTTAAGAGTGAGTATATACCATGTGTGTCTTTCTGCTTCTGGGTTACCTCACTCAAGATGACCTTTTCTAGTTTCCACTATTTGCCTCCAAATTTCATGATTTCCTTGTTTTTAATTGCTGAGTAGTATTCCATTGTGTAAATGTACCACAATTTCTGCATCCATTCCTCCGTTGAGGGACATCTACATTGTTTTCAGCTTCTGGCTATTACGAATAAAGCTGCTACGAACATAGTTGAGCAAATGTCCTTGTTGTATAGTTGAGCATATTTTGGATATATGCCTAGGATCTTGAGGTAGCACTATTCCTAATTTTCTGAGAAAGCACCAGATTGATTTCCAAAGTGGTTGTACAAGTTTACACTTCCACCAGCAATGGAGAAGTGTTCCCCTTTCTCTACATCCTCCCCAGCATGTGTTGTCACTTGAGTTTTTGATCTTAGTCATTCTGATGAGTGTAAGGTGAAATCTCAGGGTTGTTTTGATTTTCATCTCCCTGATGACTAAGGACATTGAGCATTTCTTTAAGTGTTTCTCTGCCATTTGATATTCCTCATTGAGAATTCTCTGTTTAACTCTATACCCATTTTTTTTGATTACTTGGTTTCTTGGTGTTTAACTTGGAAGCAATACTTTTAAAGACAGCTGTTTTAGAAAGGATTACAGATAAAATTGCTGTAAACTACATACCTCTGAACTCTCCTGATCTTCAGATTTTTTTTTATAGTACTCTCTAGACTTCTTCCTGGAATCCCTTGGACACCTATGACTTAACATGTCCTAAACTGAAGTCTGTATCTTGCTTGATATCTCATTTCATTATGTCTAATTCCACTCCATTCAGACTGTCAGAATACAAACATGGAAATAAATACACACACACATACACACTGTAGATCTCTGCTCTCCATCATGCCACTGTTTGAAGCCAGGTCATCATTAGGATTCTGCTCTTCCAGACTTCACTCCATACTGTTAAAACCATCCTCCTGAAAACAGGCCAGATCCTAGATACCTTTTCTCTAACACTGTTTTTGTTTCTTTTTGTCTGTGTAGAAGACAGCAACATGGCTGTTCTGGTAAAGAATCACATCCAAAGATCTTGCAGGTCTGTGTGATCCAGCTGGAATGCACACCTTTAATCCTTCTGTCTGGAATACAGGCACACTTTTAGTACACATCTTTAATCCCAAACAATGGTTTCTAATTGAGGGCAGACAAAGTGACAAATCAGAAAGATTTGACAGAGTGAATCAGAGACAGGACACTCCCAACTCTCATAAGAACAGAGAGGAAAGAGAAGCTACTTAAGAGAGTGCAGGGAGAGAGGTAGAGTTGTTTTCAGTTGAGTTCTGTGCATTTCAGTTGAATGGAGATGAGTTCAGGTGACTTTCAGTTCCTGGAGTTCACAGGCAGTTTTTCCAAGCAGAGCAATTCAGTCAGAAGCTGAGAGAAGCTGGTTTAAATCAGTCTGCTTGGAGAGGAGTTTGATCCAGAAAAGCTGAGTTGAACCAGCTAGCCAGAGTTTAGAAAGAGTTTATTCAGCAGTAAGTCTCAGAAGCTGAAACATTTTAGGTCTAGGTTAGCAGATAGGCTAGAAGCTGAAGCCTTCAAGGTCCAGGATTGCCAAAGATTAGATTGTATGGAGGCTATAAGCTTCCAGACCTAAACCTAAGGATAGTTAGACAGAAACACTCTGGGCTCAGCCCAAGCCATGTATTTGTAAAGCCTTGGTATAGCTCTCATCTCCTAACTTCATCTGAGGAAACAAAAGTGACATTTATAGCCTACATACTCCTCTAAGTAAAACTTTTTCTTACACATATATGTTCATTTGTAAATAATACAAGCATGTAGGATATTGTAGTCATATATTATACACCTAAAAATATCACAAAATGTAAAATTGGAGCCCTGAAATGAAAATGAAATAAATCCTCTTCTGTATGCTATGTATGGATAGGGGATAAATCTATGGCTATCACCTAAGCATTGTTTGATCAGAATAATGTGGGTAAATAGGCTTCCTAATCTTAGAAGTTCTTATTTCATTGTTTAAGACAGTGTCTCCTTAAGCAGTCAAGGCTGCCATCACATTTATTATATGGCTTAAAACTTGACACCCTCCAGCCTCAGGCTCCTGAGGACTGGGGTGGCAGGTGTGTTTCATCATGCATGACTAATTGTGTTGTGATAAGGTCACTTAACAAATATGAGTGAGTGTCTTTAATCTTGATGTTTAGTTTAGTTTGAGAGCCTCTAACTATGCTTCTCAGGGAGACATGTATGCAAAGAAAGGGAGGAGAAGATTGGATAAAATTATGAAATTATAATTTTGTTCAGTTTTTTGTAGGCACTCACAGGTTTTGAAGAACTTTCATGAGAATTTACTAATAATTATACTGTTTCCCATATCTTCAGTCATTTTTAATTATCCATTTTTGACAGGTTGAGTTGGTCAAACTAGATAATGCAATACCTAGGTCTATTTAAGTATATTTAAATGGTTGATAAATGGAAGCTTCCTTTAAGAATTAGTAGAGAATTAAGGACGCTTTCTCGATGCTGTAGATTCCCAACCCTCCCTCCCCAGAATTTCTTGAGTTTGGTAAGTACCCCTTTGGGTCTGCACACCAACCAAATCAGGACCACTGTCAGTCCATGCTGCTTAAGCCTTAGTCCCCTCAACAAATCAATGAATGAACTGAACCTCTGCCTTCAATGTGCACTGTGATAAGACAGTTCTGTTCATTCAGGTCTGGGATCTCTGCTGCTCCTCAGCCTATGGCAGGAGCTGGGGCTATAGTTTGGTAGTAGAGTGCTTGCCTGGCCTGTGCAAAGTCCTGAGCACTATCCTAGAACTGGAAAAATAAGAGAGGGACAGAGAAGGTGAAAAACATCAAACAGAAAATGTGAATTCCCTTTGGCTACATCTGTTCTAAGTAGCATTAAAAATTATTCACCCACCTTAATTCTCTGTATGTGATTTTGTTCCCAGTGTGTCATAAGATGATAAACCCTTCTGTCACATAATGGCATTTGAACAAAGCCTATGCTTCATAAACATTATGTAATGAGCATATTTCCTCTTCTATTCTGTTTCTTTATAGAGGCAGCAGCGTTGGCTAATTAATAAAGCTAGAAACTGGAGAGACGTTTAAACTGGATATCTTGGCACTTTCTAGGCCATTGATGTGCTCCCAGGAATCCACACATGCTTTGGGGTTGGTGGGTCTTTATTGTAACTCACGGGGACTGGGTGCTGTCTGCATCACCAGGCAGTGATCCCTGAAAGCTGTCATCTGAAGGCTCTTTCACCATCCATCTTAATAAACACTGTCAGAGCTTGGTAATGAGCACTTCCATCTCAGGCTTACGTGCTATTAGCCAAGTATTTATAAGTGGTTCTCTCTGGCATATCTCCTGAGGTTACAAATCATATCTAAGGCAATATTACAACTCAGCAAAGACTTGGGGGGAGGGGCGGGGATCAGTCAGACAGAGGTTGGCCAAAAAGTTCATGACTTAATTAATAAACTGTGTCTCCTTTCAAGTCCCGTGTGCTGGATATTTGTAGAAATGTGTAGGAGTGTAGTAGAAGCTGTCAGAACATTGGGGAATGAGCATGTTTTACAAAAGCATTGGCGGGAAAATAGTTTTGTAAAGTCCAGTCACTGACATATGCATTTACAGATAACAGGAAATTAAAATAAAGACCATGACTCAATGCCCAGCAGCATATAATATCTTATACCTGCATTGTATTCTAGATTTTACAGCAGACATTAGTGCTTATATCTGAACTATGGAAAGATATATGTGGCAGATTTAGCTGATACAATCTTAGCCGTTTAGCAAAACCTCAAAGTTTTCTGAAAATCATTTTACTTTTAACACAATGCTACCAGCAAATTTCTCTCATTGGTGGAAGGCTATAGTGCCATGTTCCCGTGAACAGGGCCAGAAAAGTCTTGGTCAAAAGTATAGTTCAAACAATCATGTGGATGACGTGGGATAATTTTATCTTGACTACTCCCCCACCCCTCCTTTTTTTTTTAAGACTTCATTCTTTATACACTCACATTCATCCAAGTTTTAAAAAATCATAAATGTCATGAAAATTAGAGAAATGTCTTTCGTTGTTGTAGCCTTGCACATTTAAGGTAGACATGCTGACAGCCATAACAGGGTATCACAGATGAGTCTATATCACCAGTACCTTAATTAGACTGTTCTGGAATAGACAGGCCTGGAGTGGACTGACAGGTGTTTTTCTTGCTAATATTATATGACAACAGCGCATCATTAACAGTTCCCCTAAAATTACCACACAGCGCTGCGTTCACCTAATTGGGAACTTCTGCTAACTTCCTGCCATGGGTAAGCTGTTTTCAGTTTAATTTTATTCCTAACTTTCTCTAAATGGATCATTGTGGAGGATACTATTATCCACAGTCACCAAACTTTCTACTTTCCTATTCTCTTTGGATGTGTAGTTCCTCAAAGTCTGAACTTAAGATAACTTCCTTTAACCAATAAAATGTGAGAAATGACTTGTGTGTTTTGTGGGTGAAAGCACTCAGGTTTGGTGGGCTGTTCTTCTGGCTCCCTTTCCAGCTGTGTGCTTGTGGAGCTGTCAAAGGGATGGAGCACGCTAGAAAGACAAGATTTTGTTACAGTGACAGAGCCTGCCCTGTCCTGAAGGACACAGCCTCTCACACTGCTCATCCCCTTCACAACATGGCTGCTCACGGGGCTAGTACACCAATAAGTCACCTTCACTCCTGAGTTAATGGCAGCTGTTGAAGACAAATCCTAGAGAAGATACCAAGGGAGAGCAGGAAGATGATTGAGGTAAATCATACCGAGTGCTCCACATCCTTGCCAGATCACTAGTGGAGGATTGCCCAATACAGGTAGCCATCTTGATTTAACACAGAACCGTTTTATGAGAGAAAGGAGCTTAATTCAGAGCACACCAAAGGCTGCTGGGAAATTCAGCATAGCAACTATTTGGAAATGCAGACAGAGACTTGGGAAGAAGTTAAGGAGGTAGGCATGGATTCTGAAGTAATCTCTACACAACTGAAAACCAAACTAAAGCATGAATTTGTGAGGCAATTGGTAGAGAGGGGAAGAATTAATCTTAAAAACGCCTATATTTGGGACACAGAGAAAGGAGGACGAGCAGGGAATGGGAAGTATGATGACATCCCCATTCATTCTGAGGGCTAAGAATAACGGATCTTCATTAATAGAGCCATTTGCATTTAAATTTCAAGGTTTTTAATGAGGAGGGGAAAGTGCACATCTCCGTAGCAATCCATTTACCAGCTACAATATTAAAATAGATTACCCATCCAACAGGCAGCTGGACATTATCTGTAATGAAAAGCAAAATGATTTTTTAATTCAATGTCTGAGAACCAATATATCACGATTTAAAGTAGAAAATGAACTTTTGAACAAGTGTGGCTTCCTCTGCACATCTGCATGTCTGGTGTGCTGTGGGGTGGCCATTTTTTTGTGGGGTGACTACCTTGTTTTTACACCCGACTCCTTCTGCAAGCATGCTGGGCCTCCCGTCTGCTGTGACGGCCCCAGCATCATCGGAGCAGTTTCTAACTTTGGTGTGTCTGGGCTAGATCCCGGTTAGTCCTCGCTGGACCTACAAAGTGCTAGCTCAGTGTGTTTGCTGTGCTGGTTAGCATCCTCAACTTGACAGGATCTAGGATCGCCTAGGAGACGGATGTCTGAGCACTTTTGTGAGATTGGATTAACCCAGGCAGGATGACCCACTGTAAATGTGGGTAGCACCATCCATGGCCCGTGGTTCCAGACTGAAGAAAAAGGAGAGAGCAAGCTGGGCAGCATTCATTGCTCTCTTCTTCCTCACCAGCCACCTCACACTCCCGCAGCCATTCTTTTCCTGCCATGATGGAACCCCCTCCTCCCTTAGGTTGCATTTTCGGATGTTTTCTCACAGCAACATGGAGAATAATTGATAGCGCTCTCATCTTACAGCCTTAGAGTTGAGCAGCCAAGATGCAAAAAGGGCTAGCCAGTGACAAAGGGTATGTTGTAAACCTTGTACTTAAAGTGTGTTCCTCTAACCAGCACCTAGGAGTTCACTAGATAGAGAGCCTTAGCTCAACACTGGTTCCACCAATCAGAACTGGGTTCTAACAAGGTCCCCAGCCGATCCTTCCACACGAGAAGTTGAGTGAGCGCTGGCCTAAGCCAACCATACAAAGACTCCATTTAATGACCACTGAAGAAGATGCCTTCTTCTGCTTAGTCAGCAGGGAAGGGTGGCAGCTGCCACAACAATTTGTTTCGGTGTAGGACACTGGAGCGTATTGTGAAGGGCAGGGGTTCGGGACCACTTCCAAGAACGGCGGATACTGAGCCGGGGGTTGAGGCCAGAATATTTTCTTACTTCGTTTCATTAAAAACAGCTGTTGGTGTCCCAGATGGACACGTGCCCACAGCAATCCTCTTCCGGAGTGAGCTTCCCCAGTCCGGAATCTATTTTCCAGCTAGAACCCAAACATCATCGGAATAGAGATGGTAGATTTGGAACCTCAATGCAGCGCGCAGTTACAAAACCATCCATCGCGACATCCTACTGAGAGGCAGTTTCTTTTAATAAAAATTCGTGAGAGGAAGGGGAAAAAAAAAAACTATTTGGCCCCCTCATTATCCATCAGGTCCTAGGAGTGAGTGTAAACAGTTTCGGGGTTCTAGATCCAGGCGTGGGTACTTCCTTCAGGGTGGGGCGCCGCCTTTGGATCCTTTCTGCAAGCCTTGCCCTCCTGCTCCGGGCTGGATGCAGCCATCAAGCCGCTCCACTTCTCCCCAGGCACTTTTCCCCCCTGCCACCAGTTCAGCCGAGCAGACCCAGAGGTCCTGGGTAGATCACCTGCGTGTCCCCTCCACAGCTGGGGTCCCCACCTGCAGCCCGCGCTCGGGCAAGGGGCGGCGCCGAGGGGGGCTCTCCCGAGTGGACTCTGACGGTGGCAGACGGCGAGTCACGTGAGTCTGTGGGGGCGGAGCGCGGCCGGCCGAGGGGGTGGAGAAAACAAAGCCCCCAGCTGTCAGCAGAGGAAGGAGGCAACGGCGTCGGAGCAGGTGAGTCAACTACGTTCAAAACTGTACCGCCCCGGCGCGCCCCGACACCCTTTGCCCTGGGTCGGTCCCTCCCAGGCCCGGCGTTGGCCGCGCCTCCCCCTACCCGCCCCCGCCCGCGTCTGCTGTGTGCAGATCGCAGAGCGAGCGGATCCGGGGGTCTCCCGGCCCATCAAGAAGTTCTCCAAGCCAGGGTGTGCGCGCAGTCGCTCTCCTAGGGGTCGCCCCTCTCTGTCGGGGTGGGGGGCTAGAGCGGTACAGCCGTAGGAGAGGAAGGGAGAGAGCGCTGCCACGCTGGCAGGCACAAAGTGCACGGGCCGGCCGGAGAGTGGAGGCTGGGGCCACCTAGAAGAGGGGGACCTGGAGGTGCGCGCCCTCGGCGCCCGGGCCCCTCCGACTACGGGACTGGGACTTCGGGGCCGAGAGCCTCCGCGGCTGCCAGAAGCTGCGCACTTTGGGGCAGACCTGGGAGCGCCGCGCGCGCCCACCGTCTGGAGCGCATTCGCGACCCCCCAAGCTCTGCTGCCTCCCCCCACCCTCGTGCGTCCTGTGCAGGGACGAGGGTCACACAGCCCGGGGACCGATCCCTCCTGGATCCGGGACTTGGGAGCCGGGTCTGCAGCAAGGAAAGTGGGATGCTAGTCTGTGCCTGAGTGGTTCGGCAAGCAGCACCTGCAGAGAGAGAGAGAGGGAGCTACTGTGGTTTGGAGGGGCATTCTCCAGTCCAGCCTTCCAAGTGCTGCGCAGAAGAGCCAGAAGTGATGCCACAAAGGCCAAGCAAGAAAGAGCGGGTGGGCTCAAAAGGACCCTGCCCTCTAAACTTGAGCCTTAGGCAACGCGGACTTCCGAGCGAGCGGAAGGGTCTGGTCGCCCCTTGAGTTGTTTGCCACTGTCAAAGGCGCAGCTGCAGCGTTGAGGAGAGGCGCTGCGGCCATTGGGCCAGGGGCCTTTGTCTTAACCTCCAGTTCCCTCCTGTTAGTTCTCGTTGGGCAAGTGGCGCGCCGAGTAATTAATATTCCGAACATTAGCTGTCCCTTCACCTCAGCACCAGACGGCCCTACTGTCCCTTCCGCCCCCTACCCATAGCGGGAGGTCACCACTTCGTCGCGCCCAATCTTTGCCTGGGGGGAAAAAAAGAACAGAAAAGGATGAAAGAAAGTGATCCGGACCCACTAAGCAAAAAGAGGACTCCCAAAAGCACCACCGAGGGGTCAAGGCAAAAATCAAGGGTTAAGTGAATGCCCACACCTGCGCATGCCTGCTCGCGAGGAGCGAAGGAGTCGCAAGAACTTTCTTGATTAGCATAAGTATCTGCCCCGGGGCCCTGGTACGAGGCGGAGGCTCTGCCCTAGCTTAGGTGCAAAGAGAAGTCCAGCCTTGAGTGAGGTCTGAGCAGCACCTGCTTCTAATCTCAAGAGAGGATCGACGGGACAGAACGCTAGGATGAAACAGATCAGAGACCAAAGGGTAACCAGAAAGGTAAAGTGGGGTGCTTCTCTTGGACACTACATTTTAGCAAGCAGTTGGGCTGAGGGGAGTGGTGATGTTCGCCCGGGCAGAGTCCCTCTTGGAAACAACTCGCTTTGCCATCACTTTTGTCTACCGACCCTAAAAATCCGTCGGGAAAGAGCGTCGTGTGCCATTCATCTCTGAAACAGGGTGGTCTTTGGGTAAGCTTCGCCAGAAAGCCTCCTTTGCGTGGGAAAATGCTGCTGCTGCTGCGAAGCTCCAGTCTGCACACTTGGCTTCATCAGGGGATCACCTGTGGAGATGTGGGGGCTTCCCGGTGTCTAACCCCATCCCAAAGCATTTAAGTCTGATTGTTGCAGGGGGAGGGGAGGCCTCCGCATGATAGGTGTTAGTCTTCCAGGTGAATCCACTGCGGAGCAGCTTGAGAACCCACTTTGGTAAGAGCAACATGGTGGTGAGACGAGATGCCACTTTGACTGCTTGAGTGGGTGAGAGAGAGAGAGAGAGAGAGAGAGAGAGAGAGAGAGAGAGAGAGAGAGAGAGAGAGAGAGAGAAGACACTGAAACTGCAGGGCCAGTGACTCACGCCGTAGGGCAGGTGACTGTCATCTGGAGGCCTGGCAGGTTGTGACATCGTGCTACCGCGATATTCGTCCCTGCCCTGCCTGGGGTCCGCTTGTGGCTGGATATTTGGAGGTTCGCCCGTCTGTGCCCAGTGTGTGCGCTGTTGTTAGGGAGACCGTAGAAACTTTCATTCTGGCCGTGACGCATGTGGAGCAGACAGCAGGGAAACCCAGCAGAAATAAACTGTGAGCAGCCTGGTGAGTCAGCAGGCTCCGCTCCAACGCCTGCCCCGTGAATAGGAAGTAATTATGGCTTGTCGTTATTGACACACACGCACACTCCACTCCTTTGAAAGCACATCTTAGTATCTGATCAGGATGTTTGCTTGTCAGAGCCCCTCCCTTCTCTAGCCCTCCGTCCTACCTGCTCTGAATAATACTGGCTACTCTTAGCAGGAACACTGGAGCCAACGAGACAGCTTGTCCCCTCCTTTGTGGAAGGCATATTTCAAAAGGTTTTTGAGAAAGAAAGAGGAGGAATTTGCAGTTGTGTACATTTTTAATTTTCCTAAAGGCCATACACCATTTGATGCATTCGAGGCTGAATTCAATGAGCTGCTTACATATAGATGACTATGCCTAACATTTCACACAAAATTCTGTTTGCTGTTGACCAAACCTGTGTGTGTGTGTGTGTACACCACTCAAGCACACATTTTACACCTGTGCACATTGGGGACTGAACCTAGAGTCTCATGTACTGAGCCACATACATCCCAAATTCATAGGTGTTTAATTTAAATAGTTCAGCCTCAGAAAGTCCAAAAAGACAGGTTTCACAATTTTCTCTCATATTCAGATCCTAGACTTTAATTTTTATATGTGTGTATGTATATGGGGAGATCATGAAACTAGAAAGGTGACCATGAGAGTGAGTGAAAATATCCTAAAAGGGGAAGGGAAAAGTATGGTAGACTACATGGGACAGGAGAACAGGAGGGCTTTCTGAGGGGGGGGGGAGGGTGTAGGGGATGCTACAGGAGGAGGGAGATGGAATAAGAGGATCAAAGTACATATGCCACAAAGGAAACCCATTACTTTGTAGTCTAACTTTAATAAAAAATACATGCTAATCTTTTAAGATGGCCAAATAAAAAAAAAACAGAAACAAAACAAAACAAACAAACAAATAAAAAAAAACATAAGCCAGGTTCATATCTGAAATCGCAGCAGTCTGGAGGCTTGTCATGGTTTTTAAGACCAGCCTTCTCTTCAGAGTAAGGCCCTACCTATAAATAAATAGATAGATAGATAAGTAAACAAACAAATAAATAAATACTTGTACTCAAAGGATGACTCTCAGATATTTTATTAAATATACTTATTTTCACTTTTTTTTTTTTTACTATTAATTTTTTTTGTACTTTCCCTCTCTTTATGTTACCATCACTCGTTATGTCACTGGCCAAATGTTTTCTTCCCCATTTTCAGTTACTTTCAGGGGACCAGCATTGCGTGTATACAGCAGGTACTGGATACCGTCAGACATTCTATTTCACTTGAACCTGCATTACAGTGCCCGTACACACTGCTTGGGACTGTTGATTTTCTCCCAAAGACCTTTACGTCCACAGGCCCTATAGTGTAGGCATGGGGCTCTTTGTCTTAGACATGCTGCTTGTTGGTTCTCAAGACTATCAGAAAGTGAGGAGATCACCGGGAAACAATGCCTCCTGAGTACATTCAGCTTCATTAATTTCCAAGTTCTGTATTCAGAATATCTTGTAGCTCTGAAATGCTATGAAATGACAACTAATGTGTTCACTAAGCTGCTTTTGAGTAACAGTGTGTTTTGATCATAACTGATAATTGTTGTGATGTTGGAATCACACTCATGGATCAAAGATTCATTTCCCAGAAGTCCACTCTCATAGGAAAAGAGCATGTCCGGCTGTGAGTGCCTTAAGGGATTCATTAATCAAGGTGTAGGTTCAGAATAGGTTAATAGTTAACCTGCTTTTATTCTCATCTGCCTACTTATCTTTTTAAAAATAGAACATGAATGTGGCTTGGTGGTTTAACACTGCTTAGCATATTCAAGGACCTGGGTTCAATGACCAGCAAATACATAGATGGATAAGTGTATTTTAATATATTTAAAAGTAGGAATTCTGTTTTATTTTGACAGGTACTACCCCTAAGAAAATAAAAGCTTACAGGATTTTCCAAGGGCTGTTGTAATGTAAATAGATCCATTCTTACTCTCTGAAATTTTGATTTGTCTTTTGGAGAGCTATAAGAAATTGAGGGGTTGCAATGCTTAGGGATCTATGCAGAAAATGGGCTGGAATGATTATAAGAGCTAGAGGTGAAGGGGAGTATGAATAGCATTTTCCAGATACAACAGGGTAGATGCACATATGAACTCACAGAGACTGTGATGTCATGAACAAGACCTGTACAGGTTCAAACCAGCACAAAAGAGAGGTGGGCACAAAGCCCCCACTTCTGGCCAATAAGCTTTTCAAAAATGATAACTGATAGAAGAAGAAAAAAAATCAATTTTCTTCAAGTGACACTGAGTATATCAACCAGATCCCAGTTCAAGAGTACTTGGCCAAACCAAAATGTCCTCCATGTTTTCAGTCTCTTTTTTCTTTTGCTTTTTATTAGTTGGTTGGGTTTTGTTTTGTTTTTCGAGACAGAGTTTCCCTGTATAGCCCTGGCTGTCCTGGAACTCACTCTGTAGACCAGGCTGGCCTCCTGCTTCTGACTCCCAAGCACTGGAATTAAAGGAGTGTGCCACCACCGCCAGGCTGGTGTTGGTCGGTTGGTTGATTTTTAAGAGAGGAAGAGAAGAGTGATAACATGAAGTTGGAATGAGTGGAGAATAAGGAATCTAGGAGATGGGAAAGAATATGATAAAAATAGAATGTATGAAATTATCAAACCACAAATTCTTTTTTTAAAAAATGTCTCACAATTACTGCCGGCCAACTCCTTGCCCTGAGATAGAGATTGAAATGAACTTAAATTCACAGCTTCAGATAATTCAGGGATCCACAGACTATGGCCCACCATCTGTTTTTCTGAGATTAGTCTTTATAGCTTCTCATAACTAAAAAAAAGTATTTAGAGACCCTTGAAAATACTGTGAAACTTGAAATTTGGGGTCTAAAATAAAATTTCATTGGACTCTCTCTTACTTATTTATTTATATATTCACAGTGGCTTCTTTGGCACAGCTCTGCCATGGTGGGAGAGTTGTATGAAGTTGTTTAACATTTGTCAAATGTTAACAGAAGAATTTTAAGACGGATACCTAGTTTACTCCAATTCAGTTTGATCTAAGTGAGCCTTGCTCACTTAAATCCTGGCTGTTTAATATTTTCCTCCTAATGAAGCAAAGAAAACCTCCTAAAAGCAGGTCAGACAGTCACTAAAGTTTGTTTTTATATTTTCTTATGTGTATATTTACTTTGTAAGAATGGTACACTCCTGAATACTGTAGATTCTACTAACCCAGCTCAACATGGACGCTCTAACACTAAATAAGGCCAAATGATGCAATCTTAACCTGTCATTGTCTCTAGAATTCTAGAAAAATGTAAACGCACGCCCCCTACTGGTCTCAAGCCCTTTAATAATGGTGACTTCCCTTCTCGTCGTGTAGTCCTGGCCCACCTAGCACTTGCTAAGCTCTGGCCTCTGCCTCCCAGTGCCGAGATTCCAAGCAGGCACCTCCATATCTTGTCTTCCATGACATGGTATATGTATTGTTTCAGCATGTGGAGACATAACTTTGATATTTTTTCAGTTACACACATTTTTATCATTACTTTATACACTTAAAGTGTGGTGGGGAAGCTTGGGGAGGTGATACTACCTTTCCAAAGTCAAAAATAAACAGAGAGAAAATAAGATCTACACATAGCGTCCCTAGTTCTGCTGAGGCTGACAGTATATCATGCTGTGTGCAAAACAGATAAGATAATGACCCAGGAATTCATATGAGTCCCTCTGAGAAGGCTGGACCAATTATTACTGGTTAGGATTCTAGAAGGCATATTGAAAAGAGTAGCTGCGTTGATAGGAACTGTGTCTCGGCATCTTACTGTGTTTCCTGACAGAGGACTTTCTTCAGTTACGGGACTTCCTCCTTTGGCTGATTTGTCACTGCCACAAATGAAGAGTTTGGAAAGGAGTCTCACTTCATATACTCTCACCGTATGGATGGCTGGAGTCCTCCTCATTCCTTCCAGATCTGTTCACCTGAGATTTAGGACGCAGAGTGTCCCTTTCTTCATTAAGTTCAACCAAGTGTGACTAAAATTTGACAGGAGCCAAATCGTTTCTAAAAACAAACTTGAGATCGTAAATGCGTTTACCCCCATCTAGTATCACTGATCGTGATTCTGTACAGTCATTGACTTCAGGGCACTTTTACCCACCAGCCCCCTGAAGTCACTGACAAGCTGTCCTTCTGTAACATCCTCAAGTGGTCCCCTGGAGACCTCTGTGGTCCTGGGTTCCGAGGAGCACTTCCTAGCCCTTAGCCATTGCCGCCACCCACTGATCCAGACCCACACATCAGGGAATGCCTTTCAGTGAATCGTGTGAAGGTCTCTATAGTCTCTACTGCACTATCACCCTGGTACATCCACCGTGCTTGCCAGGCAAGCGTTTGAAGAACGATGGTAGAACAATACTCCTTCTGTCTAAAGCATGGATGCCTGTCAGAGCCCAGGGCCTCTGAGGGATCAGACTTTGGGCTGATGTAAATGAATGTTATCAGTTGACAGGTCTGAGTAGGTGTTGGGCGAGGGATGTACAAATAAAGGTTCTCCAACAGAAGATAGAGAACGTCTTCTAAGCTCTAGAATCTAGAGGCTGGAAATGGCACATAGTGAGTGCCTGACAGATGCAAGGCTGTTTTCTTGTATCATAATGTATATGTTTTCTCCTGCTTAAAAAAAAAAAAAAACTACATTTTATATCTTTAAAATCTTGAGCTGTGACTTTCTTCCCCGTGTTCTACCTCTCATCTGTGACAAACACCATCTAGCCCTGCATTCAGAGAGCCCCGCCCTGAGAATTCTCCCTCCTCTCGGGCTGTCAAAAGTACTTTTACACTGATGCTGCTAAATAGACATTAAATATACTAACTAATAGGGCTGGAGAGATGGCTCATCAGTTAAGAGCTCTTGCAGAAGGCCCAGGTCTGGTTCCCAGCAACCACATTTAGTGGTTCACAACTGCCTATAACTCCAGTTCCACGAGATCCAGTGCTTTATTCTGGCCTTTACAGGTGTTTGCACACATGTGGTATACAAACCATACAGGCAGCAAACACACATGCATAAACGTTACAAAAAAAAAAATACTTAGCAGTGACAGAGCACTACATAACTTGGCTTTTTTTTATGTTGAATGAGGACTTAGGGACAGACAATTTGAAGGAGCCAGGGAGGGTCAGCCCTTATGCCCTCTTTGGAGTAGCTAAAGGCCAGTTAGGGCTTTGGAATCAAGTTGTGCCCCAAACAAGAACCATCTGTTAGATAGACCTATTGTTCGTCTCACTTGAAAGGAACCAGAGCCTCCTGGTACTAACCAGATTCACCCACAATCACCCACACAGACTAAAAAGATAATAATTATATTCGAGTGTCTGTGGCCTTTTTTGCCTTTTCAGAGTCCGTTGCTGTCTGTGTCTATCACCATGGACACCAGCTGCTACCCACTTGCGCATCTGTGTCCAGCTTCACCTCCTCTGGGGAAGGGTGCATTAGGTTTTCTTTCTGTCCTCAACGTTACCTTCTCCATGTGAATGGTGACACTCTTCAGGGTAATTTTCTCAGACCGGGGACCTTGGGTGGAGTTGTGAAGAATCATTTTGACACCTTTCGAGTATGCCATGTTGAGCAATCAGATGTGGTGAGCCAGAGCTTGGGTAGAACAATGATTATGTTCTATGCCTGGGAACATCAAGCTGAGCTCACCTGAGTCATATTTTCCCCTGGATTTAAGTGCCCATCCCAAGGGAAGAAATTTTTAACTGACCATTGGGGGGGTGTTGTTTTGGAGTTTGCAGTTGGAATCTGAATATTCTGTGGATGTTTTAATTTTTTTTTCTTTCAGAGCCTGACACTGCATTTAACTGTACTCATTCTTAAAAAGCACTTCCTTTCCTCATGTAAGTAAAAATGATGAGTGTGAGGAAGGCCTTTCTGCCCATTTGGGCAGTAGAAGCATGGGTGCTGGGAAGGCAGGCCAAGGTTCTTCATTCTTTTCCTTGGGTGCTGTAGACAAGGACAGGACATGGCAGGCCTCCTCCACCACAGCTTCCTAGCTGGATGTCTGCCACTGCAGAAACTCCGGTCCTCCGTGTCCTTCCAGTGGGCGGCTACCCGGGGTGTGGGCCCCTTCAGATGGACACGGTGGCGCTTTTCTCACCCCCAACCTTGAGGAACTCAGCCATGCTAGAGAAATACTTGTGGTTGGCCTCCGACACCTTCTTCTCAGCTGCTTGTGGGTTCCCAATCTCCAGACCTGGGGTAGAGTGAAGGCCACTCTTGAGGCAGTCCCTGAGGAGCGGTCATGGATGGTCATCTTCCCACCATACACCACACTCTGTTTCTGTAAGGTCTGCTGGGATAAGCATTTGGAGAGATTCCCTGAGCTGGAATCCTTGGTCCCCTGTGCTCTGGATTACACCTACACAGTCAAGGAGCTGGGCAACAGCCTGGATTAGTGTAAGAACAATGAGAACCTCCAGCAGGTTCTGACTGATGTCACCATCATGGCTGTCAGTGTCACCGCCTCCACCACCCAAGGGCAGCAGATGAAAGGGAGTTGCTAGAGGCCAGTTAGGGCTTTGGAATCAAGTTGTGCCCCAAACAAGAACCATCTGTTAGATAGACCTATTGTTCGTCTCACTTGAAAGGAACCAGAGCCTCCCGGTACTAACCAGCTTCACCCACAATCACCCACACAGACTAAAAGGAGGGTAATTATATTCGAGTATCCGTGGCCCTTTTTGCCTTTTCAGAGTCCGTTGCTGTCTGTGTCTATCACCATGGACACCAGCTGCTACCCACTCGTGCATCTGTGTCCGACTTCACCTCCTCTGGGGAAGGGTGCATTAGGTTTTCTTTCTGTCCTCAACTTTACCTTCTCCGTGTGTGTGGTGACACTCTTCAGGGTAAGAAGGGAGAAGGATCTTGTATCTGACTTAAGTTTTTAACCAAGATCATTGTTTAGAGTTAAATTCCAAATGAAGAGGGGGATTTAGGGATGCTCATTTTTTATCCCAACTTCTGCTTTTTTGTTGTTTGTTTGTTTGTTAGGACATTTTAGTAGATGTTTCTTTTGCCTCACTGGCAATCATTTCTCTAATTCTTCCTGTCTTCAGTATTTGCTGTCTTAATTTTAACAATCTCTAGTATCTCTGCTTATGATCAACAAACATGATTTTAAGGGAGATACTGGCTTTGGTGGCCTCATTCACCAGCATCTGCTGCGCACACCCACTGCCTGACTTGTCCAAGTGGCCCAGGCTGTAGCCCAGATCTTCTTGATGGGCACCCTCCTCAATCTCTCCAAAACTCATGTGATTGGCCTGCTTCTAGATCTGTCATCCCTATCCGTTCCTTCATCTTGTGGTACTTTAGGCCCCCTTGCTTCTTCCACTGACCATCAAGGGGTGTTGGCAGGGGCTTCACCTGCTTCATGGGTGGTGGCTCCTGCCACTTGTCAAACTTGCACTCAATCTCATCCTTTAGTTCATAGCCTACATTTCCTTCTATGCGTTCATGGAAGCTGTCTCCGTGGGATGCCAGTGTACCCTTGGCGGCCACTAGCTGGCCTACCTTTAGCCAAAGATGTGGGGGCAGAGACTGCACAATGTAGCCAGTGTGGAGCAGCACTCAGGTAGAGGAGAAGCCAGATGGTGTCTTCCGCTGGGCCCGCAGCAGCATGGTGTCGCAGACCGGCATTTGGAGAGGTTGCTCAGGCCTCCAGCCACACCCACGGTGTTGGCAGCTGCGGACGCTCTGGCGATGATGGACAAGCGGGGTGCAACGAAGGATATCCAGGGCTCCACATACTCATAGGTGCAGTGCTTGGAGGCATTCAGCTCCAGTGCCATGTCACAAGCCTCCTCTCATTGCTCTAGCTTCTCATCCAAAACTGATACCCCGTCCCCCCGGTGGTGGAGGTGGTAATAAACAGCCATGATGGTAGCATTGGTCAGGATCTGCTGGAGGTTCTCATTGTTTGTACTCACCCAGGCTGTTGCCCAGCTCCCTGACTGCATGGATGGAATCCAGAGCATAGGGGACCAAGGATTCCAGCTCAGAGAATCTCTTCAAATACTTATCCCAGATAAACTTATGGATAATTCAGCTCATTTTTTATCTCCACAGTCAGGTTGTTGGCACCCACCATGGCTCAGTACTCAAGGGCTGCCTGCTCTGAAGCTTTAGCTTGCTTGCTGATATACTCCTCAGTCTTCCTCATGATCTCAGCAAACATCTTGCTATCCCTTAGCTTGGCAATGCTCTTGACTGAAGACCCAGAAAGACCCAGCTGTGCCTCTTCCTGTACATCCTCAATTGCTGGCTCCTCTCCTCCATAGCTTCCTCCTCTTCTACTGTCTCCTCTAGGTCACCCAAGGGCTCATTTGCCAGAGACATCCCAAGGCTGCTTAGATCCTCTCACCATCATTTCTAAGAATTTCCTTGAGGTTTCTTTTTAAACCTAATAACATTTTGACTCTAAGCTGCTGTTACCCTAATAGTAATTCTCTCTGCTTTTGCCTTAGAGACTTTGTACTTCTGTTTCTCTGAAAATTATGTTTGTTGATCATAAGCAGAGATACTAGAGATTTTTAAATTAAGACAACAAATACTGAAAACAAGAAGAATTAGAGTAATGATTGCTAGTGAGGAAAAAGAAACATCTACTAAAATATCCTAAAAAAAAAAAAAAAAAAAAAAGCAGAAGTTGGGATCAAAAAATGATCATCCCTAAATTCCCCTCTTCATTTATAATATGACTCTAAACAATGATCTTGGTTAAAAATTTAAGTCAGATACAAGATCATTCTCTCTGCTTTTCTTAGTCACTGTAAGGCAGTTTGAACTGTGGTCAGGAGACCTGGTTTTTGTTTCAGCTGGGCATGAAGTGCAACTCCAGAGAGGTCAGGGCACCTTTGTGGGCTCCCAGAAAATGGGAGCACCATGCCTCTACCTGACCTCTGTGCTCGAAAGGGTGATTAGTAATTCATTTTTATAGTAAAATAGAATAGGCAATGTATCTTTCCTTTGAAGAATCCATACATTATTTTCTAAACACAAGGAAAACATGTCGCTTTAATAATGTGCCAGTGTAGTGAATTATTTAGTTATACTGGAATAGAAATCAGTAGTAGTAAGTTCAACTATCCAATACTTTAATGTATATGGAGTGTCATGCCAGCTCCTCAAAACCCTAAAGCAGTGTGACTTCTGGCAGAGCAGATACATTGATGTTAAAATCATCTACGCACAGCCAGATGGCATGCACTTGTAACCCCAAATAAGGAGGTTGAAGGAATATTGTGGATTCTAAGCCAGCCTGGGCTACATAGTAAGTTGGAGGCCAGCCTGGGTTACACAGTGAAACTCTGATTTTTAAAAATAATTGCCAGGCATAGCAGCACACGCCTTTAATCCCAACACTCAGGGAGGCAGAGGGAGGCGGATTGCTGTGAGTTAGAAGCCAGCCTGATAAACAAAGTCCAGGACAGCCAAGGCTATACAGACAAACCATGTCTTGAAAAACATAATAAGAACAGCAACAACAACAAATCAATAATAAAGCAAAAATGTCGCCTTAGAAACCTCTCAGCTGTAGAAAGCAGGACGTCGGTCTTCAGGATGTAACATTTCTGGTGTCGACCAGCCCGGAGCAAATTAAAAAATGGGTGACGTTGAGAAAGGCACGGTTTTTGTTTAGAAGTGTGCCCAGTGCCACACTGTGGGAAAGGGAGGCGAGCATAAGACTGGACCCAATCTCCATGGTCTTTTTGGGCAGAAGACAGGTCAGGAGGCTGGATTCTCCTACATAGATGCCAACAAGAACAAAGGTATCACCCGGGGAGAGGAAACCCTGATGGAGTATTTATTTGGAGAATCCCAAAAAGTACATCCCTGAACAAAAAATGATCTTCGCCGGAATTAAGAAGGGAGAAGGGGCAGACCTAATAGCTTATCTTAAAAGGGCTACCAATGAGTAATTCCACTGCCTCATTTATTACAGAACAGATGTCTCCTGGCTTTTAATGTGTACCATAGTTTAATTCATACATCAAAATTCAGATCATGAATGGCTAACAATATTTTTGTTTGGGCAGTCCCGATTTAAGCAAAACTGACTTGTGATAAAGTGGATATGACCTTTTTAAAAATAACATACAGTTGCACATAGACTATCGCTGCTCTCCCTTTCTCAAGATAAGATTGGACTTAAGTAGCAATGTTCTACTTTCTGCAAAGATGGGGTATCACCTCAAACCTATTAAATGGTTTTGTACTTAGATTTATATAACTGGGCATATGAACATGTTTAAACACGGGGAAAACTCTGTCATTGTCTCAGAAACAAGACTCTCCTGTGTGTCAGTTTGTGCTCACTGGTCTGTTACAGGCAGTGGTAAACGTCAGGAAGCAACTGTCTGTTCTTGATGATGCTGTTTTAATTAGAATTCCCTATGTCCAGGATGCTGGCTGCCCTTTTACCACTGAAAGACACTGACTGTGGTTTGCATAAGATATCAAATAAAGAGTATTTAATACTTAAAAAAAAAAAAAGGAACCTCTCAGCCGTTCTTGAATTCCTGCCAGTACAGTGATTTCCCATGAATGGTTACCATTGGCTCCTCCCTCATCAATCAACTGGGCCTAGAAATAAAGACACCCTCTACAATACCTTGCTGAAGTCGAGGGAAGATAAGGAAAAATCAGAACTAGTGACCAGATCTACCACTGTGCTGTATCTCCTCCCTTCATTCGTCAAGATACAGAGCAAACAGGAAGGTTACATCTCTCAGTCTCCTCACCAGCCTAATGTAGCAGAGCACGGAAGGGTAAGGAGCAAAGAGACTTCAAACACAGGAGTAAACCAAGCTTGATAAAGCGTTTCCTTTCACCTAATAAAAAGGGAGTTTCCTCTTTTGAAGGTTGCAATTGAGTTGCCCTGAGTCTATAGAAGTCCCACATCAATAATTGTGACCAAAGGGACAAATGATTGCCGTTTCTGTGGACCAGGGACCTGAAAGTTAATGTCTCCTGGGATTAGCAGGGACATACAGCAAGCATTCCTTCCCTTCCCGGGGCCAAAGTGTCACTGCACTCTGCAGCTTGCCTGGGGCACTTTGCCACCTCTGCTGGGCTCAGTCAGAGATAGCTGTGCTGCACCTGTCTCGGACGAACAGCGTAATCAGAAGATGGGGGATCTAAGGGTCCGTGCACAGCTCTCCGAATCATGTGTCTTGCATTGTTCATGCTAAGTATACTGCAAGTGTTTGGAAGCTGCAGGCGACTTAGGGGATCAGTTCACCTGTCCTCCTTTCCTTCTAGATAAAAACAGCGGGGACAATTTTCTACTATTAATGCCTAGAAGTGGCCACATTATTGCATTTTTAGTTTATGTCTTGTTTTTGAAGGTGTTTAGAAAGTCATCTTAGCTACCCCCAGCTCCCAGGCACCTTGAGAAGCCAGTAAGATCCTGCTCCAGGGACCTATTAGGGTCCCTTCTGTCAAGCTATGTCTTAAGATCCCTTAAAATAGAATGCTCTGGCGCTAGAGATATAACTTAGGTCCCCTCACCTGCAGAAAATTTTGGGTTCAATATTTCCTAAAGGAAAAAGTTTTAAGCGAGTCTCTTGATCTGCTTTAGTCATTGCGCTTTCCTTGAATTTATTTTATTTATTTATTCTGACTCTGATCTGGTGCTCAAAGACAGTGTTTAAATTCAGGTGTGTGCATGTGGGGGGGGTACATTTATGATATGTGTTCATATAGATGCCAGAAGACAACCTCAGCTGTCCTTCCTCAGGGAATATATGTGTTACTGACTGAAGGCATTGTTTGTTTGAAACAAGCTCTCTCTTGGTGGTCAGCAGCTAGGTGAGCTGGCCAGCAAGCCTTGGGGAATATGACTATCTCTACTTCTTCAGCAATGGGATTACAGGAATGCAGCAACACACCCAGCTTTTTTTTTAACTTCTATTTATTTGTTTATTCACTTTATAGCCAGATTGCAGCACCCTCTCTCCTCTCCTTCCAGTTCCATCCTCACACCCCTTCCCAAAATCCCTTCATCTTCTTATCCTCAGAGAAGAGCCCTTATGAGAACCAACCCATCCTGGCACATCAAGTTACATCAGGACTAAACACATCAGCTCTGACTGATGCCAGACAAGGCAGCTCAGCTAGGGGAAAATGGATCCAAAGGAAGGCAACAGAGTCAGAGACAGCCCCTGCTCTAATTGTTAGGGTTCCCACGTGGTAACCAAGCTGCATATCTGCTATCTATGTGTCAGAGGTTAGCTCTTTCCCATGGGGTGGGTCTCAAGTTGGGCCAATAATTGGTTGGCCCTACCCTCAATCTCTGCTCCATCTTTATCCCTGCCCTACTTGTGGACAGGACAAAATTTGGGTCAAAGGATCTGTAGGTGGGTTGATGTCACCTAGCTACAGAAGGTGGCCTCTCCAGGCTCCATATCCTCCACTGGTAAGAGTCTCAGCGAGAATCACCCCCACAGACTCTCAGAAGCCTCCCAGAGATGCCCCCCTACCAGTGATTTCCATTCTCTCTCCTAGACTTCTCCCCTCCCCACGCCTGACCCCCATTCCTATTCCCCTCCCTCTCTCTCTTCACCCAGTCCCCTCCCTCCATCTATTTCAGATGTCTATTTTATTTCCCCTTCTCAGTGAGAGTCAAGCATCCTTCCTTGGGCATTCTTCGTTACTTGGCATCTTTTGCTCTATGGATTGTGGTCTGGTTGTCCTGTGCTTTATGGCTAATATCCACTTATAAGTGAGTCCATAGTGTGTGTGTCTTTCTGGATCTGTGTTATGTCACTCAGGATATTTTCTTGCTCCCTCCATTTGCCTTTGAATTACATGATGTCCTTGTTTTTAATAGCTGAGTAGTATTTCATTGTGAAATCTACCACATTTTCTCTATTCATGTTTCATTTTTCAGTTGAGGGGCATCTAGGTTGTCTCCAGTTTTGGCCTTTACAAATAAGGTTGCTATGAACATAGCTGAGCAAATGTCTTTGTGGTTTGGTGGAACATCTTGGGGTATATGCCCAGGAGTGGTATGACTGGGTCTTGAGGTAGCACTATTCCCAATGTTCTGAGAAAGTGCCAGATTGATCTCCAAAGGGGTTGTACAAATTTATATTGCCATCAGCAATGGAGGAATGTTCCCCCTTCTCCACATCTTTGCCAGTGTGTGCTGTCACTTGAGTTTTTTATCTTAGCCATTCTGATAGGTGTAAGATGGAATCTCAGAGTTTCTTGATTTGCATTTCCCTGATGACTAAGGACGTTGAACATTTCTTTAAGTGTTTCTCAACCACTAAAAATTCCTCTGTTGAGAATTCTCTGTTTATCTTTGTACCCCATTTTTTAATTGGGTTATTTGGTTTGTTGGTGTTTCATTTCTTGGATATTAGCCCTCTGTTGGATGTGGGATTGGTAAAGATCTTTTCCCAGTCTGTAGGCTGCCATTTTGTCCTATTGGCAACACACCCATCTCTTCATGTGGGTTCTGCAGATGGATCTCAAGTCTTCAAGTTTGTGTGGCAAGTACTTTCCCACCTAAGCTGTCACCCCAGGCATGCGAATTGCTTAATAATGATCATAAAGTTGTCTTTTCCACATACGTAATCATTTATAGTAGCCAAGGAATCTTTATATACAGGAGTAATTCTTTACATAGACACACTTTATAGAACGCTATAAACGCAAGAGCCCAAAGTTGAAATGGCATGCCCAAAGTCACATGATTGGGGAAATGCTGAGCCAGGGATCTCTACTGTGGTTCCAATGCTTCTATCAGATGAGTTTTAAAATCATAGCTGGATTCTCAGAGTGTTCTCAGAAGTCCTCTTAACCCATGACGATACTAAACTATAGCAGTGGCCCAACCTCCAATAACTTCATGTTTCTCTCAGAAAGATGCATAAGTCTTGAAACTGAGGAGACAAATATAGTTTGGAGTTACAGTCCACCATAGACAGGGCCCCTTGACATTCTCGAATTCGTAGACACTTCTCTGTTTCAAATTTCCAGTGCTTCCATGATTAATTCCCCAATGCTAGGCTTATAGGAATGTGCTGTCCTGGTTTTTTTGTTTGTTTGTTTGTTTGTTTGTTTGTTGTCAGGACATGTTCAGGAATGTGGCTGAAAGTGCTGGCCATCTCAGAAGGCCTTGGAATTGGGTGCTTTGGGGCAGAGTGCTAGTACAAGCATGTCATCTCAGGGTATATCTGTGGACAACCTCACACAACTGGTTTAGAAACTGGAGTGTGAAGATTTTAAGGTTTTTAGCTCATTGTTTGCAAACCACCTGACCACCTGACCGTGCTCCCATCTTTCAAATACACAGGATATTTGTGTGGTGGTTTAGAGACTCCATTGTCCACACAAAAATAATAGGGACTTAAAAAGTGACTCAGTTGCAAGTGCTCGCCTCATAAACATTAGAACTAGAGTTTGGATCCCCCTATCCTCAAACAAACAAACAAACAAACAAACAAAAAGCGGGACAGCACATGCCTGTAAACCTATCATTGGGGAGGCAGAAATTGGGGGGAGGGGTCCTGGGGCTTATTGGCCCAGGTAAATAATTTAGCTCAGTAATTAACCCTTGTCTTATGAATAAATAAATAACGCGTTGAGGAAGGTACACGTGACAGTCTCCGCCTCCACGGGCACACATATGTATACACACAGATACACACAGAAAATAACAGGTTATTTCATTGAAGGCACTCATATAATGAGCTCCCGAGCTATCCATTCTGGTCAGCAGAGGGGAAATATTAAAAGTTTGTTACACTCAATCTCAGTGCATCTGCAGAGTCATTGCATAACTAATTGAGTTCATATCATTAGAGAGAGAGGATTTTCCCTCTGGATCTGAGAGCTAGACAAATCCTGTATTCTGAAGGATTAGAAGTGTGAAAGTACGAGGAAGGTGACAGGAAACTAAATACCCCAAGAATGGACTTTCCACTTAATTTTGCTTTGGTCCACTGCAAAGCCTCAGCTCTGAATGAATGTGTCTGAATCAGGATCAGCTGAGTGAATGGGCCATCTGGCTAAGTACGTTAGGTTGCCATAGTAGCAGGTTTTGGAAAGAACCCTGAGAGAGGTCATATACCTTGCAAGTCAAGGGGCGGTCCGCAGACTGACAGCATCAGAATCACCCGGAAGCTTTTTAAAGGCAGATAAATACTAGCGTCCCACAACCATCCATTCCTACTGAGTCACGATCTGCATTCTTTCCCCAAAAAAATACGTCTTTTAACAAGATTGCCGAATGAATCATAGCCTGAAAAACACTGCCTTAGCCGAGATTGAGAAGCAACATGCCCACTTTCAGAGTGAACAACACACACGACTTTCATGCTCTGCACACTAGCCAAGTGCCATGACAAATCTTTCCCTTTCACGTGTCCACCCTCCCTGTCACCAGCAGTGCATCCCCAGCCCTGCGTTATGACTGTTAATTTATGTGTTCGTCACCTAGCTAGCCTGTAAGTCTGCTGGCTGTGTGAACACATCACCTGGAGCACGGTGGCCGTTCCTCAGTGGCTCGGATTCCTATTGCTTGGTGGGCTGCTGGACAAATGAAAAGATAGGAACCCCGTATAAAAATTTCAAAGCTGAGAGGCTGGGGCCTGGTCACTGCTATCAGATATGAAGCTGAGTTTTAAATTATAGCATATAAAGGAAGTCTAACATCAGAAAAGGGAAAGGCAAGTGGGGTCAGAATGAACTTGCAGGAAACGTACTTGGGGGGGGGTAGGAATCAGGAGACCAGCATCTGCACAGCTTCATCTTTATCAGCTGTAACCTCTCTGTGCCTTGGTTTCTCCACCTAAAGAGTAAACTCCTCTAAACCCCCCTTTGTTTCATAGAGCTGTAATGAAAGCATCCTGCAGCTTACTTTGTAGGAAGTCATACCTTGTTCATGCCTTTATCCCCACCTAATTCTTAACACAGGAGCAAGCTCCTGGGAGATGGCCATGGTGCAGGGGCAGCCAGTGGGGAGATTCAAGCTCTCTGTGGGGATGAAGAATTCGCCCCTAAGAGCAGAATCTTATCCCCTTAGCATGGTGATTCTCAACCTTCTTAATGGTTTAACCCTTTAATACAGTTCCTCATGTGGTAGTGACCCCCAACCACAAAATTACTTCAGGACTGTAGTTTTGTTATTGTTATGAATTATAATGTAGCTGTCTTCCATGCAGGATATCTGATAGGTGGCCCTTAAGGGTCCCTACCCACAGGTTGAAAACTACTGCCTTAGCACAATATCCTGGGAGTGCAAGAGAAACGGGGGAAGTGTCTAAAGGGTCTTCTTGCAGGTGAGGGCATGGCGGGGGGAAAGAGAAAATGATGAGAAAGGTGAGGAAACACTGAGTCAGAGATTTGTATCTACAAGGAGAGCCCGGAAGAGTTCCCGTAGGAACGTCATACGGCAGAGGAAAAACTCCTTCCAGAAAGCAGCCGGGAGGACCTCCAAGGGTGGTAGCAGATGAATTATAATTTGGGAACCAACTGGTATTTATAGAAAAAAAAATTGCAAAAATTTGCTGTAGCCGGATGTGGTGGCACTTAACCTGTAATCCCAACATTCAGGAGACAGAGGCAGGAAGAACATAACAAGACCCAGCCTCACAAGAGACGAGAGAGAGGGGCGGGGGGAAGAACGAAAGAAAAGAAAAGGAAAGAAAGAAAAAGAAAGAGAGAGAGAAAGAAAGAAAGAAAGAAAGAAAGAAAGAAAGAAAGAAAGAAAGAAAGAAAGAAAGAAAACACTAAGGGCCTAGGGTGGAGGTTCAATAGTTACTCCATGTCCTTGCAGAGGACCCATGCCCAGTTTCCAGCACCCATATGGTGGCTCACAACAGCCATAACTCCAGCTCCAGACAATGCAACGCTTGCTTCTGACCTCTGCAGGTACAGCTGTGCACACAGTATGCATATATACATGCAGACAAAGCACTCATCCACATAAAACATGAAAAAAAATGCAAAAAAAAAAAAAAGCAATAGATATGCTGGAAGGAAGCTCCTTAAAAACTTCCAGAGGGGCTGGTGAGACTCTTGATTGTTTGCTGGACAAGCATAGGGGCCTGGGTTCAAGCCCCAGAAACTACATAAGAAACCCAAGAACAGTGGTGTGCAAGCCTTTAATCCCAGTACTGGGAGGCACAGACAAGAGAATTCCCGGGCCTCACTGGTAGACTGGCTTAGCCTACTCAGCAAATTCCAGGCTACAGGGAGACCCCATCTCAAAGAGATAAGAGGGAGGGGCCTGAGGCATGACAACACCTCAGGCTTCCACAAACATGTGAAGACACAGACAGGTACACCCACATGTGTGTGTACCCACACATGCAAATATTTTCACACTGAGCATTTTGGTTAGACTTCCTCCTTTGAACGCCTTCTCCCTGACAGTGTGATTGGAGCTTCAACTTCTGCTACGCCCTTGAACTTCCCAGTCAGATGGAGTTTGCTAGGCGTCTCCCAGTCAAGAAACTGAGTCAGTGATACAGTTCCCAAGTGTGGATTCCTCTACAAGGGAAAGTTCACAAGAGAGGCACCCAGAGCAGTCCCAGGCTCTTCACGTGAGCTCGGACAGGAAAACTTGTGTCCAGAGGCCATGCCAACATTTCCACAGCTCCACTCAATCACCAACACGTTTCACACACTCTGTTGAAAGTATTGAGGGGGAAAAAAAGATGACAGTTTTTGAAAAAACACAAAGCACAATGCAAAAGGTCATCTATGTTTTAAGGGAGATCATGGCTGCCCTCCATATCAGTGTCCTAATAGCTCTGTTCCCGTGTCAAAGCCTTGCTGTGTTACCCTTGTAACACTTTGAATATGCTGCTTCCTTAGTGGACCGGAGAATAACAGACTAAAAGATGAAACACAGGGAAAACATGTCTTGAGATTCTACTGTGTCCCAAACACTGTTTGTATCGTAAGCTCTGATGTAAAACAAGAAACCAAAACTCTGGAGGCAACTTCCCTGTTTTGCTACATTTTGGTAGCAATCACTCAGAGAGCGAAAGGCTATTCTCTACTTTCTGTGTTTCCAATGACATAGGATTAGAAGTGGACAAAGGGTCGGCTTCAGCGGAGCGATTATAAAGAGCATTTTGTAAGGTTACAGTGAAGGCAGCATTTCTTATGGATGTAACTTGCCTTGTCCTTTCGAAATAATTTATTTTCACAGTACCACTCTTTTAAAAAAAATTCTAAAATAGAAAGGGCAATCTTAAAAATTATTTTTGTTCTGATCCACATGGGAAACAACAGATGGATAAGTGAGGATTCCAAGATGAGACAGTTATGCTTGAAGGACAAGAAGCAAAATTTGTAGCTATCTTCTGGGATTGTCTTTTCAGTGTATGGAAACCAAATCATGTAATCCCTGAGAAGCTTATGCCACCATTACCACCCTCAGAGTGTACCACCCAAATCCCTTTATCATAGAGCAATTTTTTTAAGTCCTTAAATATACAGCATGGATCATTTGGTAATTTGTCTTTCCTAAGGAGAATGACTCATACCAGACTTAACATCCAAGACCCAGCGTAACCTGACCTCCTCTGCCAGCACACATACCCTCCTCCATTGGTTTTTGGTTTCTCTGGTGCGTGCTGAGCCCTGTGTTTCCCGGCAGTGAGGCCCTGGGAGGCTCTAGGCTGCCCCTGGAGAGGCCACAATCCCTGCTTAAGACCGCTAATTGATGTGGTGCTTGCTGGAAGTTGGTATCAAGCGAGATCAGTCTCAGGATTAATAGCATGTGCCTCTCTGTCAATGTTTATGCGATGCCCTGTTCCTAGAGAGCTCTGGACCTCCCACCGGATAGAATCTGATCTGCAGCTGGAGCTGCTCAGTATCTCAGAGTGCAGTAGGAAGTGTGGGATTCTGGACACAACTCATTCTGAAGACCTGAGAGGAAGCCCAGGCTCAGGGCCCAGCTACGCCACCTTCTTGAAAAGGCTGGGAGCAGCCGGGGAGGCCTGATGCTCTGAGAACAGAATTGTTTGAGCTTGTGTAGATCAAAAGCTATATGGCCCTAGCTGCAAAGCAATGAAAGAATGATAAATTATCTGATGGCATGCATGACTGGAAATACTTTTACACCCATGTTTCCATCCTGATCAATTTCTTCTGTTCCTGTGCTTTTATGGCCAGGCATAAAGACAGTGGTCAATTGGGCTCAGGGGTAGAGAAGTCTTCCTAGGTGAAACAGATACTTTTCTGGAGTACTTTGGACATGAGATGCTGGAATTCTGAGTGCAATGAAAACAAAAGAAAGTGAGGGGGGGAGGATTGGAAATTTCTAGAGGGTAGACTTCTATAAAAACAGAAAATGTACTTTGTTCAATCCTGTCATGATTTGTATCCTAACAAATGTATTCAGGTTTGTTTGTTTGTTTGTTTGTTTGTTTCAATTAAAAAAAAAAGTCATAGAGAACTTTGTTTGTTCATATCCTTTGCTGCTTGTTTCTGAAGAAGAGTTACCCAGTGCTTAAAATAACAGAAGACTGCAAGTCTGTGTGATATGATAAAATGAGGAGCGTATTTTAGTCCAGTTTAGAAAGAGACAACCTGCCTTGTCCACAGAATCCAGCAAACAATAAAATTCTATTCTTATGTGGATAGCTGTGGAATTCAGAGGAATTCCTGCTCTGTGTGAACTTGAGGGAATATAGATTCCTTAAAGTGCATGAAGTATCAAACCAGTGTTTAGAACTCACTTTAGGTTTTTACTGTACACATTTGTGTCAATGCTTTGAATTTTGATGAAGAGTTGGGCAGGCAGGGGGCTAGAAAGATGGCTCAGAGGTTAAGAGCACTTATTGCTCTTGCAGAGGACTCTTAAGGTCAGGTTCTCAGAATCCTCACAGTGGCTCGCTGCTCTCTGTAACTCCAGTTTTAGGAGTTCTGAGACCCTTTCCTGACCTTCAGGGGAACAAGACACTCATAAACTGCACAGACATATATGCACAGGCAAAACACTCATTCGCATAATAAAAAAAAATACTTGGAGATGTAAATGTAGGAGGAAAATAGGAATACATTAGGAAAAACTTGAAAATATTCCATCAAGGAAATTCTTAGAAGCTTTATCCACATTGCTTTTATCAAATGCTAGGCCTTTTTAATTGTTCAGTCTCACAAACAGCATCCAAACAGTCTAGTTGGACTATTTGCCCTCATTTTGTATTGTTGCTGGCTTTCATTTCAGCTAGCCTAATAAATTACCCCATCCTAATGTCTTACCAGTTAACCTGCAACTACTTGGTACCTGGTGGCACGGCGCATCATCTCTTGTGCTCATGTCTCTCTCTGCCCTCCTTCTGTTAAATGTTTGTTCATATCCTTTGCCCAATTCCAGTTGATTTTTTTCTTGCTGTTGAGTTTTGCTATCTCATATAGTAGTTCTTTCTCAGACAGAGACAAATGTTATACTTCAGAATTTGCATTTATTTCTCCTTCATGTGGACAAAAGTTGATGATGATGAGCAACTTATACATTTTCTTTTAACAAACTGTAATTTTGATGTCAAGACTACGAATATTTGCTAGCCTCTGGATCCCAAAGATTTTCTTTTTCTTTGCCTACGCCTTTTTTCCCACAAGTTTCTAAGATGTATCAAAGGACTGGCTTTTAAGATTTATATATTTTACGTGCATGTGTGTTTTGCCTGCAGTCATATATGTGCTGTGTGCCTGCAGAGGCCACAAGAGAGCGTGGGATGCCCTGGAACTAGAGTTTTGAGCTGGATGTGGATGCTTGGAACTGAACCTGAGTGCTCTGTGAAAGCAGCAGGTGCTCCTACTCACTTGGCCATCTCTCTAGCACCAAGGGACTGGCTTTTAAGAGTCAAGGTGTGAGGAAAGAGAGAGTGGATGGTAAGGTCTGTGAAGGACAGCCCCTGCTAGCACCATATCTGACTGATAACCCTGAGCCTCAGTTGTGTTTATAAGATGGTTTTATCTAATAAAACTAAATTATGTAAAATCTGTGAGCTGTCTAGCACATCAAGGGTTCCATAGAGGATCTCACGGTTCTTCAAACTATGTTACCAAACAAGAGGTTGGATACCGAGCTCGGAGGCAAGAGCACAAGTTTATCTACAAACCAGATAATTAGCCCTTAGAAGATTCTGTCTCACCCATACAGATGACCTTTCTCTGTTTACTCAAAACAGCTAGTGACTAATTTCACAGCAGCTGTGACAGAGCTTGAAGAACCATGAGATCCTCTATGGAACTATTTTAATAAGAAGAAGCAAATGAAAATTTTACTGGGATTCAGTTAAGATTTCTAAAAATTTGGAAGACTTTAGAATGGGAGTCAAAGTTGATTAGAACTGGGTTTTTTTTTTAAGATTTTTTTTATTTATTGTATGAGTGTTCTTTCTGTATATACACCTGCACACCAGAAGAGGGCACCAGATCTCATAGATGGTTGTGAGCCACCATGTGGTTGCTGGGAATTGAACTCAGGACCTCTGGAAGAGCAGACAGTGGTCTTAACCACTGAGCCATCTCTCCAGCCCCTGAGAGAGTTTTAGTTTATTAACTAAATCTGAGTTTTAGTTTATTAAACTAGTATTAGTTTATAGAGATATATGAAATACCTCCCACAAAAGTAAATTTTGTTATAAAACATATAACATCTACCTGTTCTATGTAAAATTATATATATATATATATATATATATATATTTTCCCTATAGTGAGTTTATCTAAATTCAATTCTTAAAACCCAGCCTAGTCTACAGAGTGAGTTTCAGGACAGCCAGGGTGAACAAAACAAAAACAAAAATTCAGCAGCTGTCACCTGCACTTTTATTCATTTATCATTTTACTCTTTTCTTTTTTCACTACTTGTATATAAAACTATAAAATTACTCCCTAATCCCCCTTTGGAAATCAACAGTAGTACCTTTAGAACTTTGCCCAGGATGAATCTAATCATGTTAAATTTGCTGCAGATACATTATTTTTGTGTGTGGTTGGTTCTAGATACGGATCAATAGCGTTTCTGAGTTGGTCACAGACAGAAAACATGACAGATGAATGTTCAGCATGAAAATCCAGGTGGAAGCTGGGAGGGGCCATCTCCCACTTGCTGCTGGAGATGATAAGAGCGTGCTCACAGACACGGCAGGTCACTTTTAGCAGTATCTGGTAGGACCATCAGCAACCTCCCCAAGAGCCACAGATGTCCCCAGGGTGGGCCTCAGAGCCAGGACCTTCCAGACCTCTCAGCTCCAGAGTTGGATCTATTCTTCACTGACTGTATGGTTCAGCCCTAGTGTTTTGGAGGGCATGGTGGACTCAAAGAAAGCAAATAAGTTTCTGTTGGTTGTATGTATCTTTTCAGGTTTGACTAGGTGTTGCTCATAACACTTATGCTGTTCAAATTAGCCAGAGAAATTTTCAGCTAAACTAAGCCCACACTGATAGATTTTAAAAAATGTAATACAGTTTTTTAAAACTGCAAATTAGCCTGAGTTTGAGTAAGTCTGAACTCTAACTGATCTTGTCACGTGAAGCCCCAGTGGATACCCTGATTCTGGGTTACTTGAAGGCGCAGGACTTTATCACAGAGCACCATGTTAGGTAGATTTCAAGATAAAAATAATTCTTTTGTAGATCTGCTGTTATATTAAAATTTCAATTTTTCAAAGTAAAATCAGTTGGTTTTGGATATGTGAGGAGTATTTTTTTAAATTCTTTTTCCACTGCTCTGCAATGTTTTTATGACATTTTTTTTTCCTTCTTTTTTTTTTTTTTTCCCTCTTCCAGGGTCCCATTTCCCAGAGGAACCATTCATCTCAACAGCCAGGGAGAGAGCCTGGATGTTCAAAGTAAGATGTTACTATGATCTGTCCTGTAGATTCCTTGTTTGTGAATTAAATTGAAGCAATTGGTGCTACTGCCTAAATGACCAACTTATTTTAGAAATGCCACCACATGGCTCAAGCCAGTGTTTGCATAAATGTGCTTCACAGAGGCACCGATCTTCAAAAGATACCCTCCTTCCCAAGTGAATAGCTGTTAACAGACTCCTCTGAAATGTGCTCAAGCCAATTAAAGTTTAATTTGGGAGATCTTATTAGTGGTCACTGAAGAAAGAAATATCAAGACATGGTCAAAATAATACTGTGGTGTTTCTAGTTTGTTTTTTTTTTTAAACCAAGTTTTATTTGTTCTTGTTACGAATATAAGGTGAAACTTTGGGAGGAAGGAGGAAAGCAGGGGAGGGAAGGGTGGTACATGTTGGGTAAAGAGGAAGAGAGGGAAGGGAGAAAGGAGGAAGAGGGCAAAAGAGAAAGGGAGGGGGAGATGGGGATGATCGTGGAATGAATGCACATGCCATGACAATGGCAAAGCCCAGGCAAGCCCCTTTTTGTTTTCAGTTTCTGGTTTGTTTGAGACAGGATCATTTTGACCTTCAGCTGTTTCCCACTGGTACCCTAAATCTCGGCCTGAGAATGCCTTCAGAGTTCACCTCCAGGGGCTCCCTAAAGCAAAGGAACAATTAACTAAAATTCCACCAGATGGCAATATTTGGAAAGCCATTCAGGGAGATTTCAAAGCTATGTGCTGTAATTGTTCATGTGGGGAGTGGTCTCAGAGAGCATCAGGTCCTGGATTTTATCAGAAGTGGTCTCTTTTTCTCCATGATATTCAAAAAAAATGTATAGAAAGATGTGAGATGGTTGTATGTATTGTTTTCTTCTTTTGTCTTAACTTCTGGAATGCTAAAATTAGAAACCTCGTCTTAAAATGATTCTCTAAAAGGTATTGGCATGTGCTAAAGGCTCAAATCTGGGGGTAATTCTTCAGACACTGACACACATTCAGATCTCAAATCTGTGGTACGCTCACTTTCACCACTCATTGTGAGAAATGCTAAGGGTGATTGATATTGTTAAGAGAAAAGAATCTTGAATCTCCTCCCCTGTGGTTAGTTGCTTTGAAAGCGAGAGAACTTTACATGTACAGAATTGTCATTCATATTGGCTCGGGATGGTTATTGTTATCAGGGGTAAGGAGCAAAACCTTCTCTTTCACTCTAGTCATGTAGACATCTAGACCCTGAGTGTTACCTTGGGACCCAGCGCAAGCTTTAGAGCAGGAGAGGGTCAAAGAGTAGAATGGCAGCTAAGATCAATTGAACGAGGAAGGACCAAGAAGAGAAGCCTCCTGAACTTCCCCTGGACCAGTAGGAAGCCATCCCTGGAAAGGTAGGGAGTCCTGTGGAAATGAATCTTGTGTTATGGACACCTCTGGTGGGAGCACGTCGGCCTGGTCTGTCTGGGGTAATCCTGAATACCTACCAGTATAGACCAGCTAGCACCCCTATTTACCTTCAAAAAAACAAATGTCTCTCCATTGATGGTAAATCATGTCACCACCCTATATTCCTAACCCGCGTGGTTGAAGACATAATAAAAAAAGGTGAGCCATTAGCTAACTAGACTGTATCTCTTTATATATCTTCTATCTGGAGCTATGGAACAAATATATATATATATATATATATATATATATATTTAATTTACTTACTTCATTTTCATCCAAGTGGAATGTGGAGATAGCTTGTTCAGGAAAGTCCCTGCCTTGCAAGCAGGAGCCCTAGTACCCAAGTTAAAAATCCAGACATGGATTGCAGTGACGACTCAACACCTGAGGGCACTTGCTCTTGCGGGAAACCAGGTTTGTTCCCAGCATCCACATGGTGGCTCACAGCACCCCTAACTCTAGTTCCAAGGGATCCAGTGTCCTCTTTGACCACAGATACCACGTACACATGCGGTATACAAGCATACATGCAGGCAAAATACTCATACACAAAATAAAATAAATGTTTTTTAAATTAAAAGAAAAACTCATCAATCTTTGAAAAACAAAAGTCAAGTGTAGCGGGGCCACGCTTGTCATCACAGTGCTGAGGTGGCAGGACAGATGGGTCCCAAGGACTCATTAGCCAGTCATCCTCCTCTACCTGGCAAGCTCTGGGCCAGTGAGAGACCCTGTCTCAAAGATGGACCGAAGATGAATGGCTTTCGAGGATCAATACCCTAGGCTGACCTATGACCCCCACATGCAGGCATACCTGCACACAAATGCACACTCTCCTACTGCCCCACATTATCCCCCGCCCCTCCTGGTGCTATTTCTTGTTCCCTTAGTTACATTTCTGCTTTCATGCCATATATACATTAAATGATATAATGTGTCTGTGTAAAATCTAGGAAACACCAATCATAGAAAAATATGGCATCTGTGTTTGTGACGTAGACTTAGCTTGCTTAATACGATTATTCCCTCCTGCCTCCCCGCATCCATTTCCTGCAAACTGCAAGGTTTGTCTTTCTTTATGGCTAAAGGAACTCAAGCATGTACACAAACCGCATCTCCTTTATCAGTTCTGCTGCTGGTGAGCAAATGGTTTGGTTCCTTAGCCTAGCCGGTGTGGATACTGTTACAGTAAGCGCCGGAGTGCAAGTGTTCCTGTGATCTGTGGGCTTGAATCCTTCAGGTCAATGCCCAGGAGTAAAAAGGGCTCAGTTCTCTGACAGATTTAAGTCTCAAGAAGCCTCCAGCTGGCTTCTATAGTAGCTGCCCTACTGGACCATCCACCAGCAGCGTGCTAAGGGTTCCATGGTCTCACCAGCGTAAGCTGTGCTCTTAGTGACCGGCATTCTCATCGGGGTTGAGATGGAATGTGGATGTACTTACATTTGCATTTCTCTCGTGGCTAGGAAGTTGAAGATGTTTTTGTATGCTTATCGGCTGTCTGTATTGCATCCTTTGGCAACGGCCTGTTACTAGCTCATTACTGGTTGTGTTATTTGTTTGGTTTTTCAGTTCTTGGTGTGTTCTAGATATTAATCTTCTGTCAGATGTATAACTGGCAGGGATCTGGGAAGATGGCTCAGTGGGCAAAGTACTTGCTGCACACTATGAGGACCTGGGTTCAAATCCCCAGTGTCCACATCAAAAGCTGACATGATGGTACACGCCTGACATCCCGGCGCTAGTAGGCAGAGACAGGAGCATCCCCAAAGCTCCATGGCAACCAGGCTAGCCAGTCAGTGAGGAGCTCTGGGTTCGTTGAGAGACTGTCTCAAACACTAAGGTGGAGAGCAAAAGAGGAACACTTCCTAACACTTCCTAACAACACTTCCTATTGTTAACCTGTGGCCTCCAGCCACACACATACAGGCACACATCTACCATATACATACATAGCTACACGTTACACACACACAAATGAAAATGAAAAGTCCATGGAACTGATAAAGGTTTTCTCCCACTCTGTAAGCTGTCTCTTCATTCCATTAAAGGTTCCTGTGTTGAGGAGAAGCTTTCTAATTTCATAATGTCCCATTTGTCAGCTTTCAGCCTTATTTCCTGAACAACCAGAATCCCAGTCAGAAAGTCCTTGTTTATCCCTACATCTTGATGTCCTTGGTTGAATCTTCTCTCTCAGCTTTATCAGTTTCCCAGGGACAGAATTCTAGTATTGGTATCCTCAAGTCTCATACCATTTCTATAATTTTGAATCTAGTTTACCACATTTTTACCATAAAGAATAGTTTTCTAGCATACGGAGTTTGAGGCTATTATTTCCACATTTTAAAAATGTAAAATTACAAAGGAAATTTTATTAAAAAGAATAAATAATGTATTAGTAATATTGTCTTGATATACATGAAATTTACACATGAATGAACAATGTCCTTATTGCTCATTTATGAATGAACAATGTCCTTATTGCTCATTTAACCTGTGCCTAAAGTGAATGACTTATTTAGAGTTTCAGTCATTAGCAAAAATTGACTTTTTTCTTAAATTTTGACTTTATTAGAGCTAAAGATATGTAAATGAATGATTATAATAAAATGTAGGGAATGAGACTCATTAAAGGGGAAACCTAGTTAAAGTATTATGAATATTTTAGGGGTCATATGGGTAAACAGAAGTGAAATTTGAAAACTGGTTGATTTTGGATATGCAGGGATGAGGATGCTTCCTGTTCATTCCATAAACCTCTGCTGATGCAGAGAGAGAAGAGGAGGGAGAAGGGAGGGAAGAGAGAGAACATGAACCTATAAGCATAAGAAGTAGGCCAGCTTGTATTGCAGAAAGTGGGTGGGACTGAGTAAGGGGACATTCTTTCAGATAAGGGCTTTCTGTCACTCCTTTGGAGTCACTGACATGAGCAGTGAGATGCTTATTAAGAATGGAAGACATAAGATCGGCAAGATCTATGATCATGGCCCTAATGGGCTGATGACTGCCTAAGAACTGCAGTGTTTCCTGTATTTTGTGTTTTATACAGCAGAAAGAATTCTCAATGGCAGTCTAACTTGCTCATTTTTGAGATGGATATTCTTGACTGAGGAGAGCTAAGTGATTTGCCTAGAGTCTGATGGTTGGCTCCTGCTGGTTCTGATTCCCATTATTCTGTGCTCACTGTTGTAACTTTTTTTTTGTCTCATCTGTACCATTATTAGCTAATAAGAACTACAAAGAGAATAAACCTAAGCAATCAATACATGCTTTACCCATCTCATACAATAGCAAATTACTTCATAAAAAAAAAAATGTATGGTTTTTGAGACAGGGTTTCTCTGTAGCCCTGGCTATCCTGGAACTATTTCTCTCTCTCTCTCTCTCTCTCTCTCTCTCTCTCTCTCTCCTCCCCCCACCCCAAGCCAGCCTGCTGGGATTTAAGGCATGTGCCACCACCACCCAGCTTTTATTTAGAAATGTAAAGAGAAATGAACAGATGAGTTTTGGGAAACCATGGACAGTTAGGACACATTCTTACATCTACTACTTATACCTAGGACTCAGGAAAATAGTTTTGCCTTGCCAAGCCGCACACTCCTCAACACGAAGGTGTAATAAATACCTCCTGACTGTTGTGAGGTTTAATTAGAAGTAAAATGTCCTGGATATGTCATGGACACTGCAGAAATCTTTTCTCTCCTCTTCCCTTCTACATCTGCTACAGCTTCAGAGGGTCCCATTTGTTGGTTAGTGAGCTTAACTTGTGAGTCTCACAAGAAATGAACGGTGGGCTGAGAGGGCAGCCACAGAACTCTCTGGAGCAGAGCTCTGTGTTCTTGTTTCAGGCCTGGTAAATTTTGCTTAAGTAGAGAGGAGTTTCTGCCCACAATTCCTTGCTCTCCTCTTCTTCGGTAGCCTGGAACGCGTGGTCTGTGAGCGTGTTGGCAGACCTGAAGAATTCATTCGTCCTCGTGTGATTTACTTTGAAATGGTTTGTCAAGTAATTTAGAAGGGTGGATGACTAAATAAAGACAACGTGGGGCTGGAGAGATTGCTCAGTGGTTAAGAGTACTGTCTGCTCTCCCAAAGGACATGGGTTCAATTCCCAGCACCCACATGGCAGCTCACAACTGTCTGTAACTCCAGTTCCAAGAGATCTGATACCCTCACACCAATGCATATAAAATAAAATTAAATAAGTATAAAAAAATAAAGACAATGTAGACAATGATAACAATTTCTCAGTACAGCTGGTGCGCATGAATGTTCTTCAGAATCTTGTATGTTTTCCCATTTATTTGGGAATAGTTAAAAATCTACCAGCTATTTATTTAAAAAATATAGACTGAATATTAATAGACCTTTCACTACCTCTCAATCACTGTGTAGGGACCAAATGACACATCGGGGGTTATCAGGAGAGGAGGTGATCATGAGCAGGTGGTCCCATTACCTGCGGCCAAAGTGTTGGGGTAGAAGTGAAGGGTACTGCGGGTACCCTTAGCAGAAGCAACCACGCTCAAGCTCTTCTGAAAAGGCTAGACAAGGCTTCCAAGCTCAGTGACATCCAAGTTCAGTCCAAAGGGAAAGGAGGGGTATCCAGGTATGTGGGGACATTTAGAGAAAGGGAATGTTGGTAGAAAAAGCAGCAACTTCAGAAGATCTATAAAAAAATAAAGGAGCCATGAATCGTGTGGCTGTAGTGAAGAGAGAGCCGGGCAGAGCTGAGAGGACAGAGCCGGGATAGAAAGGTCACGAAGTAACACAAGAATAGACAAAGAAATCCAGGTGAAAGTTAGTGAGCCTCTGGCAATGGTGGCTGCCTGGAGCGAGGGAAATGGGTGTGAAAAGCAGGAGTCAAGGGTTCATTCACATAGTCAACAAATGGATATAGTTTGATTTTTAAAAGATTTCACTTATGTACTTCAGTGGGGTAAGCCATACCACAGCACCCATGTGGAAGTCAGAGAAAAACTTGTGGGTATTAGATCTCTTTTACCATCTAAGTTCCAGGGACCAAACTCAGGACTTCAGGCTTGGTTGTAAGTGTGTTTACCTGCTGAGCCATCTCACTGGCCCAGCATTGGAAAAAGTTTAGAAGATGCTTGGTGGTAACAGTTGCACAATGTGAATCTACCCTAATGTTACAAACTATATGCTTAAGAAGTGGTTAATATGGTGAAAAGTTATGTGACATATATAATATATATACATGTATATATTGATATTGTAGATAAATAGGGAGATAGATGATTTGTAGATGATGATGATGAGAGAGATAGATAGATAGATAGATAGATAGATAGATAGATAGATAGATGATGCAGTTTTAGAGAAATCAAAATAAGACAGGAAGAGAGACCAGTAAAGATTAGCTATAAACAGAAAGACCAGAGCCAACTTTGGATCATGAAAGCCAAGGAAAACCAGCTTTGCAACAATGAGCAAAGGGGAGGTAAAGTCCAAATGGTGCTTTGAGGCTAAGTAAGAAGATGAAGGGTGGGACCGGGAGGGGAGGAGGGAGGAGCTTATGGGGGGATACAAAATGAATAAAGTGTAATTAATAATAATAATAATAATAAAATAGTGATAAGAAAAAAAGATGATAAAACATGCTTGTTGGTTTAGTGACGAAGAGATCTTGCTAAGTGATATTTCCCATGTTCAGAGTGGAAGCCAGATGCCAGGAAGTTGAGGAGGGGAGAAGAAAGCAGGCTACAGAGGGTACAGGACTCAGGGAATTATGCGGAAGAGAAAGCAGAAAGATTTTAAGAGCCAGAGGAGATGGATGACACCAAGGAAAGTATCTCCCAGACACAACAGGATACAGGAGGACTGATGCACAGATGGACTCACAGACTGACACACAGGACATGCACAAGTTCAAGATGGGGTCCCAGCACTGAGATGGGGAACTGCATGCAGGCTCCCACCCCTAACCAAGAGGTATCTCAATTGACAGCCACTTGCAAAGGAAAAAAATATTTTGCTCCAATAGAATCTCATTATTGACGTCTTAACCACATTTAAAGGTAGGCTCCATGCCCAGCATGACCAACACAAAATTAATTCAATGATATTTTTGTAGACTTTTTGTCTCATATTTCTTTGCTTGGGCATTATTTTGTCTATTGGCCTTTTGCCTGTGCATCATACTTTCCATTCTTGTGTTTCCCTGGTGTGTGTGTGTGTGTGTGTGTGTGTGTGTGTGTGTGTTTTAGTCTTTTCCCTTTCTTTTTCAATCTTGGTTTGCTTTGGTTTTTGTCTGTTTGATTTTTTTTGCCTGTTTGTTTTTTTCTAAAGAGAGAGAAAAATGGTGTTGAGTAGGTTGGCTGGAGAGGTGGGAAGGATCAGGAGTGGGAAGCCCTAAGCAAAATATATTGTATAGAAAATTTTTTCATTAAAAAAAAAAAGAAAGAAAAAAAAACAGTGGTTCTCAACCTTTTTAATGGTGCTACCCTTTAATATAATTTCTCATTTTGTGGTGTTCCCCAACCATAAAATTATTTTTATTGCTACTTCATAACTGTAATTTTACTACTGTTATGAGTTTTAATGTATATATCTGTGTTTTCCGATGGTCTTAGGCAAACCCTTGAAAGGGTCATTTGACCCTCAAAGGGGCTGCCACCCACATGCTGAGACAGAGGGTAGGTTAAGATGTCTCTTAAGATCTTTGATTATAAAGATGAGGACAAGGAGGGGCGCTGTAGAGAGGAATATGTAAGATGAGGCAGAATCAAGGTATTCAAGTGCTCACAGAAAGTCAGAAAAGAAGCATTTCAAAAGGTACAGATCTGGTCTCCGAGAGCAAGAGGGCGCATGTCATTGTTACAATGAACAAGAAACAGTGAGATGGCTGTCAGGCGCTGCAGTTGTTGATCAGGGCAGCTGGAAACTTGGGCCGAGTCCCATGCCTTGAGTAGCTTGTGTGAAGTCAGGGGAAAGCCATCTGAGAAGGAGAAGCTGATGGACACTGGGAGAAGGTGGATACAGGGACAACAGAGAATTCAGAAGTACTGAAATGACTGGCTGATGAGGGACAGGGCCTGACAAGGGAAACAGTGCACCACGAGGAAACATCAGTGGTGCTGCTGGACTGCATAGGTGGCTTCTCAGCTGGGCTCAGCAGTCCCCTTGAGATACACAGACCTGGCAGATGCCAGCTTCAGATGCTCCTCTATGAAGAGACGTGGACTCTGCTCACAGATGTGATTTTTAGCAACCTCAGACTTTTTTTTTTTTCTTTAAGACATTGTTAAGAGCAAACTAACAGGTTAGGAGTTGCCAGTTATTTGGCTTGTAATGAGATTAATAATGACAGGCTGGAACTAATTCACCAGAGTCCTGTGCTGATTATAGAGGATACTGAAAACTATCCTCCCGCATATGTGAAGCCAGTTGTGCTAATGAATGTTTGTAACCCTGGCACTCAGAAGGTAAGGCAGGGAGATCAGGACTAGGAAGCCAGCCTTAGCTACATAGTATAACCCAATCTCATCAAATCGAAAAGGCTGAGCCTGGAAAAATGGTTCAGGGTTTAAGAGTCCTTGCTGCTCTAGCAGAGGACCCAAGTTTGGTTGCCAGCACCAATGTAACTGGCAAATTCCTGTTGTGAGGAGATCTGAGGTCCTTTTCTGGCTTTCTCAGGTACCTACACACACATACACACACACACACACACACACACACATACACACACACAGAAACACACAAAAAATTATAAGGGCTGGTGATACAGCTCAGTGGTAGAGTGCCTACCCAGCATGAGCAAGGCCAGGACTTTAGCTCCCAGAACTGCAAAATGAAACAGTAACAAATTTCTTAATAGTTTACTGCGCTGAGCACTTAGGGCCCTAAAGGCACATGCTGCTGCGCTGCATGTAGAAATAAACTTGTCAACTGCTCAGCAAACTTCCAGTGGCACAGATGCCTTCATAGATTTTTTATTGTTTGCATGCAGAACCAGGATCTAGGTAAGCAGTAGTCTAAAATCAGTGCCATCGGCAGATTCTAGCCAGGTTCTCCTCCCCGGTGAGCTGCAGAAGCAGAAGGAATACTACTGATAGTCACAAGTTGATGCCTGCAAGGCTGCATCTGTCAAAAGCCCCATCCAAAAAGTGCATCCCTTTAGCTTACTGCACTTTTTTACTTGCCAGTAAAAACAAGTGAACCAATGAACAGGTATGAGAAACTCTAACCCTACAGCATTTGTTTTCTCTGCTGATACCCCTTGAAATTCAGAGAGCAGAGCTGCTGAGCTGGCTTGCCGTGATGGAACACATCCTGTGTCTGTGTTGTCTCGTTTGGTAGCCTCTAGCCATGTGTGGCCATCGAGGATGCCAAGTGCAGCTGTGGAACTCGTGAATCTGGGGCTTTTAGCTGTGAAATTTTTAGACTCTATTAAATGGTGATTAATTCACTGTGATCCACATGCGACCAGTGGCTCCTATTTTAGACAGAAGCTATATAAACGTGTGTGTGTGTGTGTGTGTGTGTGTGTGTGTGTGTGTGTGTGTGTGATGTTTCTCTGTGCTTTTGAGATATTCTCTCACCTAGTCTATCTGCTTAGGCTAAGCTGGCTGGCGGTGTCCAGGGATCCATCCGTCTCCAAGAACTGAAATGATAAGCATGCACTGCCACAATGCACCGTGGCTTTATGTGGGTTCGAGAGACCAAACTCAGATCTTTGTATTTCTGTAGCAAGAACCTTACTGACCAAAGCTCCTTCTTCGATCCCAGAAGCAAGCTTAGACAGATCTGGGATTTTGAATATAGACTGTGAATAGTGCCAACCCAGGAAGCTCACTCCAGACTGATGGCCACCCAAGTCTGGGAAGAAATGGGTAGCAAAGGGATCCTGCTTGGTATAAAAGTGCATGCCTGGTAGAGAAACAGACTTGAGAACCAGTAGCCATGGTGGACTCATTGTCATTTCTGCCTGATTACCAGAGTTCTCTGTACAAAGAGCAAAACTGGAGAGAACAGATTTGATTTGATGCCTACTGTGTACCAGCATTCTGTAGCTATGAAAGTCTACTCAGCATGACCTCCTGTGCCATGCAGTTGTGGCCATGGATGCCTGCTGTCCATTGCGTATCTTGCGCTGTCCATCCCCTGTGCCTACTACTTCATGGCCTCCGTTTTACATTTGCCTTTTCCTTCCAGTCCTCATTCAGCCGCTGTCTGACCTTGTGCACCGTCTAGTCCTTTGCCATTTGTTTCCCGTTGTGTCATGAGCAGTTTTGTGTGCTACTGTGCACATTGAGGACTGCAGCTTTAATGGCTGAAACACGGTTTACAGCATCACGAACCAGCATTTAGCCACTGAGCATTGTTTGCTATATGGAGCCCATTTCAAAGCTAATGTGT
This sequence comes from Meriones unguiculatus, assembly GCF_030254825.1. NCBI lineage: Eukaryota > Metazoa > Chordata > Mammalia > Rodentia > Muridae > Meriones > Meriones unguiculatus. The sequence continues at coordinate 63,653,830 of NC_083350.1, read as the reverse complement.
GTGTACTGTAAACATATAGGTAGTAAGGGGTTATATAATGCCCCTGGGTGGGTTCAGACCTGTCGACCCTCACATCCCCTGTGAATTCAGTGTTTATTATATCATGGCGTCCTGATTGGATATTACTTCTGATTTTAAAAACTCTTCACAAACCTTGTTTTTACCTTTCTAGCATAATATTCTCCTAGCAGTAGATGACATGTCCTACTCCTTCTGCAGACACTGGGTATTTGACACACGCTTTCTGAGTTCTGTAGAGTCTGTACATGGGCCGGGGATCAGGCTGCCTGGCTGCTTGTACTGTCGATGATGCAGACTGTCAGCATCCCTTACCTCAGATATCCCTCGGCTTCAAATGGGTACATTCATGCGTCGTCTGTGTTCTGACACTAGCTGGGCCTCAGTGTTAAGACAGTGCTTCCCAAGAGTGACAGACTGTCAGGTTAAGAACCAGCTGCTCTGGAGGACTTACATAATAGCTCCCAGAAAGACTTGATCCTAGGCCGTTGTGACTTGTTATCAGTCAGCCTGATTCTAATGCTGGCTTATTATTGTTATGACTCTGAATGTACTTGCTAGTACTGTCTCATAGAATTCTGGCATTTTTGTTGTTAGTTTTGCTCCCAGGGAGTGATATATCTCAGGCCCATGTAGCATTTGGTTTATAAAGTAGACAGGACCATTAGCGTCCTCTTCCACAATTGGTCTAAAGATGAGCTTCCCTTGGTTTGCATAAAATATGAGTTAGCTGCTTCCAACATTGTGTAATGACATTATTACTTCCAGTGAGGAGCCACAAACATCTCTAATGATGTCTTGGAAAGAGACTATACAAGCACTTCGGGTTCCTGCTTAGGACAACATAGTCCCCACATTATAAAACAGAACTTAATGGATTCGGTGATGCTGATTTATTTAAAAGGACAGTTTTGAAAGCTGATGTTTTCATTGTGTATTAAGATATCAAAATTTAAAGCATTTTTAAATTTTAATCCCATTTAAGAAAAATTATTTTGGATTATATTGTTAGAAAGGGAGAACTGTGGTTGGAAAAACTGGTGTTGCCAGCGCAAAGCATGGAATCGTTTGCCTGCCTGTTGTTTCACCATGCTTGCAACCGTTAGGGAATCGGGGTTCTTTTATTATGCTCACAAAAAGCTTTGAGAATAGATTTTGAGTTCAGGCCGCCTTTGTAAAGTAACAGGTAACAAGGAGAAATGACTTTCTAGTCATAAGTCATCTCAAGAAGTTGAGAAAGCATGAAAATAATACAGGATTGAGAAAGTAGGAAAAGCTAGGCCATGGTCCCAACCATCAGAGTGCTCTAAAGTTTGTATTTTTAGGGGATGGGGTAAATATCAAACAAAATGCAAGTACCCTAGAAAAACTGACAGTTTATACTGCAGCCTGGCCAAGGGTGGTAACTCCTAGCTGTAATCCCAACACTCAGGAGGCAGCAGTAAGCTGAGCCCTCAGATCTGAAGCCAGTCTGATCTACAGGAAGATCCTGTCTTAAAAAGAACAAAGCAAAGACAAAACCCCAGAAGTTGCATTTAAGTATGTTTTGCTTCTGCCTTCTGGAGTTCTTCTCCTGAGTTTGATCTGGTTGTACTACTGTGTGCATGTGTGAGAGCGCCACAGTGAACCACAGTAGCAGGTGTAGCTAGTACATGTTAATAAAATTGAGGCAATCTCTGAAAAACAAGGGGGGCAAGCATCATGGTAGACACCAGTTATAAGGACACAGAGACATGAGGAGTGTGCATGTGAGACCAGCTACACAGCAAAACCCTGTCTCAGAAAAAAAAATCATCAAGCAGAAACAGGAGAAAATCCATCATAGTTTTAGCAACATAGATGGGAACCAGAGACGGACAAAGTTCTGGAAGATGGAAAGGCTACTGGGTTATATTTCTAGGTAAATAAAAGGAGCGCAGGCCTGGGGCGATGCCCTAGGGACTGGAATTCAGTTCCTACAAGCCGTATCAGATAGCTAACAACTTTCTGTAACTTCAGTTCCAGGAACTCTCTTGCCTGTTCTAGCCTTCCTGGATGCCACACTGACACAGTGCACATACAATGAACACACACAAGATATGCAACACACACACACACACACAACATGAAAGCTATCAAGTGGACAAAGAGGAGTAGAGACTAAAGAAAGAAGAAGCTTTGAATGTGACCAAAGTGCATGATATGCTTGAAAGAATTTGTCTTTAGAGATCCGAACTCTATATGCAATGAATACATATTGATTCCACTTAAAGGTTAAAAGTATTTCTACAAATAACATTAAAAGGATAGGCAAAAGATAATTGAGTTTACTTCAATAGAAAATACTCTGTTAAAAAAAAAAGGAATAGATGGTATATGAAATTTTAGGAGAGGCAGTTTTTCGTTTTTGTTTAATTTGTTTGTTTGGTTGGTTGGTTGGTTGGTTGGTTGATTTGATTGGTTGTCCCAAAACAGGGTTTCTCTGTGTCACCCTGGCCATCCTGGAACTCACTCTGTAGACCAGGCTGACCTGACCTCTCACTCAGACATCTGCCTGTCTCTGCCTCGTGAATACTGGGATTAAAGGCACACACCACCACCATCTGGCTAGAGAGGTGGTTTTAACCACAGAAGAATTAAGCATAGACATAATTAAAAGTTGTGAGTTCCTGAACATGAAAAGGTGGAGAAGTAGGAAAGAAGTTTCCTATTCATGTTTTAACATGTGTGTGTTACTTTTACAAATCACAGATGAAAGGTTTCTCTACATATATGCTAGAAGTAAGGGAGAATATAGAGACTCTTCAGTTTTTTCGCTTTTCTTCATTTCAGGTAATATGAATCTCGTGGAAACAAAGAGGCAACTGGAAAAGAATTTGATAGAGTTGGCTGAGTAGATCATTGAATTGCATGATTTTGTAAAGGAACACAGCAAACATGCATAACATCTGCAGACTTACTGAGGGGGAAATTAGAGTTAAATCTCTGTATAAAAAGATGCCAGGGATAACAGGCCTACTTCCTAATTTACTGATATTTTGAGGCTCCTTTACCAGTAGTATTTTTCTAGGATGTCTGGAAAATCGAAATACAAAAGACAGTGACTTTGATAGGTAACATTTGTTACCTGGGCAAACATCTGCTGCAGGAATGTGATGTCCCAAATATGGCTTACTTGTGTTACGTATCACACTGCTACATATCATAGCATTCATGTCATTCCAAAGGTCTATCTTAGGCCGTAGTAAAGATTATGTTAGATAATATATTTGTTTTGGAGACAGAGTCTCACGTAGCCCAGACTGGCACTGAACTCACGTCTCTCCTGCCTAACTCTTTGGAATGCTGGGATTACAGGGGAGAGCCTCCATGACAGTTGTAGCATCATCTTTAATCAAAATCTTCCAATAACAAAGCATTGGTAGGCAGTAGGCAATGTCTGTCGCTCAGTCAGGTAGCTTTCGCTGACTTAACTTGTGAGTACCCCGTCTCACTGTTGCTCAGGCTGGCCTGGAACTTGTGATAACCCTCCTCCTTGTCACCTTCCCTGAGATTACAGAGGTGTGCTTGAACCCCAGGTTCTGACTGACTCTTGGGCTTGGTTCACTCTTAGGCCTCTTCCCGTGATATAAATGGCCATGCGATAAAATCAGAGGATGGAAATAAATTATTCCTTTGCTTGTAAAAAGGGAAGGGGGAAATCAAAAGAAAAGTGGTGAGTCTTGGGGGATGTTAGGACATTGCTTTTACATCTTTTTTAGGACACCCAGCCTCTCATCTTGGTATTATTAGCAAAGTTGTATTTCTTCCCTTAATCGGAATGCATTCTTTGTGGAGTATTTGTACAGGGCATGACATAAGCACGGATCTGCAGCTGTTTCATAATCACTGTGGAGCCCGTTGGCTGTGCTCCACAGCACCATGTCCAAACCTCAGGAACAGTGTTCAAGTGATGTGAGTGTGGGAGGGGCCTGCTCTGCCCTGGTTGCTTACCCAGAGCCTAGCGCTTGCTTTGTGTGCAGAATAGGAGGCTGCTGTCCCTCTGCTGTGTCCAAAGTGACCCGCCAGAGAAACTTGTTTTGGTTTGGTTTGGTTTGGTCTGGTTTTTTTTTAACTTGTCATCTAGCATACTCTCTGTGGAACTTAAGTGTTCTAGCCATCAGCAGGAAATAGCAATGTTTTGAGTCCTTATTTCTCCCAACCAATAGTTTCCCATGAATTTTAAAGCTGTTTTAAGCTGCAGAAAGACATTGTGATTCTGCCTTTAATGATGTAATCTGATTATAGTCAAAGCAGTTTTAAAGATGAGGCTGTGGTGGCTGAACAGTCCAGGCTCTTTCTTCCCCTCTCAGGAGAAAATGACGGCTGTATGTGTACATCGTTGTAATTCATTCGGCTAACTTGCTGCCATCTCCCTTGCTTCTGAATAAAGCAACTAAAGTTCTTTCCCAATGGCACTTAGCAGACAGGGCCCAACGGAGAAATGAACAGTTTCTACCCAAACACTCATGGAATAAATAGAGGAGAGTTGCTAATGCTGATTTCTGGAAGTAGAGCTACTGCTTCTCATTCAAAGGCCACCACATGTAGTGTCATGCTTATCCTGAACAGTTGGGCAGGAGTAAATTCTATAGTAGTTGTTTAAGTCTGGAAGTGCTAAGGTAAGGATTGGAAAGATTATATTGAAGTGACAGGAGACCACTGAAGATATCTTTAAAAGAAGGGAAGGAATGTAGAGGTGACGTGGAGTTTGATTGAGAAGAAAGGAAGAAACTCTCCGGAAAGACTCAGGAGCTGCAGGAAGAGGGGACTCAAAGTAGCCTGTGAGGTGTGGGAGAGGGAAGGAAGGGATACCCATGGTGGGATGAAGGGACAGCTAGAGTGATGAATCAGGGAGACACAAGAGCAAGCAGAAAGGACCAGAAGGATCAAAACTGAGCACTAGTTGTGAGTCCAGCTCAGAAGGCCTGAAAATGGCCAACAAGAGGAAAAGAATTCTTGTTAGGTGTGTAGAAACCAGCGTGGCCCAGCTAACTCATGTTTCTTGTCTGGGAAGTAAGTGGGAGACACTGGTTAGGAATATAGACACTGTACCATGGACCCAGGTGCCTCTGGAAAGACCAGTGGAGCATTAATTTTTTTTTCCCTGTGCTATTGTGGCAGGTTCCTTCCCTGAGCAATGCACGCGGCCACCAGAAGCCTGTTTTCTGTTGCCACCACCAGAGCACTTGGCAGCACTACAGAAAACCCAGTGTTGCCCACAGCCCTTCACCTGAACCTAGGCCCTCTTCTTCTCCACGCTGAGATGACTCAGCAACCTCCCAGGGCCTTGGCATCCAGATGTAAGCAGAAAACAGTGTCTCTCTGATGTTAGATTCCAGAGCCGTGAGGTGTACAGCCTGGAGAGGAGAGGCGGAGCTGGGTTCCTCCTCGGGGACTCATGCCACGCTTAGCAGCCTTCAACCACTAATGCAGTCCTGTGGCTCATGCTGGGCACTTTCAGGTCTAAGTACGTCAATGATTTTAAGCTCTAGATACTTGAAGGTTGGACTTATGAGGCTGACTTTCTTTTCTGTAGGTTTTTCTGTCTGGTTTGATCTTCTACATGAGCCCCAGGACTCAGTTCTCGGGTGCTGATTTCTTTTCTTTTTTGACATTTGTGCTTTAACAGTCCTAGGCTGTGGATGTAGGAAGTGAGAAAGCAGCGTGTGTGTTATATATCAAAGATGGCCACCAGAATGTGCGAATGACATCCCTCCTCTTGGGGACATATAGCACCTTCCTCTTAGATCCTAGTGCATCTTTCTGGCTGCCTGGATCAGGTGTTGTGGAAATGATGTGCTCTGATTTCCAGAATCCCCTCATGTCTGTGCCTGTGGACCTCAGTGGCTGTGCTATGAGGGAGTCCATGTTTTGTAGAAAGGCCTTGTCTTTGTGTTCTAGCCTTAGCTACAGCTAAATTGCTAGCAAAAAGACACTACTCACCAGTCACATGACTGAGGAAGCCTCAGCTGACTTCAGTGGTCAACTGCCTTTGACTGCATCTGTGTGAGGCACCATGACAACATCCTAGCCAAGCCTAGTCAACCTCAAGATTTACCAGCAACAATGAAATCCGGCTCTCCTTTAACCCAGTAAATAAATGCGTATAACCCAGTAAATAACCCAGTAAATAAAATGCTAACTGGTTGTACTACAGCAGAGAAGCAACAGGGTACTGCTGCATGAGAGAACATCTCACTATTTGCTAACTTGAAGTAATGATTTTGTTATTCTCATGGCTTGGAAACCATCTATTAAAGAGGGTAACCGTTAGGCAAGTGTCCCTGATCCAGGTGACCATGTAGCTTGGCCTTGGTGACAGTCACATCTTTGGATCCCTACCACTATGTGGAGTCTCCCCCACTTTCTTTTCTGTATCTCCCCATGGCATCTCATCCTCAGGGGCTCCACACATAGCATGTAGTTTCATGGCATGGTTGATCCCAGGTAATCTGGCTTCAAACGACTCAAGTAAAAGCTGCTACCAGGTCTCGGTCTAGGCCAAGCATAGGTTGGCATTATATCTACCAAACTCTATTGATCAAAACTGTAAGGCCCTTTCAGATTCAAGGAGATGAGAAATAAATCCAAGTTTTTGAAGAGATGAGTGCCCCCCCCCAAAAAATAATAATAAATTATGACCACAAAGGACAAAGTAGAACCTAAACTTTTATGTTAACATGTTGTCTCATTAGAAATCTTATTTTAGGGCTGGAGCGATGGCTCAGAGTTTAAGAACACTTGCTGTTCTTCCAAAGGTCCTGAGTTCAATTCCCAGCAACCACATGGTGGCTCATAACCATCTCTAGTAAGATCTGGTGTACAGACAGAATGTTGTATAAATAATAAATCTTAAAAAAAAAAGAGCATATGGTAGCTGCTTTTCTAAAAAAGAAATCTTATTTTATAAATGAAGATGCTAAGGCTGAGAAAAGGTTAAATAATTTGTCCAGGGTTATATAACTTGCAAGCAAGCACCAGCACCTAGATTCAAAAGGAAATCTGAAATCCAATCTTGAATTCTCTCTACTTTGCTATTCTTTGCATCAGAAAAAATATCATTTGTACTGTTTTAAAATTCTGCCTTTAATAAAAATCATACACACATACTGCAGCTCTATTCATCTTGGGCCATAGGTCTGTCACTGAATCAACCCTCATAGCCACGTTCTACTAAACCACCAGATTTGAAGAACTATTGATTTCCCAGAAAGAGGATGCAGCAAGAATATTCACTGCCCATGCTCTCTGCACACAGGCCCATTTCTCATTTGTGATGATTCTGTTGTGTCCTTTAACAGTGATGGGAGAACTCTGAACAGGCTAGAATTTGGCCTGGAGAGCACTGGGAAGATGGCTGGGTAACAGAGTTTGCCCTGAGAATTGATTCTAGACCCATCAGCTGACTGATGATTCACTCTGTCTCCCTATAAGTGCTCAAGACTGAGTAAGACTGTCCTGGGCTGGAGAGATGGCTCAGTGGTTACAAGCACTGGCTGCTCTTCCAGAGGACCTGGGCTCTGTTTCTGCCACCCACATGGTGGTCCACAACCATCTGTAATTCCAGTTCTAGGAACTCTGGCACCCTTTTTTAACCCCTCCAGCACCAGGCATTCGGATGATGCACAGGAATACACACAGGCCAAACACTCAGCTGCGCAGAACAAAACATTTCTCTTAAACTTAAAAGACTCAGATCCCTTTAGATGTCTAGGTCTGATTCCTTTAGATAGAATTAAATGGAAGCTTCTTGAAGGTGGTCCACTGGGTTTTTGTGTGCTACCCTCTGTGAGTGGGCCTCTGGCGTCTATGCTCACAATTCATGTCCCTGTTCTGTAGATGCTGAGTCAATACAGATTAAGGACATGAAGATACTGAGTACTCTAAGATCTAACTAAAGCTGTTTCTGGTGAAACAAACTATGAACACTAATTAAAACATTTCTGGTGGAAATTTAGTCTTAGTTCATAATTTCCAGTTGCGTTTCTCCCCCCCCCCCCCATAATGAAGTAAGCTGCCTTAATTTTCTTTTTACAAATTTTATTTGGATGAGGTCAGAAACTGGGGGACTCCTCTGCTCTCACTCGTGCTCCCAGCTGTTGGCCTCTTGTTCCTGTGACACACTGCAGGGGAGTCACAGCTCTGCTGTGGTACACACCAGGCTTAACAGAAGAGCCCAAGGCTCATGAAGCCCCCACCTCCTACTATCTCTGGTTACATTTCATGGCTTGGTTTCTGAGTGACTCTGAACGTCTGGAGATGCCTGGTACTTGATAGAGCAACTGTTTCCCCACTTCTCCTGGCTTCAAGGTGGCATTCAAGAGTCACTTTGCTTGGTTTCAACTTTGCTATATCAGATTCAGCGAATAAAGCTCAGTAGGTTGGCTGACATTTGAGAACCCCTGAGGAAATCTTCTCCGGAAAGCCTTGGAATCTTCTGGAAGGTTATTGATTTGTTAGAGGTACTCAGTGTCTCACTTCTCTCCCTATCGGTAGGAGGCCCTACATGCCTCCTACCCCTTTTAAGATGTCCCATCTAGTCACTTCATGAAGCTATGTTCCTATTTTAGCATCGAAATAAAGCAGGGGAAGAAAATAAAGGAATTTCATAAATTCAGGCACAGACACATTTTAGTGAAAGCATTCAAATAGGCATGTCTAGAGCTGGATGGGTGAATTACAACCTCTTGGCATAGTAAAAATGAAAACAGATTTTAGCTTTGAATACAAATACCAAAAAAGTGCCTGTGGTCTCCTCTCCTTCAAGAAGGCATCCAAGAAATGGACACTGCTAGAGGCTTACACAGAAATAAAATCACCAATCACAATAAATCAGGGCAGAAAATTCTTTCTTTTTTTCTGGTAACCCAAAATCATAATATTTCTTCCCCCTACCCCTTAGCTCTTTTTCTCTCCCTTCTGTCCTCATCTCTTCCCATCCCTCATTCCCATAAACATTGGTCCCCAGCACAGCTTCTGATCTCAGCTCTACCATTCAGCCTGGGCCTCACTCTACATTCCTTGCCTCCTACATTCCTTTGACACTAAGCTGTCTTCTTTTGCCTCTGACCTTCTGCTGTCTCACCCCTCCCCTCTCCTGCCCTGCCCTTCCCTTCCTTCCCTTCCCCCTACCCTGGATTCTGCATTCCTCCTCTCAGGTTAACCAGAGCCCAGGGAAAGGTGAGCGGAGCTAACCAAGGATAACAATGCCTTTGACATAGGACAGGCACATTCATGCCCAGCTCTGCCACATCCTGGCTGCAGATCTCACAAAGTCATCTAGCTAGTTACCTCCTTGACAAATGGCACTTAAAATAGCCCCTTTCTTTGACATTTCTTTGAGGATTAGAATACTGCCATGTTGTAAAGCATTTGGCCCATAAAAAGCACTAAAATATTAGGTGCTGTTCTTACTGCAATTAGGGAACATTCCACATGTGTGCCCACGCTGCTAGCACTACTACATAGGAATGGTTTCTAACGTTGGCTTTAAGCCAAAGGCTTCTACAATGAATTTCCAAAGCCCTGCACATTCTTGCCTCTCTGTGATCTGTCTGACCTAGTTTCCAACAGCTATCGCTCCACTCTGCCAAGCACATGAAGGCACACACTCCGTGCCACAAACACACCTGATTCTACTCTTGTTCCTTAAGTCCTTGTCCCACTTCAGGGCCTTTGCAGTGGCTGTGGTCTATGCCTGTTTCCCTCACTTCCAAGTCACAGGATAAGTATCATTACAGTAATGCTTGCACTGGCCAGTCCATTTTAAATTATACTATTCTCTTTCCGTATCTCTTCTCCCAGCTTTATATTTTTTCCTGTAGCATTTATCACCACCTGACACACTATTGATTTTCTCTATTTACCACCACCAAATGTACATCCTTACACGTAGACGTAGGTTTAGGAGGGCAAGGGATTTTATCTGTAAATGTGTTTCTCCAATGCCTAAATTAGCCCTAACAGATAGTAAGAGCTCAGCAAATACTCACCAAAGAAGGTTAGGCCCTAAAGCAATCATTGCCACCAGAGTGGGGCTTCCTTGGTTTCTGTTAAGCATGGTTGCTTGGTTTTCTGTATTCATGCGATAATAAATTTTTCATTATGTTTATTACTCTGTATTTCTCTTGAAAAAAATGTGTTTAACACTCTGAGCTTTAACCAGATGCTATAGTTCAAAAACACATTTTATTTAATGGACTGGAACCTGACACTGCAGATTTGATTGAATGACTGCAAAAATCATAATGTTCTGTAAGTGGTTTAAAATGGCATCCACATCATGCTCTGTGAGTTATTCCAAAAACCTAAACCTAAGCTTTTAAAGATTTAAGAAAAAGTAAATTAGATAAAGCTCAACACAGAACTTCTTACAGTATATGGAAGACTAGGCTATATTTTTAACGTCATGCAAATCTTGCTATTTTGCTGGCGTACTGGAAGGAGACCTGCAAACTCTGCCTTCTGAACAAACCCAAGCCATCAGCTATCTCATATAACTAAGCTATCAGCTTGTCTCATAAACAATATGCAAAGACAGATAATCTCAAAAGTCAGTGCCGGGGACTGGAAGATTCCTGGGGTGTTGAGTGCTTACTGCTCTTCCAGAAGACCTGAGTTTGGTCTGAGAGAGACATAAGTAATTCATTTTGGTCTAAAAACAAAACAAAACAAACAAAAAAGCCAGTACTCCAGCACTTGTAAGGCACAGGGAAGCAGATCTCTGTGAGATTGAGACCAGCCTGATCTATATAGTGAGTTCCAGGACAGCTAGAGCTACATAGTGAGACTTTTGTCTCAAACAAAACAAAACAAAACGACAGTACTATAGGAACAAACTCATATAGGTTGGTTCTGAAGAGACCTTTCTGAATATGGAAGAGAGCATTCATCACCTTTGACAAATAAGTTGTATTCTCTAAAGCCAGGAGGCATGCCTGTGTAACAAAAATCTCATCGAGCCTGGAGGAAGCATAAATAAATTCCAAATTCACTTCTACATCACTAGTGTGCTTTCAGGGACAGCGCCAGTAGCCAGCAGACCGCACTTTCATTCACTGATGTAATGTGGAGTGTGCAGCACATTTTAAGTCACTGGTAAACAGAACCTCCCGGTTCCCGTTTGAAAATAAAATGGAGCAGGAGCATGTGAGAAATGGCCTGTCCTGGGGCAGCAGGGGTGAATCTACTGCCTGACTCTGGAGGTGATAATGATGCCAAGATGCCCCCACCTGAGGTGGTGCAGCAGCTGTGAATGATCTTGACAGTGATGAAGATCAGCACCCATAAACACATTTTAACCTTGAAAGGCCTGATGATGAGAAGGGGCTTCCGGGATTCACAGCCAGTCCTGGTTCATGAGTTGCTATAGGCTCTGCTCTTATGTTTTTGATATTTTTGTTATTTCTCACATCATGATGGCAGAGAGAGGAGGGAAGAGGAGAGAGAGCGAGAATTGTCTCTGCCAAATCTGCAATTGTTGATGCTCTCTGTCCTATATGGAGAGAGGACTCCTAGCTTGTGTTTCATCCAGTCTTCTTTGCATAGGTCTGCTTGATGAAACTTGATGGTGGCTTTCCCCCTTTGGCTATTATTATCTGGCCTCTGACTCTGTCCTCTGGGTCTGCCCTAGAAATCCTGCTTGCCAAACATAAATTTTAAATGCCTCCAGTTTTACTTGTTGTTTTAGCACTTTTTTTTTTTTTTTTTGTAGAGTTTGGGAGGGTTGTCAGTCCAGCTGTGTATGATGTATAAGACATACTCATCAGTTACTACATCAGTCCCTTCCAAGACTGCAAGGAGCATTTTAGGGCAAATGCTTACTGAGCCCCAGTAGCTACTGACTCTATGTAATAATATCCTTTCTTTCCTTTAATATCTTGATTTAGTCAGGAAACTCCTGTCTTTGGCAGGAATTGCAGCTTTTCTTCCTCCTTGAAAGATGCTTTTCTTTCCTTCAGCAATCATTGATGGGTCTGGTCTGAAATCTACCCCTTAAAAGTATCTTGAGAACAACTTACAGAACCGAGTAAATATTTCTCTCTCCTCTCTTGGTTTCTTATCTGATTCAAACTTTTTGTGACATTTGGCCCTGGAGACCTGTCCCTCCTTGTGAAGCCTCTTTCCTAGGACTTGGAGCCCTAGGCAAACTCCCTCACAGCTTCCTTTTGCACCTTTCTCTTTTTAATCACTCAGCCTTTAAAGAATTCCAAAGGGTCTTATCTGGCTGCCTGAGTGAGAGAGAGTGTGTGGCTGCAGCTTCAGTAATCACTTAGGAGACAAGTTATCCGAAAGTTGGTGTAATATCCACATCAAACGCATCTGATAAGACTGAGACCCACACATATCTAACAAATATTAAACCATCCCTGCATGTGAAGCCCATGGTAGGCTTTTTTCTATGACTAAAATACATTTCAAAAACCTTTCTTTCAAAAGAACAACTTAGTGTGTATTCCTAAGCTTGCTAAATTATATTATTATCTACTTGGTCACCCAAGTCTCAAGCTTGGAATCCATCTGCAATTTTTCTATCCCCTTCACTACCTACCCTTAACTCACACTCATCACCCAGCACATATCCAATTATCTATCAAATCCTAACATTTATTTACAGTCTTCAAATTTTCAAGTGTGTGCTTTCTTCTATAGTCCTGTTGGTTTAAAGTCTTCATTGTTGTGGGTTTGTTTGTTTTAGGTTTGGGGGCTGGTTTTAATCTTCTTCAATATAGCATCATATGGTAGCATCATCACAACTTGGTTTGCAAATTTCATCATTAGTTACCCTTTCTGTACTTCCTACTTGCAGATCACCTTCAGAGTCAGGCCAAGCTCTTCAGCATGGCTGTAAGACCTGACCCTCTTCCTGTTGGCCCCTGCCACTTTGCACTCTGCTTTCCTTCTGTACAAAACAGGCTGCAGTGTTCTGCAGGGAGTACATCCTTTCCCGCTTCTGTAAAAAGCCTTTTTACCCCATCCTTCCTCTCCTACTGCATTCTTCTTATGACAACACCGCTTACTGATGGGCAAGATGCTTGGCTATCCAACCACTAACAAATTGTTCCTCCCCTAAAACATTCATTGAACAAATGAATGATTACATTCACTCAGTGCCTACCGCCTGCCAGGCTCTAGGAGCTACATGCAATAGGAGCTACAGACATGGCAGTGAATGCCACAGTGGATGGCCCTTCCCTTAGAGAAGTGCTACAAGGGAAGTGATCAAAAAAGGTTCCTACTCGTCCTAGACAGATGTCAGTTGCCCAGGAACTCGGACCCTCTTTCCCAGTTCAGCTATGAGTTTGGTGCTGATTTTAGCGCTGGTACTGTAAGTACACTTTGCCTGTTTGTAGAGGAATTTTCATTCAGAACATGGCTGTTCCAGCAAGAGATCACATCCAAAGACCTTTTAGGTCTGTGTGATTTGGCTGGAATACAAACACCTTTAATTCAAGAGACAGAGGCAAGCCTAGTATAGAGCTTGAGTTCAACACCAGCCTAGTATAGAGCAAGTTTCAGTCCAGTCGGTGGTACACACCTTTAATCCCAAACAAAGAAGGTTTGGTAGAAGGAAGCACCCCTGCTTGAACGTGATGCCTAATTGAGTGGCAGAAAAGGTGACAAATCAGAGACAGAGTTGACAGAATAAGATACGCCCAACACCCAACTCTCACGAGAAGAGAAAGTAAAAGGGAAACTACTTAAGGGGCAATGCAGAGAAAAGAAGAGGCAGTTTTACCAGGACAGACTAGAGAGGCAGGTGAGAGAGAGAGAGAAAGAGCGAGCTTAGGTGAAGAACAAATGAGCCAGAAAATGAGAAGGAGCCCAGGAGATTAGAGCAGATTGCTGGAGATAGTTTGAGGCCCAGCAGGGCAATTCAAGGGGCTGAGAGATTAGAGCAGATCGAACAAGTCAGCTGTGAGAGAAGTTTGAGCCAAAACAGCTGAGTTGAACCAGCCAGCCCAGGACTCAGTAAGAACAAGAAAGGGTGAGCTTATTAAACAGTAAGTCTCAGAGGCGGGAAAACATTCTAGGCCTAGGTTAGATTGTATGGAGGCTAGGGGCATCCAGGACTAGGCTAGGCAAGCAGTTGGAGGCAGTAAGAACCAGGAGAATAAAAGTTCATTTTACACCCGCTCACTACCCTCAGCCTGGAAGTGTCTTGAGGTCAGAGCCTGAGGTTTGGGGTGGGGGGAGGGGAGGCTGTTTGTTTGCTTTCTTGTTTTATCAATTGTAAGGACATAAGAAGGGCGATTATGTTAAATGAAAGAAAAAAAAAGAACATTTTAAAAATAATGAGAGATAATGCTAACAGGACTTGCTATATGTCAGGTGCTTTCAGTGTGTCATGTAGTTTAACCCACAGCAACACTGTGAAGCCAGTAATGTTACAGCCCCTCTATAGATCAGGGAGCAAGATCTTGAAGACATGAAACAAGTTGTCAGAATTACAATAGTAGTGAGTGGGGTGGCCAAGCCAAGCCCAGCACCACACTGCCTGAGTCCAGAGCCCCAACTTTAATACACTGCTTGAGGAGAGGGGTAGTTTTCCCCCAGTGGGCACCTGGAGCCACAGGTCTGCACACAATTTTAGGGAGCCCTCTGGGTGCTGTCATGGTCAGTCAGACTACATAGTTCTCTCTCTCTCTCTCTCTCTCTCTCTCTCTCTGCTTCTTTCTTCCTTTCTTCTGTGTGACTTCCCTTAGCCTGCTATGAATTAGGGAACTAGGAAATTTTAAGTTTGCTCACCATATCTTCAAAGGTTCTTAGGGACCTTTGAGCTCCATCTCTTGGACAAATAGTCAAATTATAAGAGCCTCTACCTTTTCCCTGCTCTCTGGAGGACTGAATGGATGAGAAGGGCTCACAGAAAGCCAGAAGGTGGGTGGGGTGGGCCTCCTGGTCCCGTGCCAGGCCTCGGGTTTGCAACATCTAGTCCTGCTGAGGCATTCTGGTCTGATGCCATCCACAGACATTCTGTTGGTGTTGTACGCTGAGCTTGTTAGCAGCACTTTCTCCCTACAGATTTGACCCTGACATTGTGTCCATTTTCTCACAACTAGCTATTTCTCCTATTTGAGTTCCTGTGGACTTTTAATGTCCCTTTCCATCTGACATGATAACACTCTTGCTATCACCACTACCAAACTTAGCTCTCTGAAGCATCCACCACTCAACCTCCTGCTTATTTCCTAGGGGACAGATGGAAGCTTCTAGAATGTCCTTCTCCTCAGGTAGTTGATCAGACTGCACTGTGATTAAGCTGTGATGGGGCACACCTTGGTAGGAAGGGGGTCCTCCCTGTGATGGGAGCCATAGCTTGTTAAAGAAAGAGTTCTTCACGTAATGCAGGGCTCCATCTTGTCAAGGAAGGAGGTCTTCTCTAGGCTAGGCTATGTCTCCCTTTGGAATGGATAGAATTAATGAGACATTCTTTCAAGGATAGCCATTTTCTAGATTTTTCAATGTAAAATGAGACAAAAAAAAAAAGTCCTATATTTCAGCTGTACCTTCAGCCTTTCTTCTAGAACACAGACCTAAATACCAGTTGTGTTATTTTAACCTTCATTCCTACATTCAACTGGGCCTTGAAAAGATGGCCTCTTTCCACTTTTCTAATGGAAATCCCAGGACCAATTTCCAGTTCTGTATCATCCTCTCCCCAAAATGGAATTTGCCTTCCTCCTTCCCCCCAAGGCTAAATTGGAGAATAGCTGCCAGGTAACCTGATTTATAGGAAGAGGAATGGAAACGCATCTGTTTAATGTTTTCAAATTATTACCCCCGTTACCCCTGCATCTTAGAGGGTAATGGCTGGTCTCGGGAGCTCTCCGGGTCCCTTTATAGTAGCCTGGCTCAGAGCAGCCATAGAGGAAGATTTACAAGAGCTTGAGAGTCCCTCCCCTGCCTGACTCACCACCCCTCCCTACTTAGCCTACCACCTAAATTTTTTGGCCATTGTCCCATCCTTCATGAGCAACTGGGACAGGGGTGGGTAGGAGCGGTTACTCTGAAAACTCCTAATAGGATTGAGTTTATATTAACAAACTGTACATTCAAATTTTGACCACCACAGCACCCACCGTGTCTGACATATTTAAATATAAGACCATGCAAAAGTGACTCCCTCAGAGAACCCCCATTGAGAGGGCACAGCGTGAAAACAGAATATTTGATCTGTGGGTAGTATCTCTCGACTTTAGGCAGAGTGCAGGGAAGGAAATACAAGTGTTTCTGAAAGGAAGCAAGTCAGTAGAGAAATTGACAAGTGGGTCACATAACTAAAATAGTAGGAGGAAGTGTAAATCAAAATCACCTCCTCTCCGGCCACCTTCACAGATCCCTTTTGCTTGTTGCTGGATGTGAATGAAACGTGGTGTGCTTTCCTGTACTTAAACTTCTCTTCATGCACCTTACTAAGCCTTAGGTCAGAACTGGATCCTCACTGTTGGAAAAGTACAGCTGTCAGAAGATGGGTTCAGATGAAGGAATCAGCTTTTGTCCTGTTGAACTAACTGAATAAGCAGAAAAAAATAAAAATTATTAAAATAACTGGCCAAAATAGAGTATAAAATAAAGAGGAAATGGGGAGGGGCTTGCTTGAAATTATCATTACCATCTGGGCTGTGAAACATTTGATTCCAATCCCAGAAGCTTGACACAGAAATAACTTATAAGTGGGGACACATGCTGTTGAATTTTCAGGAATGACACAATTTTTTTGTTATTAATATCTGTATCACAAAACAGGGACGCTGACAGGCCATAGAGTGAGTGGCTGATGGAGTAAAGCCATAGCTGAACACCTTTGCCCTTTACCCTCCTTCATGTGGTGCCTTTTTCTCCCCCAATTTTTCTTTCTCTTCTACTCTATGGAAGAGACAGATGTTCTAATGAATAGGGAATCCTTTAGACCCTCCTCTCTCTAAGAGAGACAACGCTGGTCCCATGCAGGGCCTGTTCACACTCTATTACTGAATCCTAAGCCTTTGCATAGTACTTGCAATTCTGTACACAGCCACCTTTTCACAATATTTTGGATATGTACCTGAAATACGCAGGTTTCTCTGGGTAGTCGTGGCTATCCTGGAACTCACACTGTAGACCAGGCTGGCCTCAAACTCAGAGATCCGCCTGCCTCTAGGATTAAAGGCGGGAGCCCCCCCTCCCCCGCTGAAATATGCACTTTTTACCTAGGTTTGTAATAGCACAGACCACAGTGTGTGGTCACACTGGTTTAAAACAAAACGTGTCTTTCACAAGTCTGGCTTTACCATTTTTTGTGTGTAATGTTCCCTAGTTTACTCATTTTAAAATTGGGGACAATGGTTCCGCCCTAACAGGCAAATTATTTGAAAACAACAATTGCACTGCTAAAACAACCTGAGTGTTGAGCTTCCTGATAAATGTTAAATGAGGTGGTCGCTTGTTTAATTCACATGCTAATACGGACGGGGACCCGGTGATAGGCATCAGAGGGCAGGGTAAAGAATTAAACAACTGAGCTCTGTGGCATCAGTGCTTGGGAGTTGGAGCAAGGAGGTCCTACTCACAGTATGGTCTCAGAAGAGGCAGCTTCCTCGCAGGTTTAATTTTTCTCCCCTTTTAAGCATGGGGCCAGCTGCTTTGGAGAGCAGAGGACAGGACGCGGGAAAAACGTAACCCCTTTAGTCCCCCACCTTTTGTAAAATCTAGCCACCAGGTCTTTGTGGGTTTGTCCTGCAACCTGACCACGTTTCCTGTCGGGGGCGGGGGACCCTGGAGCTTCCCCATGCCTGGGCACGAATCCTTTTGTGTGTACAGCTGCAGGGGCAGCTTGGTCCGAGAGGAAGCAGCTAGAGGAAGAGCCGGTTCGCAGTCGGGCGCAGGGCGGGTCCATGCCAGATGCCGGCCAGCCCCTCGCTCTACAGCCTGCAGCCGCGGGCGCTCATGCTGCGCCGCTCTGCGTGAACCTAGGCAACTGACGAGTTAGCGGGTTGCTATGGCGACAGGCGGGCACGTGACCCGCTACCGCTGCTGCTGCAGGCGCCCTGACGTGGGAGGGAGGGGCCTTCGAGGGCGGGGCCTTGGGAGGGCGGGGCCGGGCGCGGAGCAGGAGCAGAGCGCGGCTGCAGGGTGAGCAGCGAGCAGCGGGGAAACACAGCCCTCCGCCCCAGCCAGCCTCCGCGTGTGTTCCCTCTGTCGGGAGAGCGCCAATGCCCGGGCCGACCCAAACCTTGTCCCCAAATGGCGAGAACAACAACGACATCATCCAGGATAACGGGACCATCATTCCTTTCCGGAAGCACACAGTGCGCGGGGAGCGGTCCTACAGGTACTGGCACGGCCGGCTTCGGACGGTCTGTCCCGTTACGTAACGCAGAGGCAGGGATTGCTTGGTTGCAGGGTCCTGTGTCGGTGGGGTGAGCCTGAAGGCTTCAGCGGGTGAATGGGTCTGTTACATTCAAGAGGTCTCCCTCCATCTCTTTCCTGCATGCCATCTTCCTTCATCCCCGAAGGGACACAAGCTCTACACTTCCTCTCCTTCCCTTTTAGCATTTAAAGGAACCATTAGGTTGGCGGGCACTCAAGGAACAAACAAACGGGAGAATGGCGAGAAAGGGAAGATGGTGAGGAGCGCGCTTGCGCTTAACCTGGGGGAGCATGCAGGAAAAGATGGAATCCTCTAGATGAAGCTGCAGTGTGTGATGTTAAACCGCCAGATTGATGGAGCTTTGTAAGAATTCTGCGCGCTGATTGGTGCAAGGATTGACAGCAGAGGTCACAGTGTCAGACATTCACCAAAATTCTCTCCATGGAAGCCTAGGCTGATTAGAAAGAGACTGGACTATTTCAGATCTAAGGGAGGTGGGGACAAAAACCGGCGCTGCTACGCATTTTCTGAAGAGTTTTATGGCCTCCGCATGGGTGGAGGAGCCCTTCCTTCTTATTTACGGTAAAAAGGGTGATTTCTGATATTTTGCTGAGGTCCAATTTGAGGATGGGAATCCTACCGGCCCTTGCATTGTGAGCCTTTTGATTAATGAGTTGCCTGTGCTGTTGGCATCATTTTTGCATTAACATATCTGGCAATATGTTCCCATAGATAAGCTCATTAAAATTGTTTGCATTGTTTGATAAGGATAATAACGTGATGCAGAATGTATTGTGGGTCTTAGGCAGCTCAAGGCCAGACTAACCGGAGACAGATAGCTTAGGTTGTGTTTCTTCGGAAGTTCTTTTGTACTGAGGTGGTTATTTTTAAATGTAACCTTCACAACCATCAACAACGCTTTTGCGTTTATAGCAGAGTGCACATACCTGTAAGATATATCCCTGCCAGCTAGAGAGCAACGGGAAATAACTTTTTAAAAATAAGCCTTCCACAGTAAGCATTTTCATATTGTATTATGGATGGAATATTGGGTGTTCAGAGTCTATGTGCATATCACAAAGTAAACCCCAAAGCACCCCACTTCCTTTCCTTTTGAGCAGTGTTGCCATTTGTTGATTCAAAAAGAGAGTGTATTGGGGGCCGGGGTGGGTTAAAAACAGCCCTTTGCCCTGTCATCTCTGGCAGTTATATAAATACTTAAAGTTGATTTTGGCTGTGCCCATGAGGTCACCAAGTCTCACGGTTTATGCTTCCAATGAGTAGAGTTGGCACGGCATCCTTGAGTGATTGCTACTCTTTTAATGTAAGCCATAAAGGTTGATCTTCAACTTCTGGGACTCATCTTTTAGGACCCTGCTGTTTGAAAGTCAATCTCCTTCTCACTTTCCTCCTTTGGGAACATCCATCTCAAAACCTAAAACAAGAATTTTAAAAGTTAAAAAAAAAAATAGGTTGCTTTGAAACTTTGCTTATTCGAGCTGTAATGTAGGCAATAAAACTGAAGCCCTCCTTCCCTAAGTGATTCAATCCCTGCTATGTCAGTAGCTGCTGTTCCTAGGATAGAGTACACAGTTTACCACGTGGGCCAGAGGAAGTTGCCTAGTTGGATTTTATTACTCATGTGAACCAACTCAAAGTGGTAATGGAAAACTGTTTGACAGAAAGGTCAAATGGGCCCGTCTCGTGAAAGGAAAAAAAAAAAAAAGTAATGCTTTAAAATGAAATTGTATTTGTGCTTTTCATTCAAATTATTTCTTCCAGTTATTAAATGATTTCTACTTTACCATTTGATTTCTTATGGTGATACCTGAAATTATATAAAATCTAAAGAAAGAAAAACATCAATTTTAGTAAAGATCTGGCTAAACAAGTGGCCTTCCTGGAGGCATCATTGTGTTTGTCTCTTATGGAATAATATTGCTGGGTGCTGTAGTGAGAGACAGCGTGGGTTCAATGAAGAAGGCCGTCTTCCTAGTCCCACTGGTGCCGTCTGCTGTGCAGCACACGCTTGGGAACAGAGCACTGGGTGGGTGCTCCCTTTGGTCTGCTTTCTTTCAAAGTGAACGAGCAATGCAGTGTAACTAGTGCATATTTTTTTGGAGAGACCTGAGAGAAGGGAAGAATGTGACACATTTTTCTGTCCAGGAAGCATTCCATCATTATTTTGGCATCCTAAGGCTGGAGTAATGTAGCCATCTGATTGCTGAGGAAACTTGGAAGGCAACTTGAAAGCCACAATGGAGATTTAACCAAGTAAAAATTTGACCTTGGCTGTAGGCTTGGGGTAGCGCCCAACAATGAGATTATGCCTGGAAGTTTTGTGTGCAGTCCCTGGGGGAGCCTGAATGTGCTAAGGGCCCTGGAAAGACCAGAAACAGTTCTGTTCCTGGCTGCCTCATTGACACCCTAGCAGCTTTTATCTTGGGCTTTATTTCTTGATATTGCTTTTTTACAATGAAGCCTATATAGACCCATTTTTTTTTTCCATTTTGTGTCTATTTTGCCTGTAAGTATATCTGTGCACCACGATCATATAGTGCCCTCCAAGGCCAAATGAGGGTGTCAGATTCCTTGAGACTGGAGTGATAGAGAGTTGTGAGCCACCATGTGGATTCAGAGAATTGAACCCAGGTCCCCTGTAAGAGCAGCCAAGGCTTTTCACTACGAAGGCATCTCTGTAGACCCTGTAATTCTATTCTTAAAGAGATGTGAGATTACATCTGTGCAGGGGTTCTAGTTTATCTCCATGAATGGTCCTTGATTGGAGTATCAGTCTCAGAATAAACTGTAATAAATAAAAAAACAATTAAAAAAAAAAAAGAGATGTGAGGTTAAGTGCTAAGGTACTGGCTTCCATCCCCAGCAGAACTTACATGCAGGCACGCAGGTATATAAACAGGGGGAGTGCTTTGTTACCAAAGAGGGAGCTTAGACTCTCGTTTGCATTGCAGGCAAGAGATGTCAGGGACCCTAGAAGATGTGAGAAGATGGCTTCCCACAAGGACCACTAACGTGCAAGCAGCCACTCTGTTTTCTTTTAGTTAGTGCTTTTATTTATTTAGGATAGGTGGGTGGGTGCGCGTGCCACAGATTAAAAAAAAAAAAACAAAAAACCCAAAACCTTGAAGGAGTGTCTTCTCTCCTTCCACCACGTAGGTTCTAGGGATCAGACTCAGTCACTGGGTTTGGAGGCCAGCACCTTTACCTGCCGAGCCATTCCCTGGGGCCAAGTACCAGGTTGCTCACAATAAAAATGAGATGTAGTCCTGACTTGGACATCATAAGTCAGATATCAATGCATGTAAACATTCCGTTTTTACAGACTGGAGTCAGATAGGGAAGAAATCATTATCAAAAACCCCCGTGCACTTTAATTAGAACAGCAAGCTTCCCTTAGAAAAGAAAAATTCAAAAATCAGCCCCATGTCAGACATCACCCTCGAAGCAATGGAATACCAGAATGACCCCGTAAAGCCGTTTGCACACGTTTCTGCATCCACTGCACTAGGGGATCGTATCCAGCCCCAGCTTCGCCGCTGCAGTTAGAAATCCATGTATTTTAAGAGCCGCTTAAAAAGTAAATGTGGCGAGGGCCATCCGAGGTGACACTCTTTAATTCAGAGAGCGAATGAGTCGTGGTCTGGGTCTCCCTGGAGAGGCTATTCCCTGCAGCTCTGTTCCACACAGACGCCGGTCGGAAACGAGATTTATTAACTGGCCTTCTGCCGGCTGCATCTCTGTTTGCATACTCCGGGCTTTTGAGAATGAGCGTATAGAGAGGACTGTCTCAGAATGGGTGTTCCAGCATGCAACTACAGTAGCTCGTGTGTCTGGATGCTTAAAAAAAGAAAAAAAAAAAAATTGACACGGCCCCAGGAAATGAACTGTAAAGAAAAGCAGAAGTTAAGCCTAAAATATTCACCTAGACCTTTTAGCTTTTGCCAGTTTTGTTTTGCCTTTTTTTTTTTTTTTTCAAAGTAAGCTGTTGTTTAAGAATATAGAGAAATTTCCTGCGTGTAGATCTAGAAAACACCGGATTGTGAGCTGTGTTCCAGCCTGTAGAAGCTATGGTTATAGGCCCCACATTA
Organism: Meriones unguiculatus; assembly: GCF_030254825.1. Taxonomy (NCBI): domain Eukaryota; kingdom Metazoa; phylum Chordata; class Mammalia; order Rodentia; family Muridae; genus Meriones; species Meriones unguiculatus. Next base: position 63,631,330 of record NC_083350.1, on the reverse strand, counting down.
CCAGGATGTAGATTTCAGATGATACCCTAGAACAGCAGTTGCATACACGGAAGTCTCCGTTGTCTACCTGTGGATTAGGGTCAAAGGAGAGTTCTGCAAATACTGGTTTTGTCTTCAGGATTTGACTTAGTGCTGGTAAGGAGGTAGGTGCTCAACTTGGAGACTTGGTTTGGGAACCTTCCTCTGTGAAAGGGTGTGGATGCTGGTCCCTCGAGGAGAGACTGGCCCACTCTGTGGTATCCATGTGTGGTACAGGATCTCAGTAGGGCTGCAGCTCGCCCTCAGGGTTCAGATTTGCTTTCCAGATGCAGCATCCTTTCTGTTCTCAGGGACTTTGTAAAGCTGAAATGAATAATCCCCCAGATTCGAGGAGGGGCAATTACTGGGAGTGACATAAATATTCTATGTGGATGGGAACATTCAATACATATTTGATTGTCTTCTCTGGCCTGCATCCCCGCTAGGTGCCCCTTCAAGGATCTTGAGTGCTAACAAAGCCAGGGCTAGAAACAGCATCTCCTGTATCAGATTCTCATAGCTGTCAATATTTTGCTTAGTCGGCTAGCCGTGGTGGTTTGCATTTCCTGAGCCCACAGTGACTCAAAGTAAGAAAAGATAGCTTCAGTTTGCAGTCAGCAGAGATCAGGACGAGGGAAATGGCTGTTTCCTGGCAGGGTATCTCTCCTGGTAGAGAAGCAATGGCCGAAGCATTGCCTCATAAAGGGACAGGAACTGGGGGTCACCTTCCTAGCTAGCAGTCTGGTTAAGGGGCCAATGCACTGCTTGTACCGTCTTCAGTCCTCAAAATCTCAGAGCAGAGAGCCTGTTCCATGAGTGTGAAGGATGCAGTAGGGCGGGTAGGTGTGGCCCAGGAAGGTACTCAAAACAGTCCCGGGGCCATCGTCTCGACGGAGGCCCCGGAAGTGACCTGTGAAGTCCGTCATGTCTTAAAGTTTGTTGATTGATTTCACTTTCAAGGACAAGTAGGTTTGCAACTCTTTTGTGAAAAATGACATCTTCCACAATGAATTCTGTTAGACTACTTTCAAAAGCTGGATGTGGCGGCACATGCCTGTGATCCCAGTACAGGACAATCAGGAGTTCAAGGCTGGCCTCAGCTATGTGAGCCCCCTATCCCAACATGGAAAAAGAAGACAGCGGTTTCAGACTCTCTTTTAACTGGGTGCCTGTGAAATAACTAACACAGAGCTGGCCATATTATATCCAGCCAGCATCTTGTGCGCTGTTCTTTTCGACAGGTGCATCCCAGAGCTGCCCTGTGAGCCTTACTTCTCAACGCATCGCTTATCTTAGTGTCTTCTGCCCTTGGCATTTATTGCTATTTTGAGAGAACTCTTCCTAGGTGGCCACCGCCAGTTCACATATGCAATGAGAAAATATCGTTATGCAACTTTCGGTTAATGAATTAAAATTTCTGTTAGTCGTGTCTCCAAAGAGATGGACTGTTTATTTTAATGAAAACAATCAGTCAGGTGAGGCTGAGCAGACTTTTATGGACCAGTGCAAGGTACTTTCTTAATAAATTACCAAAAAAGATATGTATGCATTTCCCGTATGAAACCAACCGCCTGTTGATTAGGATTTTCCTCACTTGAACCAAACAGACTTTCTTAAAAGCCTTTTCTTTCTTCTGACAGAGGAGGCGTTGGTGCCAGGTTATAGGGTGATGGAATTGACGGCGGCTGTTAGTGGTGGCATCCCTTAGTGCTCAGCTAGTTAAGAAAATAGGGTTCAGATTCAGCCTTACTGTTGTGTCCACATCTTGCTCAGGTTCAACGACTGTGCCGCGAAAGTCTGGTTTTGGTCATGACTTTGGAATATAAAAGGATGCAGGCAAGGGCCTTAAGGAGGAAAAATAATTTGTGTGCACGTGCAGGCATGCATGCAGACACGTGGTTGCACACACGTACATACTCACATCGGCAAAACTCTGCATTTCCACTACCAACACGATCGCTTCCGAAGTCACTTTGGCATCTGCGACATTCCATGGGGCAGAACTTGTGGAAATCTAAATTTTAATTGCGCACGGAGAACCACGTGTGGGGACGTTCCCCGCAATTTTGCCACTAGGGATCCTGAGAAAGAACCATCTTGAACTTGAGGCCAGCCTGAGAAACGTAGCAAGAACCTGAGTTGGCCTTAAGGTGGGCTGATGCTGTTGTCGCCTGAGCCCAGTTGACAGTGCGTCTCCTGAGAGGTGCCTCGCTCAGTCTGTAGCACCTCCCTTGCATTGTTTCACTTTAAAGACGTTAATTCCTTGTTCTTTATTTAGTGCCAGCCTGCCCTGGCAAAGCTCTGAGAGGTAATTTGTCAGAGATGCCAGAGGCACTGATGTCTCTGGAAGACTCTACGCTCCTTGTTCACTCTGAATACAGGAGGCAGTGTTCTTTACTTACAAGCCCGCGATGACTGCGGGGTTCTCACTTGACGCTGTACAAACCACAGTGAAGTAGCACTAGTGGGATGTGTTCTTCCCCTGCTTCACTCTTGTCCCTCCCTTTCTTGTCATTCTAGGATGCCCCGACATATTCCCGGCCTGAAAATAGTGAAATATTTTAAGTTGCCAGCGTTGAATTTTACATAGCTGCCATTATGTTAGTATTTAAGCCCCAATTTTCCCTTTAGCAAACTTCCTTTAATCTGCCAGTCTCCTCATGGGCCCCTTAAGATACAAGGGGGAATAAATGCCAGTGCCTCACTGAAAGAGGGAGCAGCAAGGAGAGTCCTGATGGAGGGCCCTAAAGGCCCACACATGGCCCCAGAGAGGACAGGCGTGTCTGTTTATTCTGGGGCATGGCTGACATTGCTTCACCAGATTCAACCAGAACTGGCCAGCAAGCCCCATGGAGCTTCGCCCCCCGCCCCCAGCTCTGAAAGTATAGACACACGCTGCCACACCCTACTTTTTTGGGTGCTGGGGATCAAACTCTTTATCCTTGCATGACAAGTACTTTACCAACTGAGCTGTCTTTTTGCCTCCTCCATCCCCTACCCACACCACCATTTTGAAGCAAGGTCTTATGTAGCCCAGAGTGACCTGAAATTCTCCATATATCCAAGGCTGGTCTTGAGTTCCTTGTCCTTCTATTTCCCAAGTGCTGGAGTTATAAGCGTGTTTCATTCTGGCCCAGCTGCAAGTACCACTTTTAAAAAATGTTTGTTTGGTGGGTTTAGTTGTTATCTTTTTTTTCTTTTCTTTCTTTTTTTATTTTTTTCCCAGGCAGGGTTTCTCTGTATAGCCCTGACTGTCCTGGTATTCTCTCTATAGCCCAGTCTGGCCTCCTCCTTTGTGCTGGCATTAAAGGTGTGCTCCACCACTGCCCCCCTAAAATTTAAAAATTGTATTTGTTTCATGTGTTCAGTACCTGTGTGCACACCTGTGGAAGTCAAAGGCCAGTTTTGTATAGTCTGCTCTCTCCTTCCACCTTTACATGTGTTCCAGGGATGGACTTAGGTTGCCCGGTTTGTACAGCATGTGCTTCCCCAACTGAGCACCCCAGGTCACAGATGAGGAGTGCCCCCCCCCCAGGAGCTACCTTGCTTTGTTTCGCTTTCTGCAGTGGATGATGAGCTGGGTTTGGTGTTGGGTCTAGCCTGCTTGGTATGCTGGGTGGATCTTTGCCTCACTGCACGGCAATCCTCGCTGAGGGTTATTTTCCAGTATCCTCTCTGCAGTTTCATTTTCTTCCTGTTTATTGAGCACCTGCTGTTTGTCAGGCACTGCGTGAGGTCCTAACATGGTATGAGGACAAGGGAACTGCCGTTTTTTTCAGTCTTTCTGACCACAGTCCTATGAACTCTACCCCCCACAACCTCCCACTTCAAGGCAGTTACACACACACACACACGCACACACACACGCACACGCACACGCACACAGAGAGAGAGTGAGAGAGAGAGAGAGGAGGGAGGGGGAGGGAGGAAGGGAGAGAGAGAGTCCGCATCTGCCCTCAGAATAACCCCTAGGTCCCGTGATGGCCAGGCAGCCATCCATTCACATGGAGTTTGCACAAGAGTCCCGCACTGGCAGCCTCCTCACCCAGCAGTGTGGATGAAGTCTGAGAGCACCCGAGGGACGCCGCCAGTTAAAAAGAAACAAAGGACAGTTTGGCATGCAGTAACTTCACCGAAGACCTGCCCACACCGTCTGTGGCCTTGAGATAAACAGACCTTGGACTGTGTAACCAGAAGGACTCTGCTGGAAAAGGGGGAAGCAGAAGCAGGAGGGCAGGGTTCTCAGAGGCGGATGTGTGTGAAGTGTGCAGAGGGGTGAGGGTTTCTGGAGTGAGTGTGCCTGGCTTCCCTCACCTCTGTCTGTCTCTCTTTCACCCCGGGCAGAATAAATCCGCTCCTCCAGTCACTCTAGAGTGGCAGATGGTGAGCCTAATCCAACCTAGACTGGGCGTGGCCCCAGGCAGCGGAGACCAAAATGGGCCTCCCCAAGATGGCCTGGAACTCATGATAAATCCACAAGAATTTAGTGTTGGGGGAATTGATTTCCTCTCCCTGGAATTTCTGGAAGGCACATAGCATTACCACAGCAGTGACTTCCAAATGTCCCCAGGGGCAGCAATGATGGCTTCTACTTCCTCAGTTTCTGTGCATTTTCTGTCCAGGTCTGCTACCTCCATCCTGCGCATATTGAGTCTGGTGAGGTGTTCCGAATGTCCAGCCTGGGCGCTGCTTGCCCTGGAGTGGACAGAGCTTGGCCCTGGTGTGAAGCATCTGTGCCCTGTCTCAGCCTCGCTCTCTGGACTGTGTGACTCAGGACAAATGCTTTTTGCCCCTTGAAGCATCATTTTCCTCCTGTCCCTGGGGAGATAACAGCCCCAACCTCCCAGGGTTGTTATGTGGACTGAGTGAGCTTCGAACATGAAGCACGGGGTCAGTCCTGTAAAGAATGTCTTCCTGTAAAGAATGTCAGCTACTAGTTTGAGTCTGTGACTTTTTACCTCCCTCCATCATCTGTGATCTCTGTGTCCCTAATACCTGGCACAATGCATGACGCATAGCAGATGTTCTTTAAAAATCCCTCCATCGGCTTCATTAAGAATTCATGGAGAAACAATAAACTGTGTCTATTTTAAGTGTATAGATCAGTAGGTTTGAGTATCCATCACAGCCCCTGAATTCCTTGTGCCTTTTATTTATTTATTTACGTTTATTTTTTATTATTATTTTTTGGCTGTCCTAGACTCCCTTTGTAGACCAGGCTGGCCTCAAACTCACAGGTATCCGCCTCCCTCTGCCTCCCTGAGTGCTGGGATTACAGTCTCCTCGAGCCCTTTTTTACAGCCTGTATTACCTCAGCCCACAGTCCCAGGAACCACTAAGTCATGCTCTGTCACAGCATATGAAATGGAGTCAGGTGAAACGCACTGCTCAGCATCTGGCTGTTGGGACTCAGTGTCATGAGCCTGGACCCGTCTGTCTTGATGGATCTACAGCTGCGTAGTTCCTCACTCTTTCCGGCTGAGTAGTGCTCCATCGTATGGCACAGCGTTTTTCCCTTATCCACTCACCAGTTGCTAAGCACTAGCATTTCCAGTTTGGGGCCGTTAAGGATTAAAGCTTCTGTGAATATTCGTGTGGAAATCTTTGGGGGGGGGGCATGTTTTCATTCCCCTGGTAAATGCCTAGGAGTGAAAATGATTGTGTTTAACTGTGTGTCTATGGCGGTGGGGTGGGGAAGGGAGAGAGAGAGTGCACCATTGAACAACTCCCATGGGTTCCTGGGGCACTGTCTACCTTGTCTTTTTAAGATGAGGTGTCTCATAAGTCTGAAACTCAATTAGCAGGCTAAGCTGGCTGACCAATGAGTGCCAGCCCTCCACCTGTCTTTACCTCCCCAGCTCCAGGATTAGAGACATGGGCCATGCCCCCATGTCTGGCCTTCCCTGTGGGTGTTGAGAACGCTGGTGCTCATTCTTGCTCAGCAAGCTCTTTTTACCAGCTGAGCGTGTACATGTGTATGCACACTCACTCACCCTCAGGGTAATCACTCAGAGTGCTTGTGCCTTCTCCCACGCTATCAGAGCCCTTGCAGATGTGTATTGTCACTGTATACATCCCTTATGGGTGTGTATAGGAGTCTCGTTGAGACTGCAAATTGAAGTTTCTTGATGAGTGGCGGTGTTGAGAATCTTTCCATGTGCATGTGTTGACTGTGTGAATAATTCTTTAATGGCATGTCTGACTCCTTACCCATTTAAAAAAAAAAAAAAAAAAAGAGTTCTTAGTTTTAGAGGGTGGTTGAAAGTATTTTCCAAGCCAGGCTGGGTTGGTGCACACCTTTGATCCCAGCACTAGGGAGGCAGAAGCAGGAGGATCTCAGAATTTGAGACCAGCCTGATCTAGAGAGTGAGTTCCACAACAGCCAGGGCTACACAGAGAAGTCCTGTCTTGAAACAAGACTAAACAAGGAGTATATTCCAAATACTTTAATGTCTCAAATTAGATTTTAATGTCTTGTTTTTTAACCTGCACATAAATCCTTCAAGAAAAACGGCTGCCTCTCCTGGCCTCTGTCCACACATCTGCAGCAGAAATGCTCGTAGTCCTCTCTTAGGTGAAGGTTAAAATGTCCTTGTGTGTTCAGACCCGGGGTGCCTCCAGAGTACACTGCTAGGAAGGAATATCCCTAGCCTGAGATTCTCTGACATCCTGTCCCGTGCGTCCAAATGATAGATTATGAAGCATTTTGGATCTCAGATTTGGGAATTAGGGATGTTCAGCAGGTGCACATCAAATGGTACTAAGAATAGGCAGGAAACTAACAGAATAATTAAGATAACTTAGAAAAGCTATTAAATCCACTTTTTAAATGCCATGTGACGGTGTTAAGTCCGGGATCGGGTTTGCTGTCTTGATAGATGTGAAGTGCTCTTTTATTTCTGCTCAGAACACGCAATTATGTAGAAAATCTTTCCTTTGTGTTGTGGGTCCTTTATGTGAGATCAAAGGTTCTGCTATTCAGTTTAAGAATAAAATGTGTGTAGAAACAGTTTCTATTTCCTTTACAGCCAACTAGGAACCATTTGCCTGTTTTCAAAATCTTGCCTGGGGAACAGACACCCATCCCTTACCCTGTTTCCGTTCTGTCTGACTTGAAGGGGAAGATTGCTTGTTTGTTTTATAGCGATAGGGCTCAAGCCTTCTGCATGCACATTTATAGTCTACTTGAAGCGTATTCCCTCCATACGCTGCTGCCCTCCCCTTCCTACCCTCCCCCATCCCATTCATGAGTGTTCCTTTTCCCCATGAACCAGTAGTTCTCAACCCATGGGTCATAATCCCTTTGGCAGACCTCTGTCTCCAAAAATATTTATATTATATATAATTTATAACAGCAAAATTACGGTTATGAAGTAGTGACAAAAATAATTTTATGGTTGGGGGGGGTGTCACCACAACACGAGGAACTGTGTTAAAAGGTCTCAGCATGGGGAAGGTTGAGAACCACTGCTCTAGACTGTTTGACTTTTATTTCATGTCATCTGCACACAGGTGATTTTTGTCTCAGACTGGCATAATTCACTTAATACAGTTATCTCTTGCAGACTGCAACGTCACTCTTCTCTATGGCTGAAGAGAATTCTGTTGTGTATACGGACATTTTCTTTATCCGGGCTTTTGCTGACGGGCACCAGGCTGGTTCCATCATTTAGCCATTGTGAATTGTGCTGCACTGAACACTGATGAGCACCTGTGATGTATTAACTTAGTGTCTTTAGGGTAAACACTCAGGCTTGATGTTTTTCGGCTTTGGAACAACAGCTCACTAAATTGCCCAGCCTGGACTTACTTGAACTCAGAACTCTCCTTTACCAGGCTCTTGAGTAGTTGGAACTACAGGCCTGTGTCACAAGGTCTGGCTCCATTTGTCAGCTTTGTTATTGCCTGTATGGCTCTCAACTTAGTTCCAGCCCCGAGGGAGAAACCACCTCTGGTTACTCTCCGCAGTGAGAGGTTATCTGCAGATGCTGTCTTGAGAGGGTGAGCTCAGTTCTCTTCAGAGCCTGCTCACGCCTGGTTACCTAGCCGCATCCCTTTCAGAGTCCAGAGATCCTATAACACACAAATTCCCCGTGACGTCCACAGAGGCCCTTGGCCTACTAAGGAGATTTTGTGATTATAACTTACTTCCTTAGTCATTTTTCATTTTACTGCCAAACCTTTAAGGCCAGATTTTAGCAGCTTTCCTTAAGGACAGCAGTCTCTCTCTCTCTGGGTGCAGAAGGTGGGTTGCTTTGTTCTAGTTGGGACTGAACTGGCCAGAGCCACTAAACAATGAGTGGAGAGTGGAGACATCCTTTCGCTTTAATTGGGCCTGTTCTATGAGAGGAAGCTGAGCATTATCAAACAGGACATCCTGTGATCCCCTAGTGTACTATGGCACGGAGAACAGGCTTCTTCATTAAAGGCTAGGATGGCCTCCTGTTTCCTTCCCTGGCAAGTAGGCAGCCCAATGTGATATTTTCTTTCACTTTGAATCTCCAACAGCGCACTCCCAGAAAATCACCTCAGGACTCACATCCATGAGCCCTGGCTTTTTATGTGAACCAATGGTGATTTAACCAATTTTTGCCATTTTTGTTGCCTTGAAATAATTAGTGAACAACATGAGAAATGAACAGGGACATCTTTTGTTTCTTTTATTTTTTAAAGATTTATTTATTAATTGTTAGTTTTTTATTTGCATTGGTGTTTTGCCTCCATGTATGTCTGTGTAAGGATGCCAGATCTCTTGCACCTGGGGTTCCAGACGTATGTGAGCTCTCATGTGGGTTCTAGGAATCGAACCACGGTCCTCTAGAAGAGCAGCTAGTGGCTCTTAACTGCTGAGCCATCTCTCCAGGCACCAGAGACATTCTTTAAACATATTAATATACAGGTCCAGAATTGGGTCTATTGCGATAGACCTACACACTCGAATATGATACGAACACGACCTATGAAGGTACGGAGTGTGTTCACAGAGTGTTAACAGGAACAGGCTGGCCGTTGCCAAAGGTGTTCACGTGTCTTGGTTTCGGAAGGCTCCCACAGCAGACTGCTGTACACGGGGTGGCTTCACCTTTGTTCTCTGTCACTGGTGAGGCTAGATATGCACTCATGCCGTCGGCAGAGCCACGCTCCGGACCCCATTTCCCCACCCACCCCCCCAGAAGAAAGGGTCTTCTGTCCACTCCCATTCTGGTGGACCTGTGTGTTCTGTGGTCTGTAGTTTCAGCACCCAGTTTCTGCCTCTAATTACTCTACCTCCTTTGTCTGTGCCTTTTTCCCGGACCACCTTTTAAAAGCACCGGTAGTCATCAGGCGCACCCTAATCCGATACCTTCATCTTAACTGATTCCTTTACAGAGACCCTGTTTCCACGTAAGGTCACCTTCTGAGGTTGCCAACACACAGGGCTTTAGAAAGGATAGTCTTCAACTCTGTGTGAGTAGAAGACTCCATGTACTCATTGGTCATGCGTGTGGACCAATTTTAAAGTGTGTGCATGTGAAAATGCATAATATGTTCTACTATGCATACAACACATTGGGTTTTTGTTTTTCTGTTTTGTTGTTGTTTTGTTTTGTTTTGTTTTCTGGGACAGGCGCTCTTGTTGCCCAGGTCCACTGTGAACTGACAGTATAGCCAAAGATAGCCTTGGATTTCTAATCCACCCATATTCTGCCTCCCAGCTGTGGAATTATAGGCTTGCACCATCACACCTGGCTACTTAAAAGTTGCTTAGAAAGGTAAGGGTTGTGACTGAGTGAGAAAAAAATGGCTCTGTTTTTGTTAGGAATTAAATCTTCAGTCTTGTGTGTGGTAGGCACCCGAGCCCATATAATGGATATTTAAAAAAATTTAAATTTTAACTTTTACTGTGTTTTCTGTTTTTTCTATAGTGCAAAAAATGTACAAATTTTTTAACAAAAATAATTTTTAAAAGAAAAAGTACTTTGACATTTTAAAAAGTCCTTTACTCTTTGCTTTATCAAATTATTATGAACTACTTGAACTTATTTAATAATTTGATCTTCTTAGCATTTGTGCACATAAACACATGAATGAATCTATTGGTGTTTTAATGAGTTGGTACTTATTGTACTTAATATTATATTGACTGTAACAGTAGCTAAGGCTGAAATAATGTAAAATAATAGTCATTGAGACCTTGATGTATATCAAGTTTTTGGCTCAAATTTGAAAGTCAAAATAAAGTTAGGTTTATTAGCTAATGGTTGACTGCAAGACTAATTCTCAAAACATGTTTTTTAAATTTCTAAGTCAAATGAATCCTGGGAGTCTAGAAACTAGGAATGGGCACCGGCGGCCATGAGTACTTCCAGATTGATGGTTTTCAGCAGTTCATATGGGCTCCAAGGTGGAGTAACAGCACAGAGCCTCTAGACCTAACTCACTCTGCCATTTGTCAGACAGCTCAGTCAGTGGCTAATCATTGTTACTCCGCCTTTAAGAGTCCTGTGTCTTGGGCTGTAGACACAGGGAGTTAGACTCCCCTGTACCCTTTTAAAAATACCAGGTGTAGTAAGTGAAACAGTCTTAGGTTCAGTAAAGACCATGGATCACTCACATTAAACCTCTAACCACTATTCCATTGTTTTTTGTTCAAGCCACTCTTCCCCAAGCCAAGGGTCTTACTGTGTGTCTGTTAGTTTTGTACCTGATCCAGGTTGAACATGGCACAGCTCCTACCCACTCAAATGCCTAGTTGTCACTCTTCCCTCTGAAGATTTTAGTCTAATCCATCCTTGTTGGGGATGGTGTGATTCAGACCCATGACTAAAACAAAAGAAGGAAAAGCAAAGAAATACTTCAAGGTGTGTGTGTGTGTGTGTGTGTGTGTGTGTACACACGAGTGCATGTGTGTACTCGTGCAAGGGTGTGTAAATGCTGTAGCTTTTGACCTGTAACAAGACTGACGAGAGTAAAGCAAAGAAATCCCCCCTCCCCCCCATTCTGTGGTGTGGGTGAATTGGTGCCTCTCTGGATAATTCTAATATAAAAAGACTGTTAGTCTCTTTGTTCTAGCAGTGTTAAATGAGTGAGTTTGGTGATTTAAAAGGGAACAAGTTTCTGATATACAAGATGGTATTTGGTGTCCTGGACATGAACACTAACAGGTTGGGCTGAGTTGTGGTTTTAGTGGTAGAGCAACTGTCTGGCATGTACAAGGCCTTTGGTTCAGAGTCCCAGAACTGCCAAGCAAACAGGGAAACACTGTCAACTTGACTGTAGACTTACTGAGGAACCATGCCTCTGGGAATATCAGTGTGGGTGTCTCAGAGTGGTTCATCAGAAGAGGGAATGTGTATAGAATGTGAATAGACCCATGGCATGGGCTGGAGACCCACACTGAATTAAAAAGGGGAAAAGGGAAGAGCTAGCTGAGCCCCAGCATTCCTGTGCCTCTGCTTCTTGACTGAAGGTTCTTCACAAGGACCCTCCTCTGTGAGGACATCTAGTTGGGGGTGGGGGATGCTGCTGAGGTCAACTGGCAGAGAAACAGCACTCCCTGGCTTGAGAACTGTTCCCCACGGCTACAACCCTTTGGCTGAAATCACTTACCTTCTCGGCTGCCGCAGTGACTAGAATTCCCATTTGTTGGCATGTTTAGGAGAGCTCTGTTTTTTCATATATGTAATATGGACGGTGGCCTCTTGGGGTTGTGAAACAGGTTATCATACAAGTATGTTCAACCTGCTGCCTGCTGGCAACATGTGGCTCAGGACAGCTAGAATGTGGCCCAAGGCAAAAATCATCATCTTACTTGGTGCATTATGAAATATGATGATGATGATGATGATAGAAGTCGATTGTGCAATTATCGATTTTAAACTTTGTAGATGAGAGAGAAGCCAAGAGGAAGCTTTCTCACTCCAGGTTGGAGCTGAAATGGTAAGAGCATTCTATTCCCTGACTGGAAGTTTTCCTTTCTTTTGAGCCTACTTTGGAAAGAATTAAGAGAGGGTGGACACAGGAAGTACTCGGGATGAGAGTCTGTTACTCCGTTTGGACTTAAGTTTGCTAGAATATCTTTAAATGTTAGCCTGCACTTTACCATCTCATTAATAGTTTGTTTTATTGGTACCTCATTTCCATTTCAAAATGTTCTCACGTGTTTAAAAATCATTTTTACCATAATGAAGGTGCAGGCGTTTGGATAGGCACCAGCCTTTGAGAGTGGGATACCAAGGTTGTGTTTTTAAGGACACGTTATTCTGAACACATACTCAAGATACCAATCTAGAGTCTTTTATTAGCTTTGAAAAAATTATAAGCAGTAATGTCCATTTTTACTAATCTACCACAGAAAGTAAATTGAAAGCCTTGCCTCCAAAATATGTAGTAACTAGAAATGTAAAATGTGGCAGTTCCTAAAATACTAGCGTGGCTTATGTGTTCCAGCTGCCAGGTGCTCTCGCCAGAAATCTTTCCCAGCAATAACCTGAGGGAATCTCATCCAAATCTCCACTGTTCAGCCTTTCCTCGTGGAAACATATGTCTAAAAAATCACTGCTTCAAGTCCAGGATAAAGAACTGGGTTTAGTGCCTGCCTGGGCTACAGAAGGCATTCAAGGCTGTCGTGGGCAATTGAGCTGAGCCTCAGTCCCAAAATAAAATTAGAAGGCTGGGAATAAAGCTCAGAGGTGTAGAACACTTGCTGGCATGCTCCGGGCTCTGGGTTTGATCCCCTGTACAAAAATGAGGATTTGATACAATTACAAAACAGCTTTACTAGAGGCCGCAACTGTCTCTTCTGCAGCTCTTTCTCTTCTCTCCCTCTTCTTGCCTGTCTGGCAGGGTGGGGGCGGGGAGGGGCATGGCTTGCATTGAGAGCAGCTACCCTAGTATCTTTATCACCCCAGCTCTGGATCCCAGCTCTGCTGCTGGGTAGTTGTGACCTCATAGAACCTCTAACTTTTCCTGAATCAGGGCATAAAAGTATCTGTAGGGCACTGCTGGGAAGACAAAATCCGTGCTAATGATTTATTTTACTCTTACAGTAGACATGGGTAATGGCTAAATACTGTCATCATCTCATCCAGTCCCCATGCTTCTCCATCAAAGAAAGGGACCTCTCTCGTGGAGGCTTTCAGGTGGCCAAGTTTACCCAACCAATTAGGTGGTCTGGATATTGCTGTGGGTCTTGAATCTGCTGTCCTTGACTCCTGCCTAGGTCGGAGCCATTCTGAATCTGCTGGTCAGCTGGGGGAGCGTTTCATAGCTGGCATGAAGAGTGCACATTACTCACGGTCACCATTTTCTTTCTCTCCTTTCTTCCTTTCTTTCCTCCTCTTCCTCCTCCTCCTTCTTCTTTACACAAAAGACAAAGTCCTTTGGTCCCATCACCCCTAATTTGGTCACTGCAAGCTTCCTCACACCACAGTTGCCTTCATGGTGTGATTTTGAGCATCCCTCAGCTCTCCCTTTTCCACAAAACTCTCCCCAACGCTCATTTATTTAGCATGGACTTTGTACATGCTAGATAGGTATAAATTGGCAGTAAATAGGACATGCAGTACAAGGTTTCTGCCATCATAGAGTTTGCACAGGAAGGCAGGAGTTGGTGACTGGGCAATAAACAGGCAGACTAATCACAGATTGTGTAATATCCAGGAGTCGAGAACAGAATGACGTTAAGAGTAACTGGAGAGACCACTTCAGGGTGTGGGCAGGGAAGGCTTGCTGAGGAGTTGACACTGAGGCTGAACCTTAAGCATGAGGTGCAAGTAATAGCGCCAAGTTCTGGAAAGAGCTTCAATTAGTTCTCGTGGGCCTGCGCCTCTGCCATCCCTTAAGGATTAGCTATGAGCCGTAATCCATCACTTGTTTCTCATTATGAGAAGGTTTAGAGGAGGCAGACTGAAATGCTGACACAGGAGAAACAGCAGCACCTGAGCCCATTCTGTCGCCGCACGCCCTTCTGCTTTGTCTTGTGCAGTTGATTTTTCAGTGTGAGTGAACAGCCGAGCATGACCACCCAGTGGTACCCAGTGTGCCCCTGTCCTGAAAGGTTAGCCAGGGGCCATACTGGGTGGGGTTGACTTGGGCCATGACTTAAAATTACTTGGGATCCTGGGAGAGAGCAAAGGTCAGAGTGACAGGGAGCCAGGCCAAGCAAGGCTGGGAAAGTAAACAGAAGGCATATGGAGGAGGAGAGGTGGATGTAGAGGGAGCCAAGATGGGTGGGCAGGGCTGCTGGGCAAAAGTTGGTGCCCTGAGGAGACCAGCCAAGTCTTGTGGCATGGGAACAAGCCCTGGGTTATTGGAATTATTTTCAGAACATGGACAAAGCCACCCACTGCTTGGAACAGATGGATATTTAGGCAAATATAATCAGCTGCATTTCTGACCATATGAAGAGATGTGTCCACTGTGCGTGCATGAATGTGTGTGTGGCGTGGGGGTGTGAGAGACCTTCTCCTCTTTCTCACTATGTGAAATTAGCTTCCATTCAGATCCCTGGACAAAAAGCCTTTTTAGAATTCTAATTTTTTTTTCTTGGATAAGAGTCAAGTTTCTGATTCATTTCGGGGTCATAGATATCAACCTAATTCTGAGTTCAAAATCAAGACAGCAGCAGTGTCTAGCTGTATTTGGCATCTGGAGGTTTCCTCTTTCTTGGTCAGTAACAGGACATGTTCAGGAGGCACGTGATGAAAGCACCTGGTGAAGTTGCCGGTAGCAGCAAGCTACTAGAGGTGGAAGGTGCCTATCCAAGGCAAGCTTTGGGGCCTCCATCTGCAGACAGTTTTAGAAATCTGTCTTTTTAGTCATATTCTGTGTTAAAGGGGGCAGGGCTGGAGATATACTTCAGCAGGTGAAAGTGCTTGCCGCACAAACACAAAGACCCGAGTTCAAATCCCAAGCACCGATGTAAGAAGGGGATGGAGACTGGAGGATCACTGGGGCCTGCTGACTACCAGGTGATCCATGAGAGACCCTGTCTCAAGGGAATAAAGAGGAAAGCAGGATGTCTCATGTCTTCCTCTGGCTTTCACATGCTTGTGGGCACGTACACGTGGGCAAACAATACACACGTGAGCACACACACACTAGAATAAAAAGTTATGATTAATTATCAAAGGGGTCAGGCACCCTTAAGTTATTTTTCTATTCGCTCTCTCCAGAAGTGTCGGTTCTTAGCAGGAGTCACACGTTAAGATGGCCAAGCTAAACAGAACTTCATGCTCACACTGATCGCATCAAGCCGTGGTAACACAGCAGCCCTAGAAAAGCCTGGCATAGAGCAGGCAACGCAGCCCTCTTCTGAAACTCAGTTTCCTCTTAATGCTTGTCCTCACAACGCCTTCCCACGAGAGCTCTTTCATGATTTCCACTGCTAGTTTTGAACCACAGCTACCTGATCTGAGGGGAAATGGTGTATTTCTGTGTCCGTGGTCTAGTAACATGTGTGGTGCCCCGTACTTCCTTTCCATCCTTGTGTGAACTCAGCTCTGGGATCAGAGCTCTGCCACCTCAGAGGCGTCCTCTTCTTCTTCCCAAGGAGTCTGGCTTACCTCATCCATCTCATCTAATCACAGGACCATAACGCACTAGTAAAGTACGTGAGTCTGCCCATAGCTGTGTAACTACTGCATGGAGACAGTATGGTGGATGGTGGCTCTAATTTTCTTCCTTATCATACACCAGAAGATAAACAGAAACTTCAACACACCATCCTCACCGAAGTGTCCCAGGTTTTATAATCCTTCTTAGGGATGACTCTGTGTCTTGTGGAGGTTTTTCTTTCAGTGACCCTCTCTGGACCCCCTCCAACTAGTCCTGCTCTCTGCCTTGGACAAATCCTTCCTTTCCTGCCCACACATCCGGGTCATGAATGAATGAAGAGAAAGTGATAAATGAGTGAATTAACGAAGAGAGAGCAATGAATGATGAATGGAGCTTGGTCTAGAGATAACTCTTTCCTTGTTGAAGTTCCTCAGCCCTGCCCCTCACAGTGCCTCATTTGGAGAATGAATTATACACAGATGAAAAACAGGGAACCTTCTGGCTCGAGACACCCATTTACACCCTTGCTCACTACGGAAACCCCCCATCAGTGAGGGATGCTCCGAAGGAGCTGGGACATGTGTACGTTGTCATGGGGCTTCCCACCCACCTTCAGAGAAGCAGAATAGACTGTAGAGTATGAGACGGCATCTCACTCTGCACCTGGAGTTGGCCAGAAACAGGCTATGTAGACCAGGCTTTCCTAGAACTCACAGACCCAAATACCTCTGCCGTCCAAGAGTAGAGCTTAAAGGCGTGTGCCACCACGCCCAGCTGACTAAGTACCTTAATCTGTATGTGCACTGTTTTTCCTTTAAAATATTTATGATTAAAATTATTCTAGAAACTACAACTGGTAAGCTTAGGGTCATTTATTATATCATCCACTTGATAAATATCTTTTAAACATATTTGTGGGTACCAAGAGTATTTATAAAAGAGCTGCTTTTATTAGAATAACCCTAAAAAGGTCTTTCCGAGTGAAGAGTCCTGTACAAGTGTGAAACACAGCCGTTCTCCTTACCTCATCTGTGGATTGCTCTAACTTTGACAATCCTAGGAACTTTCACCAAAGCACTTTCCGATGAGGGATCTGACAGTGTAGGCTTTGATCTGGCCAGGTGTGGGTCCAGTGGTTCCTAGAGAAAAAGTGTGCTTGAGGACCACATGGGGATGTGTTTCTCTCCCCATCCCAAATGGGGACTTCCATAGGCTCTAGCACCTGGTCTCCTTAATTTACTGTCAGTGAAGCGCTGGTGTTTTTAAACTGTAGCCAAGCTTTCCTGACCGTAGACATTTATAAGGCCTTTGCAAACATTCTATGCAGAAACTCAAATATATACATTGCTAACATGAAATAAAAATCACATTTTTCCCCCTTATATATCTTTTCCAGTCTGCTCTTTGTTTCATTTGTGTAAAATAGAGTGAAAATGTATTTTTCTTAGTCTCTTGGTGGTGGATTACTTCTCTTGGTGATGAGAGAATTGCTGAAAATAGAGATTATTTTGAGAGAAGAAAGATAGTCACAGCACAAATACTGTCAGCATAAAATACATGAATGGAATATATTGGCGTGACTGGCCAATATTCCTGAACGTTTGACAGCAAAGCATGAAGATTCTAATTGAGTATCGTCTCCCTGAGGGTGTGGCCCAAGAAGGTAACTGAGGTCCTTCTTGCTTTTAACAAAAGATTTGTTTATTTCTACACGTATGTATGTGCCTGTGTGAGTTTGTGTGTACCACGTGCATGCAGGTGTCTTTGGAGGCCATCCCTGGAGTGGAGTTAGAGAGGGTTGGGAATCACATGCCTAACCAGTGAGCCGTCTCCGCAGCCCCCGTAATGACTTCTACAGGTTTAGCTTCAACTCGGGTTTGAGGCAAACGTTAAGCTGAACAGGGCCTCCGCACAGAGCTGCAGGCGGGGTCCGCAGCACACAGAGGCCTGCTCTGCAGATGGCCTCGTCTAAACTTGGGAAGACCGTGAACCTAGGCGTTAGTTGCTAAGAATCAAAATAGATTCCACATGCCTCACTCCTCAAATTTATTTCTTAAATCTCTCTTATGGAGGCAGCCCCGAAGCGAGGGGTAGGGTCTTGGGAACACCTGGCCTATGATGAACTCCAATCTGGGGGAGCTGTGAAACAATGGGTTGTCTTTGATAGTGTAAAGGAGAAAATGGGGACTGGGTGGCTATGGTCATTCATTTGGAGGTGCTGGGTAAGGCAAAGAGACAGAATGAATGACCTAAGAAATCATTTCAGTTAGCATACAGTGCTGACACAGACATTTTAGGTATTTGTCTAATTGTGAAGGACGCCTCCCCCGGAATAATTTATAAACCTTGCCAAATTGATTCTTGGAAGAACCTAGAGAGTATTTTGTAATGGATTTGGGGGCCCATGACTGGTAAGGTGGTAGAATTCATATTTTGATTTTTCTATGTTTGGGGCTTGCCAAGCCTTAATCCAAGCTAACTTTTCTCATTGACTCACAGAAAATTCTGCTGCAAGCAGAAATGCAGTGTCTAATATTATGTGGCTCAGTAATTATTACAAAGCATAAGCTTTCTGTACCTTCATCCTGTCCCTCCACCAAATGTCAAGTGCATGAGAGGGACAAGTCAGCAGGACACTGAGCCCCTGGCCAGGCTGCCCTTACTCTGAAGTCACTGTCCACAGAAAGGCCAGACTTTGCTTTCTGCGGATAGGAAGGGATTGCCAAGGTTTGGTTTTGGTTTTGGTTTTTTGAGACAGGGTTTTTCTGTGTATCTTTGGCTGTCCTGGAACTTGCTTTGTAGACCTGGCTGGCCTCAAACTCACAGAGATCCACCTGCCTCTGCCTCCTAAGTGCTGGGATTAAAGGAATGTGGCATCATTCCCTGGCTGGGGTTTCCTGTCCCTGCGTCCCCAGGGCTGCTAGGATTACAAGGTATGCTGCAGCCTCTGGCTTTTTGTGTGGGTTTGGGATCTAGTTCTGGTCCCCGTGTTCGCACAGTAAGCACTGTGCATACTACCCAGGCCACCTCCCCAGCCTCCCTTATCTGCCTTTTATACTCTTGACTCTAACTAGGTCTTCAAGTCACAGTGTGGGCAGAGTGCTTTGACCCTTTGTAAGTTTGGCAGAGAGAGCTAATTCTGTCCCAGGGGCCACATGGCAGGCCGTCTGATGGTTAGCTGACATTTCCATCAAAATGAAGATCCAAACTCCAGCATCAGCCCACTGCTGCCATTGGCTCTTTTTTCCATGGCATCCAGTGTGTCCTCACTTCTCATAGTTTGATATTTATCTTGATAAAAATATCAGAGTTAGTCTGATTTAAAAATTGACATCTTAGGGCTAAAGAGATGGCTCGGCAGTTACAAGCACTTGGGCCCAGTTCAATTTTCAGCGATGGTTCGCAGCCGTTCTTCACTCCAGCTCCGGGGGTTCCAGTACTCCCTTCAAGGGCATCAGCATTACTCAGTGCATGTGCACACAGGCACCACACATACACACATAAAACAAAAATAAATAAACCTAATAAAATTTAAAAACAAAGTAGGCATTTTAAAATGTATTATAATTTCTATCTTTCTTGGAATGTTCATGTGTTTTGTGATGGTCCAAAATCAGGAAAGCTGGCCTAAAATTTGTGTCTCCTGGCGAACTGGCACAGGGACCCTGAATGTGGGTGGCACATGGCATTCTTGGTTGTAAGGGAGGACGGAGACTCGGGTCCTGCTTTCCTCCCAGGAGCAGCATGAAATGACTTACTTCTAAGATGATGTCAAACTTCCTCGTGCTAACCACACAACATTCCTGCTAGGCAGGTCCTCTGACCTTTAAATTTCAGTGGAGGTTAAGAAGCGAGAAATTATAATGAAACCTTTGAATTTCAGAATATATCTGTGGAAAGGTATCATTTTATTCTCATCTGAGGCTAATATGTAGAAAAGTCTGAGAAATTTTTTTGTTTTTAGTCATCTGGATAATTTTGGATTGAATATATTAAAATTATGCTTATAGGAAAAAGTAGAAGGGACTGGGGAAAGAAAAGATGATGTCAGCATGGAAATAAAAATCACACACACACACACACACAACACTCAGACACACACACACACACAGAAACATACTCGTAGACACACACAGTGGAGCGGGGCACAGACACTGTATCTTGCTGGCCTTTCACAAGGACACTTCCCCACCAGGCAAAAGGCATGCCAGGCCAAAGATGTCAGGTCTAAAATCAGAAAGCTGGCAAGTATGGCTGGGCAGCCAACAAAAGACACCACAAAGTCAAGTGGACACAGAGCTGTCTTGCTGAAAAAGAGAGATGGCCCTAAGATTCCATCTCACCCTAGTCAGAATGCCTGCAGGGAGGGGACAGCAAGCCTTAGCCAGGCCCTGAGGGCGTTGCTCACTAGGGTTAGAGTATCAACTAGGATAGACATAGAAATTAGTGAGGAGGTTTCTCAAAGCATTAAAGCTGGACTTCAAATGACACAGCTATACCACTCCATGACACATGCCCAAAGGATGCTACATCTACGGTGGAGATACTTGTCATCCATGTTTATTGCAGCTCTACTCATAGCAGCAAGAAAATATATATGATTGAGCGTAGGATGTGAAACCAGACAGAGGACCATCAGGAGAGTGAATAAAAGTACTGAAGAAGACAGTGAAGGCAACAGAACACAAGACATGAAAATAGAGAGGAGGCCATTATGGGTGAAAGGGCTACAGGAAAGGCAGGGAGTAAGGGAGAAGAGGTGGGTAGGAGAATCAACAAAAACAAGTTATGCTTGAAAATTCGAAAGTGAAATCTAATGCTTCGTATGGTAGTTAACGAATAATGTTTTTCTGAAGTTTGGAAGAACCTAGGTTACAAGAATGCTTCGGTCTGCATAGATAGCTCATAGACGTATTGATCATGATGCTGTTGAGTCAAATACCTATTAAAAATGTATTGACTGAGTCAGCCATGGTATCTTTTAGGAAATGCTTAGTAAAGGCATGTACCTGCCTTTCCTTGGGTTGTCCTGCCTCATGCTCTGTCCAGTTAGCTAGTTTTCCCACAAGGCCCTTTCATCCCAGTGTTTCCAGGGACTGTAGGTATGTGGATGAGAGGCCTATTACAGTTGGAGTTCGAGGGTGGGACTGATAACTAATTAATGAGGGTTCTAAAGCACAGAGCTGGTGCTCTTTCCATAATTTGTCCCTTTTCTTAATGAACTCTAGAAAAGCGTATAGTGCCTTATTTGTGGCTGAATGAATGCTTGAAATATGAAAGGTCAGTTGCTTTGGGGAGAATGTTATCATCGAAGACCTGGGGGGACGTGTTCCATGGCCAGGCTGTCACAGTCCACTCCTTTGTTTCCGTGGGGTTTTGTGTGTGTTTGTTTCTGTTTTAATCTCAGCTACCCATCCTATTTGGTATTTCTCTGTCTTTTGTAACTACAAACCATTTTTTTTTTTTTTTTTTTTTTACTCAGTGGAATATGTTTGTCAAACACAAATCTGTTTGTACCTTCCCCGTTTGGTTTGGTTTTTAAGCCGCCTGGAACAAAATTTCCATCTCCCTTGGGTTTTGGATGCCACCTAGCACTTGACACTTCACCTTCCATCTGTCTATTGCTGGGAAATGTAAAGGCTTTTTATTACCACATGAAAAAAATCGTTAAGAAAGTTCATCGACTGCCAGAAGTTATGTAGGTATATAAAAATCACATCAAACAGTCCAACACACTTTACATTTTGAATTCTTTATCCTTACTAAGGTTTTATATAATTTATAAATGTGGTGGAAGGTGATCATACTGTAAAAAGTAATTGCACGGAGTAAAGAGAACAGTTAAAGCTGTTGACTGAAAAACAAAAGCATATTTAGAAGTGTAGAAAGGTCATGTCCGCTGTCCCAGTATCTGGGGTTCAATGCCGGCAAATTGTTTTCAGGTCTTCCAGGCAAAGGGAATTTAGAGCAGCAGTTCTAAGCCTGTGGTTCATGACCCCCTTTTTTGGGGGGGTGTCACATATCGATATCTTGCATATGAGATATTTACATTACAATTCATAACCATAGCAAAATTGCAGCTGTGAAGTAGCAATGAGATTATTTTATGGTTGGGGATCAGCACAGCACGAGGGAACTGTGTGGAAGCTTGCAGCAGTAGGAAGGTTGAGAACCACTGCTTTAGAGGATGCGTGGGTGCTGTTTCCCAGTTTATAAACTCCTCATGTCATAGCTTGAGGCAGGAAGCAGATTCCCACTTTAAGGAGAGTTAAATGACTCCGAGTCCAGTTGTTTTAGTAAATATATAGACGTTTTGTATAGAGCTTATAAACTTTAGCTTTTGGCATTTCCTCTAGTCATGTTTAAAACATTTACTTATTCTATAGTACCAAATACTGTCTGTTACAGAAAGGGTTTAGGGCCCCAGCCCCTGGAGAAATGACTGGGCTTAGGTCAGAAAGTCACTAGTTGATCCTGGAACATCTTGTCACACCAGAAAACAAGGAAGGACTTTATCAAAAGAACTGAAAAGCCAGCCCGAATAAACATATACACACACACCTTATCAATCAAGATATAAACTGCAATGGACTAAGGCATATGAAGGTTGCCAAAACTCCGTGACATCTTGGTTATACTTCACAAAATAAAAACAAAAGTCATGTGACCAGCGAATATGCAGGACACCCTCATTACCTGGAAAGTGCGGAGTAAAGAAGCCATCAGGACCTGCTCTGTTGTGTCTGCCGTCTGACCCCAGGCTCCCTCAGAAGGGAGTCCTCTTGATAAGATCATTAGAGATGATAAGTTAAGAACGGCCTACAGACAATAACTTAGAAGTCACTAATGAACTATTGACTCTAGGCAGATAGCCGGTGTGTAACAACATGATAAAAGAAGGCAGACATCTCTGATTTCTGCTGATTCACTGCATGACGGGCTCGTTCACCTCTCCCCAGATTAGGGCCTGAACCAGACCAAGCCTGTAGATGGAATCATAGGGTATAGGAAAGCGAAGGCCAAGGCAGCGTTAAACCACACCAGTGTGACTGACTGGACACAGCCAGGTATCTGGAAACTCTGCCAAAGAATGTATTTCTTTCGATAGCAGTTACAATGTCTACATGAAAGACTGGAGATGAAGACCAGCCTGCAGCTAATAGAAAAGGAACAGGCCCACTAAGGAAGTGTAATGTCTGCCCAGTACATAAATCCGTACACAGACTGAGAGAAAGACCAGCCATCGCAACACTTGCCACAGTAAGAAAAGATGGTCATTTCAGCGTGGGAGTACTAGGCATTTACTCTAAAACAACCCTGTGGGGCCAGAAATGAGATCGGCAGAAGGGAGTTAATGGGACTAGAAGTAAAACAAGCTCTTTTCAGGGCATGGTAGAGCATGCCTGTAATCCCAGTACTTAGGGAGGCAAAGACAGGTGTCTCTCTGTGAGTTTGAGGCCAGCTTGGTCTACAAAGCAAGTCCAGGATAGCCAGGGCTACACTGAGAAATACTACTTCGGAAAAAACAAACGAGCAAAAAGCAAGCTTGGTTGAGAATTGATTGTCACTGAATTCCAAAAGTAAACACAGCTGGTTTGTGGTTCTCTCTCTTATCTTTTTTGCATATATTTAACTGTTGCAGAAATAAAAATTAATAAACATTTATTGTTATATGTATATAAACATTCTATGAAATTCATAGAATTGCAAAGTCCTTACCCCACGTGTAAAGTTTACAAAGAATCCTTCACTATGACGCAGCTGTGAGAAGGGGCAGCCTCTGAGACACTGGCATTTCAAGTCCTGTGAGACAAACCTACAGATTGGCCGGGCTGGAAGGGTGGCCCAGTGGTTAGGAACACTGGCTGCCCTTACAGATGATACAGTTTAGTTTCTAGTACCGGCAACAAACCACCTGTAACTCCTGCTTCAGGGGAACCAGCATCCTCTTCTTTCCTCTATGGGCATTGTACATACACACACATACACACAATTAAAAATAAAATAAATTTTATTTTAAAAGAAACAAGACTGCGTGGTACAGTGTTGTAGTGTTATATAAGCCTGGGAACTCAATGTCCAGCATAGACTTAAGGTCAAAAGTGAGGCTCTAAATTCTATTACAAATTAAGACTCTCAGAGCCCGAAGAACTTTAGAGTCTAGACAGGAGGATGTGCAGTGGTACCACAGGAAAAATATGTGAAATGTGATCCAGATAGGCAGATACCAGGAACTAAGAGAGAAAGGGCAGCCGATGGCTTCAGCTGAGTCCGAGCATAGCTGTGAAAACTTCCTACTCCAAACCCCTTTCCACCTGGGAAGTTTTTACCTGAGCTGGGCTCAGGTAAGTCAAATAGGTACACAAATCAAAGATTTATGACAGTAAATCATAAAAAAAAAAAAATAGAACAATAACAATAGCCACACACAACAAAAATCCCTTCAAAACAGTCCTTTGATAAACATGTGATTTTACCATGAAGCTGGGCACAATGACTCGTACCTGTGATCTTAACAATGGGAAACAAAGGCAGTTCAATGCAAGTTCCAGGGAACCAGAGATGGATTGCAAGATCCTGACTCAGAAAACAAAAGACAAGTTGGGCGTGGTGGCATATGCCTTTAATCCCAGCCCTGGAGAGGGCAGAGGCAGGTGGATCTCTGTGGGTTTGCGCCTGGTCTACATATTGAATTCCAGGACAGTGAGGGCTCCACAGAGAAACCCTGTCTCAAAATAAAATAAAAAGGATATTTACATACTAATGAGATGGATGTGCCAGTTTAAGCACAAAGATACATTGTTCCGATACTTACGCGCTGAGGACCAACAGCAGGAAAATATTAAAAGCCTTGTTTTCCGTAATTAAGCCATCGTGTTTCTGTAAGGGCGGAAAGCTTTGGATGTATGTCTAAAATAGCTGCGCTCAACAAAACTCAGTAGTCTCTCCATCTGAGCCAGGGTGTTTGGGACGGTGATCCTGGTGCCTCGAGGTGTCATGCGTACGGTGGGAAGGGAGTGTGGTATGCGTTCAGAGAGAAGGCTGCAGTGAAGTCTCCTGACACAACATGGTCAGGCAGTGCCAGGAACGCTTTGGGTCCATTACACATCCGATTGTGAACTGATTGTTAGCTGTCGAGCGATCAGAAACATTTGCTGTTGCCAGATTTGTCTCCACCTCCCCGTGCCGTTCCAACACCTGCATGGGGTCAGGACCCACATCGAAGAAGGTTTCTTGTAAAGCCCCGGCAATGGTGTCCTCCTTGATTCCGTGTCTTCTGTAGTTCTAAGTTAATCTTTTTTTTTTTTCCTTGTGGGTAAAGTTTTATTTTCGTCTGTTTTATCCTAGTTGGGGAATGGCGGTCAATGTGTATTCTACCTCGATAACCCAGGAGACTATGAGCAGGCATGACATTATTGCATGGGTTAACGACATCGTGTCCCTAAACTACACAAAAGTGGAGCAGCTCTGTTCAGGTAAGAGACCGTCTTTTTAGTGTTTACCCAATGTGTTTACTGGCAGTTGAGTGTGATTTTTATGAACCACACATGACATATTTGGGGTAAGATGAAAACATATATATATAATAATAATGTAAACGTATAACTACATAATTAAAAGGGGAAACTTGGCTGGAAGTGAAGAACATATGGGGGAAATGTCTCAGAACATCTAGGAGTGCACAGGCATCCAGATGGGTGTGTGAACTGGCTTCTGGCTTGCTGTCGGCCACACCCCTTCTTAATGCTGCCTCCTAGCCTCTTGTCATCCTATCGTCACCATGTGTATGCCTTCAAACACAGCAGAGCTTGGCCTGGGGGTGCAGGGCCCTAATCTTTATGTGTAGTTACATCCTGTTCGGTTTAATCTGCCTCACGTACTGTCAGCCCTGGGAAGGCATCCCCAGGGTCTGTGGTTTTCCCCAAACCCTGCCCAGGCATCCAGGATAACGCCTGTCACGAACTTGACTCCTGACCCCAGGAGCTACCAGGAGTTCTTAAGAACAGGCCTGTAATTTTCTTTTTGTCTAATGCCTAATGCACCACTGTACCTGATACCGAGTGGTTCAGTAGGGAATGCAAATTGGGTTCAACCTGTTTGGAAAATGATGCAATTTCAAAAACAAAGTTAAAGTAATTCGCCTTGAGGTTTGAGTGTAAGCTGACGTAGTCTCCTTTGCAAAGTAAATATTTTCTTGTAAACTGATAGATAAAGAGATTTCTTCTCTGCCTGTGGCCCTAACTTGAACGTGGTGGTAGGAAATACAGCGTGTTACTGAAATGTGTTTGTACGAAGGCCTTTAGACGTGAAGGAGATCTGGGTTTTACCTGACATGCTGGTATTGGACTGTGAACTCCTGTTCTCAGCAAGTCACATACAAAAAAAGATTCCATGTATAAGTCAGAGAATTTGCAAAGTTCCCAGTAGTAGATTAATGTCTCTTTTCTGTTTTGAGATACATTTCTGACTAGAAAACATATGTGACTCCATGTTGTGGAAAGATAGGCATTCCCTGGTCCTCTCAGTAGACCCTAGACCAGAGCGTGTCTAACCTCCTAGGAGCTACTGAAAAGGCAGAGCTGCCGCACCCTTGGCTCTCTCAGTCAGTACCTCTGGGCCTGGAGCCTAGGCATCTGTGCTTCATACGCCAACCTGGGAGGACCTGCCAGCAGCCTGCAGCCTGCACTGCCCTTCTGAGAAACCTCAAACCACTGAAGGTGAAGTTCAGGTATCCCAAATCTGTCTGGCACCGTCCCGAATTCTTAGTTTAATTTTTGTCCTCAGCAGTGCCTTTGGCAGGAAGAAGCGGCCTTTCTATTTATTTACTTAGGAACTTGCTTCTCTGTTCTCATTCTAGAAGACTTTGAAGGCAGGTCAGATAGCGCCGCTCGATAAAAACAAATCCAGATACCGTTGGCCTAAGTGACTTGTCCTTATCATGCTTAGTAGTGCTCCAAGTTAGGGAGTGTAATGTGTCTTGGGTGTTTCTATTAGTTGATCTAGCCTACCAGGCAGCATTTAGCAGTGTGCTCTGGGAGGACACACACAGGGTACCTGCACACGTCTGCTGACTGTACTCACAGCACACCCGACCCCGTAAAGACACCACACCTCTGGTTCCCTGTTTGTCTTTTTCCCCTCTGACATCACTCCCTCCTCTTTTTACTCCCAGCTAACAGGTCTCCCTCAAAGCCAATGTTAAAACAAACATCAGCTAGACTGTATGAAATTCTAGCTGCAAAATTCATTGAGGTATATATAGACTTTGAGACTGGTTATGTGTGTGTTTAATTTAGAAGTTCTTTACAATAAAGTTTTAATAATTTATTTTTTTAAAATATGAGGCAAGGTGGAAAAAAAAATGAACATCAGCTTTTCTTCAGTTTGCAAAAAACTGATATGCAACTATGGTGTTGTATTTGCTTCTGAACTTTCTGCCTTTATCTTACATATCTTTCTTCCCCATAAACATCCTTAAGTACTCTCTAAAGTTCAAGTAATGGGCTGTTTGGACATAGATCAGTGGTAGGACACTTTTCTCATGTGCACAAGGCTCCCAGCACTATTAAAAAGCAAATAATTAAGTAGATCACATGGAGATACCTTGTAATATCTTGCAAAATAATGAAAACGACTCAGTTTTATTTCTTGTTATTTTATCCCAAGGATGAAACTTTATGACCGTTTTCTTCGAACATTAAATCTGGGTCATAGATCTGAATGCACGTTTGGATTGCATTCATTTCTTGCAAAAGCAATCTGTTTCAAGGAAAGGAGAGGGCTGTATACATTGTGTACTGCAGGTCACCTGAATGCGCTTTGAAATCTACCCGAGCTGATTTCCCCCTGTGGAATGGGAGGTTGGGCCGCTTGCACCATCACGCTGGTCCAGCTTAGAATGTTTTCTGTTTTCATTCAGTTGCTTTGTAAAATTTATAGGGCTTTTAAAGGGGAGTGGTCCGGGGACGGTGTCCTATTTTTGTTCAAACCAGTTTAGTAGATGTTTCCCAAGTTAATGAAGAGTGGGGAATGGTCACTATGGTGCTAAAAATTCCTGAAAGCAACCTTCTCCACTTAGGACACCTTATTGAAGGTGACAAAAAGGAAGTAGACTGTGTGGAAAGGAGGAGGGAAAGGATCGAGCAGGAAGATTGCATCTCCTTCCCACCCTTGCCCCTACCCGGCTACCCTGTGCCTCCTTTCTGTACCTTCCCTTTTGCTATGCCTAGATCTCCTCTTCTAGGCTGGGTGTAACTGCGAAGCCCGCTTTCCCAGCTAGCCTTTTTCTACAGTCTGTATCTTCCCCCTCTCCCTCCCACTTCATCCCAGGACAGGAAGCACTGACAGCAGATACCAACACGTGCTGCGCACGGACTCACAGGACCACTGCCAGGACCATCACTCAGCCCCATACTGGCAACTGTGGCTGGTGGAAGGCTCAGTTATTTTCCTGAGCATCCGAGTATTTAAATAAAATGTCATTTAAATGAAAACATTTTGAAAAATTTTAAAATATTTGTCTTGATTGGCTTTTTTTTTTTTTGAGGTAGAGAAATGATCAGGGTTTCATTCACATTCGATATGTGTTTCCCCAGACTTGTTCAAGCTTTGTGTTGGATCAAGTTTCTGGTATTTTCTAATTCCAGGGAAGCTTCTGAATTTGGCTGTGGAAATTGTAGCTACATTTACTGCTTTCAGTTCATGAACGGTGGAAGGGAATGCGATTTGGAGAATGAACTGGGTTTTGTGCAGGTGTGGCCATCAGGCGTGCTGGGAAGCTGAGGAGAGGCAGGCTCTCTGTGCTTTTATCCCGACGACAGTCATTCCTGCCCATGGCTTGTTGTGACCATTTTCGGCTGCAGATCTGTGCTTGTTAAATAGGTTGGTTCCAGCCCAGCGCTACGTCCCCTGTGCCTTCTCTCATGTCTCCACAGAGAAGGCAGGTTAGGGATGAAATCGGCTCAGAGGCTAAATTTAGCTGATCTTACTGACTCCCTCTCATTGGAACCAAGTAAGGATAGCCTGTCAGTGTCCGCAGGCCCAGGACTGCACTTAGCTTTATACAATCACACAAACAATCTGTAAGAGAGTCACCCATTTCAGAATGGCCTGTGCCGTTATGTCCTGGCATACTGATGGCATGCTGAGGGACTTTGTGTGGAGATTTTGTCTAGACTAGGTAATTTTTTTTTTCTCCTTAATTTTATTTGACCGGCTAATTTCAAAATTCATTTACTTGGTTTCAACATACCAAATAGTCGGAGAAGAGAGGCCAGCGAGTGAGATAGGCCATGTTCAGGTTTTGTCCAACGGGAGGGTGAATTGCTGCAGTGGGTAACAGAGTCGAGTCTCCACCAATTCACGGGCTAACTACAGCTTGGTTTTTTGAGGAGGGAATATAGAATACAACAGGGTTTCCCCTCCCCCCTTATAATTTTGTATATTTCCATTTTCTAGATACTTTGTTATTGAAGGTAAACATAAATTAGTGGGATTTGAGGGTGTTTAGGGTTTGGTTTGCTTTGGCTTTGGCAGTTTGCCCTGGAGTTTTTGTGTGTGTGTGCCGTTGTAATGCCAAATACCAGTGGAGTATACATTCACCTTAACTTATCACAGCTGCTACCAGGAATTTCTGATTTTTCTCACATGTGGATGTTTGATCCTGAAAACAGTCGCTGCATCGCCACCCATCTCTTTGCTGTGCTTGTCATTCTGACCGGAGTGTAGCTTGATTCAGCAAACACATTTTGAGCCCCTAGATAAATAGGGCAAGGCTACTATCCTTGAAGCCCTGGAAAGGGATCTGTGCAGCCCACCACTGAGAGGAGACCACAGTGGTAAGTGCCACCGAAGAGAGATGAAAATGTGTAAAGGATAACGTTAAGTAAAGCGAGGTGGGGACACAGAGAGTCAGCCGAAAAGACACGCAGGTTCTTGGTTATTGGCAGGGTGCTCCTGAGTGACAGCATGGTGGCTGTTCACGGGACACCCCAGAAAGGCTGTCTTCCTTCTAGAGTCAGGTGGGGTGACCGGTAGCCCATGTAGGATGCTGAGCTTCTTCAGTGGACAGCCTTCCCAAACCAGCGTAGGCTGTGCCCCTGCCTTCAGGAAGCACGGGGGTGTACAAACATTGATTTGAAGCCGCTGTGTATGTATGAGATCTCTCAGGGAACCACCGAGTGGCCGACTTCTTTTGGAGGAGCAAAACAAGCCCGCCTAAGTTGCAGAAAACTGGGTGGGTGTCACATGACCGTTGGCTTTGACATCTAGCCCTTTATCCCATTTTCAGCTTCCGCTGGAGTTCCTTCAGTATGGTGGTGAGCACCATTAATGAAGACAAATTAAAAACAAACAGCTAAGAGAAAATAGATGACCTGAAATGAATAATGTATATGTATTTTATTGAAGTGTGTGTGTGTGTGTGTGTGTGTGTGTGTGTGTGGTGTACATATATATTTAGGGAAAAGTCAAAGGACACACAGTTAAACTTAAAAATATCACATAGCTAACAGCAATAAAGAAAACTTGATGACATATTATTAGAAACTTAAACTAATAAATTGTGAATTCTTAATAAGAGCACACAAATAATTTGAGGAATTTATACAAAGCCGTTGTCCTTAGCTATGCCCTGTATTTTGATCTCATTATTTCCTGTTACATGTGGTAGATGTGCAATCTTCAGAATTCTGGTTGACTGTCTTACAGATTCATTTAACTGTCCTGTATCCATGCTGGGTTCCATCTGGCCTTTGCCACCAACCGGTATGAATGTGCTTAGAGGAGAGGGATGTCCTCATCGTCTGGAGCCATGAGAGCCCGGCATAAACTCCATTGACTCTTGGGCCTGTGGCTTTGACTCCAGGGCCCAGGCAGCCTCTTAAGGGGAACAGAAAGCCTTGAAGTTCCTGTGGGTTTTAGGACTTGCTGAGTACATAGCTGGGGCAGCCCTTAGAGCCCTTCCCCTGTGCTTGGTCTCTGCTGTGTAATCTGCTTACTTTTATTTGGTTGTGTGACTGTCCCCCTGTTTTGCTTAGGCCAGCCTCAACCTTTCAGTCCTCAGGCCTCATCTTCCCAAGTGTGTCCCCAGTGATCTAGTGGTTAGGATTTAGTAATCTCCCAGATACTCAGTTATAGTCGTACAACACCACACGTGGCCTGAAATACTGTGTCTTGTTTTGTTTTGACTTTTGGTTTGGCTTTTGGCTTTTTTATGTTTGGTTGGTTGGTTGGTTGGTTGGTTGGGATTCATCATTGTTATTGTTGTGGTGGTGGTGTTTTGCTGAGACAAAATCTCACTCAATATGCCAGGATGGCCTTGAACTTTAAATCCTCCCGCCTCTGCCTCCTACTTGACGAAATTATAGGTGTGAGTCACCAAGCCTGGCTTACAGTGCTTGCCTCTGAAGCATATGAAGAAATTACCTATTTTGAAATCACTAGGGTCTATAAATGTCAGTATCCTTACAAGAAAAAAAGTATGTTCCAACATACTGAAAGTTATTTTGAATTGTTTTTCTCCTAATGTCTGTTATGTGACATGATGGATATGTTCCTTACAAGACATTATTTTGAATTTGTGTTTCCATATTTTTCTTTCAATTTAAAACTCTGAAGACTTAGAGGAAGAATGCTGGTTAATCAGCTTCCCATCACTGTAAGAGAATACCCGAGATAATCAACTTACTTTTAGAAAAAGTTTATTCTAGCACACGGTTTTGACAATTCCAGTGTATAATTGATTGGGTAGCTTCTGTGAGCCTGGGGTGAGGTAACATATCATGGACAAAGTATATGATGAAGCAGTTACATCCAGCTCATGGCCAGGAAGCAAAAGAGAGGAGGTGGAGAGGCCTGTCAGACTTATGCTCCTGGTGACCAAAGGACCTCCCACAAGGACCCGCTTCCCACGGTCCTGTTACCTGCCCGTAGCACTGGCCTAGAGACTGACCCTTAATGTGTGTCTTTCAGGGGCAGTCAAGATCCCCATGAGAGCATCAGTCTTAAAGACTGTTCACCTGCCAACCAGGCACAATAACTAGACTGACGTCAGTCTGCCATTGGGCTCCCTTAGCCCGTCCCGTGAGAGGCCTATAGTAGAAAGGTGACATTGGACTGAGCTTCGAAGAATGAGAAATGTCTGTGTCTGAGTGTTACACAGAGGCCTTTAGGTTAGAAAGCTGAAGGTAGGGAGCAGGCGTGATGTTTTACTTGCTAACTCTGCAGGTAAGATGTGGCATTATGTATCAGGACTTGAGAGAACATGCATAGCAGTGCTTCAGGTAGTGAGTAAGCACTGTGCATTCAAGGAAAAGAAAGATGTCTTCACCTTCGAGTCCTTCACCAAGTGGCCATGAGGACTTGGTGGATGGCTGGTAGCTATTATGAAGAGTTAAAGTGTTCAGATGAGTCAAGCTGAGAAAAGGAAGGTGGTGGCTTTGAGTAAAGGTGCCGTTTGGTGTCCTGAGGTTCTACACACTCTTATTTACCCCCGCAGTCAGCAAAGGTTGACTGAGTACTCATAGCATGGCCAGCATCTGAGGACCCAGCAAAAGCAACACAGGTCACAACCAGCTGGGACCTGTCCCTTTGCTCACATTTTCTCAGTCACTTCTATCCAGGGAGAACAAGGTCCCTCGCCAGCACGTGGTGCCTGGCCTTTCTTACTGTCCCACAGTTCCCAGCATGGAAGAGCAGGGCACACCCAGTGACATCTGAAGTGCCAGTTGGCCTTCAGCTTCTGCTCATTGTAATGATCAACTCAGGCACTTCCACATCTTACTGTTCTTACTCATAATAATGCATTTCTCATCATTTTCTATGAACTGTATTTTTAGTTTATAGTTCTTCGTGTCATAAGGAAAAGAAGAGATGTGTTAGATACTGCAGCAAAATGTTTGGGCTTGAATTTTAGAATTGCATGCCCGGGAACAGAATAATTGAATTGCCTAAAACAACCATCATTCCACCAGCTGAGGTTTCCTTCCACCCTGAAACTATTATGTAAATGTTGCAGACAGCATGTCACCTCTCTCTGTGGCCTCCTTTCCAGAGGTGTGGTTCTTCCTTGGGTTTTAACACGTGCTGTGACTATGAGAAGCATATAGGCATGACATCAGCCCCAGCATAGTTTCCTGGAGTTTCTCTTCAGTCACGTCAGGAGGGTGGGCCTCTACTTCTTTGACATTTTGTGGCAATTCATGGAAGAACCTTAGAAAAATAAAGGAGCCAAGTTTTAGAGAAAGTACACATGTCAACTTTAAATATAATGTTAGAATCCAGTATTGAAAAAGAAAAACCAGAAGTAATTTCCTGCCTCTTCCCCACCCCATCTCCCTCTTTAACTCTTGTATCGTTTATGCTTTGGTCATCCGACTAAATCCCTAAAGTAAATACTGTGAGGTCTTCATGCCAGCTTGAATTCCTGCTAATACTGGAATTGTGCTCAGATAACAGAGTGTCCTGGGACGAACCTGGGAAATGTCAATAAGTCAGCTCATTGTGTACCATCATTCTGCTATGCAGCGCAGCGTGCACAGAGGCTCTGTGGTGGCTGCCCCTGGGTTTTCTGTGGCTACTGATAACCTTCTTTCTCACCAGGCTGGGCCTGCTGAACTCTCTCTAGCGTTTGGCCTCCTCTTGGGGAGCCGTGGGGAAAGGCCACATCCTTCTGCAGGAAGTGGCTGTCAAGGACACTGTTGATGTGTGTGACAACTAGTGAGCTTGACTGCGAGGAATGACAAGAAAGAGGAGCCCTGACCTGAGAGCAAAGAGCAAACAGTTTCCATCTGAAATGGGATGACAAGGCGCCTAGCCCCAGGGACAGGAACCTCTGTCACCAAAAGAGCCACTTGCTCCGCAGCAGTGAACTGCAGGCGAGTGCTGCTTTGTTCACACTACTCCAGCGTGGGCATGCTCAGAGTCCAGGGGAGTGAGCACCACACCTGACTTCACCTTGTCCCTGGAATGATGCTGGCAGTTTCAGGAGAAATTCTCTGAAAAAATGGGGTTCTTACTCTTAATTTAATGTGCTCTAAAATATACATACATTCTGAAGGTCCAGGCTAAAGTGTTATACACCCATCTCCAAGGGCAAACAGAGCCAGGAATCAGTGTCCGTTCCCTGCAGCCTTTCATATTAACTCAATCTGACTGTGTGGCATTTGAAGGCTGCTGCTTACCTGCCTGCAGCTGACACTTGTCCACGCACACCCTTCACTCTGTGCCATATTCACAGACGGTGACGTGTTCCCTGCTTCTCCATTCGGCGTGTTCTTTGAAGGCTCCCATGTGCACACACACCCCCTTCACTTCCTGACCGCCTTCAGCAAAGATCTCTGAGGCCTGGGAAATGATGCTGCAGGTTTGAAGTGACCCTATCTGTGGCATGGTGGCGAGTTTCGCTCTAGACTTCAGACGCACTTAGTACATCTGTGTCACTGCATTTCTTTTGTGCCTGCAGTTGCTTTGTGGTTTTGTTGGTTTTTCTGTTATATTTTCTCTATTTTTCTGAATTATGCAATTTCCGTATTTTTCTCGTCTTTCAAAACTCAGTTCCTTGGCCCTTAAAATGAGCTCATTTTCCTTGGAAAGAATGTTTTAGGGGGCTCACTATATAACTCGGGCTGTCCTGAAACTCACTCTGTAGACCAGGCTGCTCTTGAACTCACAGAAATCTACCTGCCTCTGCCTCCCAAGTCCTGGGATTAAAGGTGGTTGCGCCACCATACCCAGCAATTGACTGGTTTTTCACTCACCAATAAGCAAAAGGGCATCCTCAGGTGACCCCTTTTGTTTAGAGGTGACCTGTCATCATAAAAGTTTAGATATGACACTCAGGTTTTTCCAGATTCTTGCCTTTAAATCAAGCTTATGCTCATTTCAGTCTGACTTATAGTCTAAAAGCAACAAACAAAAGTAGGCAAACAGACAGAACAGAAGCTTGTCTGTGAAATTATAGAGGCAATACTAGAAGCAACTGTCTAAAGACCTTTCCTAGTGTATGTGGGATACAGACTGCCTGGTACCAAAGCTTTCTCTACCCTTCCTATGACTCCAATAAGAAATCTCTTCCCAATAGGTGTCATAAATACCTTCCTAACTTGTTTTTTGATTTGTGATGAAGATGTGTTTTAAGTCCCCCTTCTCCCTCTGCCTGGAATGCTAAGTTCTAACTTTAGCTGTGGTCTCAGACCCGGACCTCTGCCTCCAGTTTTGGCGCTGAGCTCTGTGGAAAGCCAGTGACATTTTGTTCTGGACTCCGGCATGGAAGCCAAGTGTCCCTGCATGAGGCAGGATATGTTTAGTACAATTCGATGAGCGTGAAGCCTGAACGGAAATTGCATGTTGGAAACTGGGTGTGAAACTGAGTACCCAGGACTGGCTCTTTCCTTAGCAGGTAAAAATTCTGCTAATGCTTCAGACCAACAGGCTTACTCCTCAGCTGCTGTGGCCTTGTCCCTTCAACTGTCAGAATCTTTTTTCTGTGTCATTAGACAGGTTTGAAGCTCCATTTTTCCTGAAAACATTGAGACACAAGTTTAAATCCAGTGAGGTAATATGGTGGTTGGATAAACCACTACATACTGGCAAGTGACACGAGCACCAAGGTTAGGGTCCCTGATAGGAACGCTCTAGCTTTCAATACACTGTTTTAATGGTGAATTTCCGCAAAAGCTGTTTTTTCCTAGCAACACTTAAGCAGCAGCCCTTGTCCTTATTGTATGTCTCCAGCTCTTGTGCGCTCTCTGTGTCTCTCTAGAGTTTGTCTTTTAATAAAAATACCCATCCTACATCTCAGCCAGGGACTGTTTGGAGTTTGGTTTCTACTGCCCTGACATTTCCATTGGGAAGACAGAGGGAGCGTTCCGTCTTCCATGGCACAGGCAGCACTTTACTCCACCCAGAACTCACTGGTTGTCACATGTCATCAGAGTCTCTTCAGCCAGGCAGTGGTGCTCTACAGGTCTCTCTTTTTTGGGAAAGAATGGGTGGGCATGTGTGTTCACGTCTGTGTGGAAGTGTGCACACGTACCCAGGGATGCACATTCCTGTGTGTGTACGTGTGCAGCGTCAGATGGCTTCCTCTATTTGTTCCTGACGATATGTTTTTCAGGCAGGGTCTCTTATTGAACCTGGAACTCACTGATTGGCTATGCTGGCTGGCCATTAAGCGCCATCCACTTTCCCGGTGTCTCACTGGCACTGAAACTCACCGACTCAGGTAGGCTCACTAGCCAGTGAGTCCCAGGGATCCGCCTGTCATTGCCTTTCCAGCACTGGGGTTATAATCTCATGTCACCGTACTGTGCTTTCTATCTGGGTTCCAGGGATTAAACTCTGGTCCTTGTGATTGGCACTTTGATGACTGAGCTGTCTCCCCATCCTCACAATTGAACTCTTCAACCATGGTGTGTGTGTGTGTGTGTGTGTGTGTGTACAGAGAGAGAGTTCTGCTGACTGCTGGAAATAGAACCCCTGCTGTGTTTTGCAGTTTCACTTTCCTCTTTACTGAGCCCTGATTTCCCACAGGGACACTTCCCTCCAATAGGAGCTTTCGGCTTTGGTGGCAGATGCAGTCCTGCAGAAGCATCAGTTCAAAGAGTGACCAGGCCAAATATACAAAGAGACAGCAGGCCTCTGTGATTGTAGTGTACCAACAGCCTCAAAATCCCTCATGCTCTGTTAGGAAAGCTGTTTGAATTGTCAATGTTGAGTTGGCAGAAAGTAGTTAACATTGTTAAGTGTGAGAATATCCGGAGCTCAAAGAGGAGTGTGTGAAAATAAGTCACCGGAGAGAACCGCCAGGACTGTCCCTGGGAGCATGCCCCACGTGAGGGCCTCTCTGACATAAACCGCAACCAAAGACGGGGAGGCCAGAAGCAAGTGTTGGCAAGTGTCTGAACATACGAAGGTGAAATGTCACTGTCTTCCTTCTAATTAGCAGAAACTTCA
The DNA here is from genome assembly GCF_030254825.1 of Meriones unguiculatus. Taxonomy (NCBI): domain Eukaryota; kingdom Metazoa; phylum Chordata; class Mammalia; order Rodentia; family Muridae; genus Meriones; species Meriones unguiculatus. Next base: position 63,594,820 of record NC_083350.1, on the reverse strand, counting down.
AGTAGCCTTTAAAAGAGAAGTTGGTGACAGCCTGAGGAATTAGATAATCATCTATTTTAGAGCTGAGCATTTACCCAACCCTGATGTTTTGCAGATAAGAATATTGTTAGCTTAGAAGGGTGTGATGACATGTCCAACGTATTCAAGATGGTGAGTGCTTCAGAGCCAAGGGCCAACACTCTACTTCCCCTGTCTCAACCACATCCTCATGGATTGATGCTTATGCTCTTGTTCTAACAATTCCTTTACCCATTATGATTCCTGTAATGAAAGATATGATCACATCGGTGTGTCCATTTAATGAAAGCTGTAATCATTTTCCCCTCATCAGTAGTAAAATTAACTGGCTGGACACCTCTGCCTAGTTCCTGGGCCTGTGGGAAAGTTAGATGGGCAATTTGGGTAGCTGCTTGGAGCAGAGCCCAGTGTGGCTTAATGTCATCTCTACAGATCATGTTGCATTTTAGGAAATGTACTGTGGAGTTTGTGTGTTTGTTTGTTTGTTTGTTTGTTTTCAGCAGTAGAAGTTGGGGAAGAGGAAAAAAGATATGAGAACAATAGGAATATATAGAGGTGAGGTGTTTATTTAATTTCATATACACACTGTATATACTTAAGATGGAATGCCTACGAGTTATAACAGTGAAGTACATGTACAATATGTCCAGTCTAATTTTCTGCTGTATAATAAACAAGTGCTTTAAGTTGCTTTCTGTTGCTGTGATAAAAAAAAAAAAAAAAAAGAAAGAAACTCAAAAGCAACTTGGAGAGGAAGGAATTTATTTGGATTACATTACATTTCTATATCATAGTTCATCATTGAGGGAAGTCAGGGCAGGAACTCAAGTAGGGGCCTGAGATGGGGACAGAAGAAGAGACCATGGAGAAATGCTACTTACTGGGTTGCTCCCTATGACTTGGTCAGTTTGCTTTCTTGCACATCCCAGGACCACCTGGCAAGGGTTGCCACCACCCAAAGTGGCCTGGTCCCTTCCACATCAGTCATCAGCTAAGAAAATGCCCTCGCAACCTTGCCTACAGCAACCTTACATGGGTGTTTTCTCAGCTGAGGTTCCTTCCCCTCAGATGATTCCAGCTTGGGTCAAGTTGACAGAAAACTAGTAAGCGCAGATGATATAATTGATGCCCCAGCACCAGCTTGAAGGCTCTGCCGGGTGTTCTGGCATACCCCTATAATCTCATCACTTGGAAGCTGAGGCAGGAGGATCAGTGTTCAAGCCAGCCAGGGCTACATGGTAAGACCTTGTCCACGTGTTCTTTTGTAGTTTTCCTTTGTAATTTCTTTCTTTGAGCCTTTGACTTTTCGCTTGAAAATGGCATTTCTAAGAAGACACACACACACAAATGTAAAAAACTAAAGTTCCAATCAGTTTAAATTATGCCTTGCTATTGATCAGCTGACGATGCCCTGAGCTTGTTCCCAAGTTTGTACGATAGCATAATCATAAAGATAGATCGTAAGGGTTCTGGGAGGTTGTAGGATGCTGAAAACCCATGCACAATCACTAACAAATGATATATAAATAACAGGTGTTTTGTGTCTGGTGTAATATGTTCATAGCTGTGCTGTTAAATGCTTTTCTCTCATCTGAAATGTTCCATCTAAAAATGCCTTTTTGCCCTGTCGTTCACTTTGCTCTTGAAGTCTGGGATCTGGTGACCAAGAGGTTGCCACAGGTCTCACAGGCGAACAGTGCCAAGCAAATTCCCAGGTCTTCTGATGTAGCTGTTCATTTTTGAACCCTGCCTCCCTCCTACAATGCCTCCAACTGTTTGTTTTGAATTCATGTCCCCAAACCTGTCAGTCCCCATGTCGTTTTTTTGATGGTAACAACTAAGACCATTCCGAAGGCTTCAAGTTTGGCAGTAGCCTAGCACTGTGGAAGAGCAGGATCGTTTCCTTTATTTCTAGTTATTTCCAGACTCTTACTGTCTTTCCTAACTTCATGAGCACGCTGAGCTGATGGGTTCTGAGGGTAACACTTTGTAATCAGCCTCTTGGTGAACATAGCATCCTTCTGTTTGATTGCTTTGACTCATCTTACATGAAGTCTTTTGAAGCTTATCTTTTACGTTCTCTAAAGACTTGGTCTCATACATGGCCCTTTGCTTAGCCTGTAAAAAAGAAAGCCACCAAATCTTAAAAGAATATGTAGTAACTCTTATACTGTCTCATTGGGGATTTTGGTGATATTTCCCAGGGCTGTTTCCCCAGCCCTGGCTGTGTGGTTCAGCTTCTGACCTTCATTCATTAACCAAATAGTTACTGAATCTTCTGGTTTCAAATACTGTATTAAATGCTTATCTCCAAAAGGAACAAGTGTGTTTGAATGCCACACCCGTTAGAAGGTGATACACATATGAGTGTGGGTTAACAGTAAAACACTAGATGTAGAGCCAGAGTGAGGCCATAAGGAGTGAATGGAGGGCCACCTCAGATGGAAGGAGTTAAGCAGGGACTCTCTGTGACTATGCCTCCACACTGTGATCTGAAGGAGGCAAAGCAGGAGGTTCTAGGTAACACCCGGTGTGTACGGGTCCTAATGCAGAGCCAGACAGCGTGTTTCAGGAACGGCAGGGAAGCTGAAGTGAAAGGGGCTTTCTTAGAGGAAGCATTGGGAAAATGAGGTAGACCTGTGTGTGTGACCTCTGGGCATGGTAGGCTGGGAAAGGAGTGTGGGTTTCACAGAAAGTCACTGTGGTGTTCTTAGAGTATAATCCCGTCTGTGTCATAGTCGCTTTGGCATAATGTGTTAAAAGTAGGACCGAAGGACAACAGACCATGCTATAGCAAGGAGAGCGAAATGACCCCAGATCCATGTACCTGTTGGTGAACTTTCTGATGGCTGACTAAGACTTCCCAATAGAAGCAATGATTTCTGAGTGTGTTGGTTAAGTAGCATCATTGAGTGATTGAGTGATTGATTGATTGATTGGCAGGGTTTCTCTGTGTAGCCCTGGCTTTCCTGGAATTAGCTCTGTAGACCAGGCTTGTTATAGTAAATAAAGAGGGCTAATAATATTTATTATTAAAATCTACAACAATTGCAGCAGTATTATCTAACCTGCTATCATAATCAAGCCCGAGCTTTCCACGCCTTCCTATGCATTTCAGAGCTATGTGGGCATCGGAGCAGAAGAGCAACTGCTCTGTGAGAGCCTGTCACAGAGCACCTCCAGCAAGGACATGTTATGTGGATGTTCAAATTTCATGTTGCTGTCATATCTGGGGGTGTGCACTTGGTCACTTTCAGGTCTTGCGTCCCTGTGTCTTTGAAGGGCCATGCCAGTAATACATCATAGAAAGGATATCTTGAAGTCAGCTGCGCCCATCTTTATAACTCACAGGGACAAGAACTTGAGCACAGCGTAACCCCACAATGCCCCTGTCCAATGGCAACTCTCCACTTGTGCCTTCTCACTGAGTGACCCCTGCAGAAACCCTCAGCCTCACTTGCCAAGCAGACTCCCCTCTGCAAAGCTCTCTTATAAAACGTCCAGGTGTGCTCAGCTACCACAGAACTTTGATGAAATGAAACAAAATCACCCTTCTCAACTTCACACTACCACTGAGCCACTGTACGAGAATGCATGAAGAGCGTAGGCTCTTTTCTCCTGTCCCCACTCCTGCGCTAACTCCTGGGATAACGATATTCACACGCAGAACGATGATATCACATTCAACCTCACCAGTCCGCTCAAAATGGATCATAAACCTGAATGTCAAAAGTAGAACCATGCAGCCTTTAGAAGAAAGCATTAGGTGCAGATGTTCACCACCTCGGAGCAGGCAGTGTGGGTGTGGATCTTCATCATCAGGTTTCTTGTTTTGTTTTGTTTTGTTTGAGACAGGGTTTCTCTTTGTAGCCTTGGCTATCCTGGACTCACTTTGTAGACCAGGCTGGCCTCGAACTCCCAGAGATCTGCCACCTCTGCCTCCCAGGGTTCTGCGATTACAGGTGTGCACCACCACGCCTGGCTAGACAGTGGTTTCTTAAGCATGACAACAAAAGCATAAGGACCGAGAGGTTACATGGGATTAGCTCACAATTGGAAGCATACACCTCAGGTGACACTGTCAGAAAGAGTCCACGTAATAGGGCAGGGAGTATTTTCAAACCACCCATCTGATGAGAGAGCTGTGTCTAGAACATGCCCACACCTCAACAAAAGTATAGCTCAGCTTAAAAACAGGTAAAGGGTTTGTAAGGATTCCTCCGAGGACAGTATACAGTGGCCCAGAAGCTCTGTGGGAAGATGTTCAGCACTGTAGCAATTAGTGAAATCTACCTACAGCCTCGATGAGGCACCGACTGCACCCGCTAGGACAGCCAGGATCAAAATAACAGACAGTAGCAAGTGTGGAGTTGAAGTCCACATACATTGCTGGTGGGAAAATAAGATGGTGTGCCTGCGGAAAACAGATGGGCCAGTCTTCAAGATGTTTATCATGGAGACACTGCATGACTCAAAGGAGATTCCACCTTACAGCCAATGAAAACATATGTCATGCAGGAACTTACAAATGTTCTTAGCAGCTTTCCTCAATAGTCCCCAAGTGGCCCAGATGCCCACTGACTGATGGATGGATTGATAAAATGTGGTGTACTTATATAATGAAATATTATCCATAAAAAGGATTAGAGGTCTAATGAATCTTGAAAGGTTTTTCTGAGGAAAAAAAAAAAAACAAGCTCGGTGGTCTCAAAGTATGATCCCCCTTATGTGAAATCCGGGGGAAAGGCAGATACAGGGAAAGGCAAAAACAGTTGCCAGGACACAGGGGAGGGAGAGCAGAGAGAGTGGCCGCCAGTGGCTGGGGAGTCTGTGTGTGTTGGTAAAAGATATTCTGGAATTAGATACCTGGTATTGGATTTACAGTCCCAGGAATATGGAACTACTGAAAACTGAATTGCACATTTTAAAAGGTTTTATTATAAATTATATCTGAATGTTTTGAAAAGGCTTGTTACTGTATGCCTTTTAAATTCAAACCTACAATGGAAAGAATAAATAAATGATCTTTTTTCTTAATTTTTGAGAGAAGGGAAATTGTTTTTTGGGATTTTTTGGGGGGAGGTTGTAGAATTTTGTTTGTTTCTTTTTGTTTTTCAAGACAGGGTTTCTGTCTTGAAAAATTCTAGCCCTGGCTGTCCTAGAATTTTCTCTGTAGAACAGAGAACTTGAAGTCAGAGAACCCCTTGCCCGTGCCTCCTGAGTGCTGGGATTAAAGGTGTGCACCATCAATCACCCATCAAGAGAGATGTTGTAAAACACAAGCTCTATTAATACAGAATATAGATATTAGATAAGAAGATAGGGCTGTCACAGGGACAGATTTAAACCACATGATTCACAGTCTTAAATCACACTTTTAACAATGTGATAATATGAATATATGGGAATAGCAAGGCACAGTGGTGCACACCTGTGATGCCAGGAGGCAGAGGCAGGTGGCTCTCTGTGAGTTCGAGGCCAGCCTGGTCTACAAAGCGAGTCCAGGACAGCCAAGGCTACACAGAGACCCTGTCTTGTAAAACAAAAAAAAAAAAAAAAAAAAAGAGAAATTTATATATGAAAATATATACTATAAAACATTCATTTTTATTTTATTTCTAATTTTTAAACAGTATTTTAATAGCAATAAGATTTTCCAGTGGCATGCCTAGAATGCTTGTATCTTACATGTTGTGACAAGTAAAAATGCCCTCCCTAGATTTAAAAAAAAAAAGTGTCAGCACCTGTATTAGGAAAGTAATCCTGGTAAACACCGAGCTCTGATCAGGGACCAAGACATGGCTGGCTTATTAGTTGGCAGTTTGGAATAAACATTCCAGAAAGTAATCTTGACAAGCTTATGGAGAGAAGAGTTCCCAGGAAAGACGTTGGGTAGCTCAGCATGCATGGAGAGCCAAGGTCAGAGGTGAAGGAACCTCCTTGCGCCTGGAGAAGAGGATTGTGAGAATAGAAAGCCCCCGTGTTTCACGGCACACCAGAGGCAATGCTCCCACATGACAAACTCTTTGCCTCTGCATTTCTCTCTCCATCATTTGACGGAGGCAGAAATGTACACAGCATCGCTCCTGTCATGGGCCCGCACCCTCAGTGTGCAGGCAGGAAAAGGAGGCTCACCTACATTCAGCTTCTGGGGTATTGAGGCTGGGCCCTGTAGCATCTCGCTGGTAAGAAGGTATCCAAATGCAGAGGAGTCAAAAACTGACAGATTCCCACTAACATTTGGAATGACTAAAATTAGAAACATACTTTCTATCACAAACCAAAATAAATTCCACATGGATCCAGAATTTGAATGTAAAACTGGAGCTCATAAAAGCACTTACTGAAACTATGCATGAATATTTATGGGATCTCGGTTGAGGGAAGTTGCTAAGCATGATGTAAACACCAGAATGCCATTAAAACATTGATAGAGAATATTAAATGAGCCAGAAAAGGACCCGAGGTGTGGGAGAGTGCTTGCATAGTGTGTACAACGCCTTGAGTTTGATTCCTAGCACTACAGAAACAAAGGTGTATGTAAAAATTGATATGGCTGTATTTTAAAAGTATTATCACATTCTAGTATAACCCCATCTCTGAAAAAAAAAAAAAAAAAAAAGCAAAATGGTATATGCCTGAATACAAGAGGGGTTTGTTTGCACTTGGTGATAGGTATTAGAGACGCTGAGATGATTTTTCCTAACCTTCCTCAACGCGCTGATTCCCCCTCAAACCCTCTAAAGTTATCACTTATTTTTAAATTTGAAAAGTGGAAGATTTGGGTGATTGGTTCATGAGAATTTAATGCTAATCTCTAGAAAAAGAATAACTTTGCAGACTATGTCAGAGACAGCACCTTCACATGTCCGCCTGTGTTACATCGCAGGGGGTTGGAGTTTGGTCCATCTGATGGCACGTTTAAAAGGAGGATTAGATAATTGAGCCCCTCCCCTGCCCCAAGCCTGATGTTTCCTCTTACCTCCCCAGAGTTTGGGGTTTGGGTTTGCTATGCCTTGTCTTGTTTTTTTAAGAGAAGCCATCTGCTTATGACGAAATGCTTGATTCACAGTGTTGGCATCTAAGGGAAAGCCAGATGCCTGTGTTTCATCTCTTCATCACCTCACCTACAAAGAATGAGCTACCCCAGCGTTTCTAGTTCCACACTACCTTTAGATTCCTAGTGTCTTGTCTCCTCTTCTCTGGGACTCCATCTTAGTAGAGGATTTGGCATAAAACACAGTGGTGGCTTAGCCGAAGGGGAGTCTCCCGCTTGAAAGACGAGGCCTCCGAGAAGCCTTGGTGGTAAAGATGAGGGAGACCCTTCACAGTCCAGAAAGACGAATCAATAGCATGTCATGGTAACAGAGCAAGCTATCTGAAGATGGTGAAGAGAGAAAAAAATTTAAGCGCCACACCACTTGTCCTCACTCTTCTCAGGAGACAGGGGACTCTTGACAGTTTCTTATGTTAAATGTCTTTACCATTCAGATAAGAGCCAAGTAAACACTGTCTTGATGGGTTTTTTTTCTAGCTCAGTAGTTCTGCCTTCATGTTTAACTGTAAAAGTCTTTTTGCTAAGATGTCTCTTTGGGAGGGTCCCATTGAACATTCCACACACTTTCCTCTCAGTTTTAAGTGTAATGACTCTGAATCATGTCATGAAGTCAGGACATCCTGGCTTCCTCCTGTATGCTAATGAGGGAAGCCTGTTGCCCTTGAGCTGGAGTGAGATCAGCATACAGCTGCTTCTGGTATTAGAAGGCCTCGTGTTAGTTTCCAGCCCCGTTCCTTTGCAACATGGTTGTAATACAGCATGAGCATGTGTGTGGGGGCCACCCACACTGTAAGAACCTGTGTGCCTCCCTCCTGGTTACATGTTCTGTGCTTTTTCTTCCTAAGCTGACTGATGGCAGTGAGGATCACACTAGCTAGAGGGAAGGCCAAGGCTGTGTTGTGTACCTTTCCTCTGATAGAAGCAGCAAGAATTATTCTTATCGAGGCTTCTTTGGCATCACTGGAGGATCCCATGTGTTGGTCGTGGGGACTGAATATACAGTGGACCTGACAGGGAGGCGACGGGCTCTGTTCTGTTGAGACATGGCCTCTTCCCTCTGGTACCCAGCCCCTGCTGTCGAGGGAGCGTTTCGTGCAATGGTAAAGGGGATGTACGTGCAGGAGGTTCTGCTCTGTATCATGGTGCCTGGCATCATGGCCTCCATCACACCTGAGTACAGCCAGACTCAGCCACGCCTCTCTTGTCTCTTTCTAGGAGCGGCCTATTGCCAGTTCATGGACATGCTTTTCCCAGGCTGTATTAGTTTGAAGAAAGTAAAATTCCAAGCCAAGTTGGAGCATGAGTATATTCACAATTTTAAACTTCTGCAAGCATCATTTAAACGGATGAATGTTGATAAGGTAAGAGGCTTCTTAATAGCCCCATCAAAATGTACTCTTTTCATATCTTTAAATTGTGTGTCTGTGTGTTCGTAGATGGGTCTGCACGCATAAGCACGGTGCCTGCAAAGGCCACAAGAAGGCCTGGGGTTCTCCAGGAGTCAGAGTTACAAGACTGGGAGCCACCCAAGACGGGTGCTGGGAATTGAACTGCAGCCCTCTGAAAGAGCCCTACACACATCAGAGCCATAGATCCATCACCCTTAACGTACTTTGTAACCAAAAATGAAAAAGTCTAAGAACATAGCCATGAAGGGTATAGTTAGAGATCTGACCTCGTGGGAGCCCGTACGTGCATAGACAACAGCCCTGACTCCTCCTACGCATGTGAGGTTTTGGCTTTAAGAAATTCTTTACCCTCTTAGCAGGAGTCCTAAACGTTACAGCAGTTGTTAGCTTCTCCATATTGTAAATGAGAAGCTTTTATGTTTCCCAGCTGCCTCAGGGCTCTGTGGGTATTTTTTTTTTCTCCTTTGGAAAAACAACTTGTTAATGGGGAACCATCATGGGTGTGAATCTCAGTTCTAAGTCATTTACATTTTCAAAACTGGCTCCTCTGTAAAAGAGGACTAGGACCCTCCTTCCTTGAGGCTATGAAACAGTGATGAGGAGATGCCTGTAACTGTCCAGCAGAGTGCATTTCTCAGATTCCAGCATTCATGAATGTTGCTTTTCTCCTTTAGATTAGAATTTTGCCCTAGGGTAACACACATGGAAATCTTGGCACTCACGGCTTAAGGAACTAAGACCTAGTGGTCTCTCTGGGAGTGCTGCTGTCCAAACGTTCACTTGCTAATATGTGTTCATTATTTAGAGTATCTATCTCTTAGGATGAATAAGAATGACAAGGCATGAATTTCAAACAAGGAGAAAGAGATAAACCAGCAAAGGAGGAAGATAACTCTTTGGGGAAAACAAAAACAAACAAACAAAAAACAGTATTAAGCCAGGTGGTTGCATACTCCTGTAATCTCAGCACTTGGGGAGGCAAAGAGATATGGGGAGGTATATCTCTGTGAGTTCAAGGCCAGCCTGGTCTACAAAGTGAGCCAAGGCTACACAGAGAAACCCTGCCTCAACAAAACGAAAACAAACAAAAAAATTTTAAATAAAAACAGTATTAATAAAAGAAATTAATAGGCTAAAGAATTTTTTAAAATAGATACTAGGTTATAAGAGATAAAAGTTAAAGGAAAGTTTAATAATTCAGTACACTCCATTGCTTCCCTAAGTAAGATGCATCCTTACTGGAATGTTGAGAAAATCTGACTGCTTCTTTTCTCAGAATTCTTATTTTAAATGGTGTGCTCTTAGCTAGGCATGGTGGAGCACACCTGTCATTTCCAGCCACTCCTGAGGCTAAGGCAGGAGTATTGCTCAAGCCTAAGAGTTTGAGAAGATCCTGGACAACACGTGCAAAAAAATCCCATTTCAAATAAAAAAGAACAGAGACAAAAAATACGTTTCTCTGAAAAATCTTGACTTTTAATCCTTTGGCTGTGGCTAATTTTCAGGTAGTTCTCTCCATGCTTCCCCAGCTCTGCAGGCTCCCCTCCTTTCTTTCTCTTCTAAGCCCATGCATATGCATGCAAAGGAAGAAACACCCATCCACAGGTTTCTGGCTGGAACTGGCTGTGAATCAAATTGGAGAGCTTTGTGCACCTCTCTTGTAAGTGGACACACAAAGCTAAGAATGTTGAAAAACAAGTTTTCAGTAGGAAAAGCCTGACCTCCCCAGCCTGTCAGCCTCACGAACATCAAGATGCTGGGATTGTCAAATCCCTGGAGAGACACAGTGTCATGTACCTGTCCTCTCTACAGTAGCCGGTTGTGCTAGAGCACCTGGTTCAAGCTTATGTCCCTGATACCAGGAACCCAAAATTAAGCCAACAGAGGAGCTGCCATGTAACACCCTAATGTAAAGTTCTCACACATAGGCAGCAGGCAGATTGCTTCAGTCGTTAATGAAGAACATTGTGCTACAAGGCACTCACCAGTTATCAGCCAGTCTCTCTGAAAGCAAGCAGTAAAACTCAGAGCAGACATCAACTGCAATACACAGAGAAGTCAGTGCAGTGATAACGGACAGGAATCCTTCCAGTGGGAGATCAAGGGAAGTGAGAGGAGCGATTCGGCAGCACCCGAGCCTCCCGGACCACAAGCACCTTCATGAAAAATGTCCTTATTTTCATCTGCATCTCTGTTGGTCTCTATTGCAGCTGCGCCTAAACAGGTATTTTTGCAAAATACAGCTCTGATGACTTAGCCTAAGGAGCTTCCTTCCCTTTTTCTTCCAAGCTATGGTTGATAGTTAAGGGCTTTCTGCTCTTTTTTTTTTTTTAATTATTTCTTTTAATTTTGAGATCATAATATAATTGCATCATTTTCCCCTTTTCTTTCTTCCGTCCAAACCTTTCCATATGCACCCCACCTTGCTCTTTTTCAAATTGATGACTTCCTTTTTCATAAATTGTTGTTCATGGTACCAGAAAGTGCCATGCAAGCTTCCAAAAGAGGGAAGCAACCAATGCCAGCATGGCATTATAACTGTAAGTGTGTAGTAGTGGCCGGCATACTTTGGAGGTAGCCAGTAGCTCTCTAATTGGACTTAGGACCCCCTCAACAATAGGAAAATTACACCTGGCACAAGAAATGTAGCTAACTAACCAGAACTGGTAAAGTCATGGATTTTGGAGGAGAACCTACAGCCACCATTTCTGTTCTTTGAATTGGCCCTATTGACATTTATGACCAACAGTGAGTGGCATATGGTTGCCAAGGTGGCAAAGGCTTGCTGCAGGGTTAGTCTCTTCAGTTTCTATTCATGCTGTCATTCTACGAAGCTGTGTTTCCTGCACTGGGAACGCTGGGCTTCTGTCTGAATCATGCGCGTTACACATGTACATTCTGACTCATAACCTAGTTCTATCATGCTCACATAGCTCACATTCACCCAGTGACAGAGGAAGTACAACAGTATTCGTGCAATGTGGGAATCATGATACCGTTCCATTTTCCTTAAAAAGAAAAAAAAAGTGGCCCTCTGAATTACAGCTCAGCAATCAAGTCCCTCCCCCCTTTTTGTTTGTCACAATTCCAAAGGTTCCTGTGAGAGTTAGCCATGGCTAACTCCTGGCTGGCCCTTTGAGTTGTAGTGGAAAGGTTACTCTGAAACCTTTGTCTCTCTTAGGCCGATGTGCATGTCACCTGCGCCTTCTTCATGTGCACCCATGACCCCCTTAATGAGCATCTTCCTCTCTCTCTGCACTCCTGTGGAGCCCCAGCTCTGCTCCTGGGCGGCTCACTCCTGGGCCCTGCACTGCGTTAGCTGGCATGCCGTCCCTACATTTTAATGAGCTCTGTTTCATGTGGCCTATTAGCTTGGCGTCTTGGAACCTTTCCCTGGTTCATGTGCACTATCTGGTAACTGTAAACCTGATAAGAGTTTATCGCAATACAATTGGGCCAAGGGTTTCCAAAGAAACTAGAACACGCTTCGACTTTGTATTTTGCGGGGATATTACATAACTATAAATATCCTATACACAAGATAAGTTCCTCTCTTTTGTTTTTTGGCTTTTCTGAGATGAGGCCTCACTGTAGCCCAGTTTGATCTCAACTCAAGGGTTGTCTGGCTGTTTGTTTGTCTGGGTTTTATTGTTGTTGTTGTTGTTTTTTTTTAACCAATTTTTTTAATAGTTAAAAATTATGTTAATTCTAGAATAGCACTAAGAAGATGGGTAAACAATCAGTGGTCAAGAACTGCAGGCAGTTGGCCAAAGGTTGCTCAGTGGTTAAGAGTACCTGCTGCTCCCACAGAGGAGAGGTTCAGTTCCCAGCACCAACATCTGGTGGCTCACAGCAACCTGTAACTTCAGTTACAGAGGCTCCAGTGACCTCTTCTGGCTTCAGCACACACACAGCACACATACATGGACACATATAAGAACAAATAAAAATTTTGTTTACAAAAGAATTCCAAGCAAGCAGTTCTTAGGATATAATTGCATAAAACTCCAAAGAACCCTGAGGTTCATGACTCATGTATCCACCTGACGTTGCAGGTAATTCCAGTGGAGAAGCTGGTGAAAGGGCGTTTCCAAGACAACCTGGATTTTATTCAGTGGTTTAAGAAATTCTACGACGCTAACTATGATGGGAAGGAGTATGACCCTGTAGAGGCACGACAAGGGCAAGATGCAATTCCCCCCCCTGACCCCGGCGAACAGATCTTCAACCTGCCCAAGAAGTCTCACCATGCAAACTCCCCCACGGCAGGTATGTTCTCAGGAAATGTGGTACCCTCCTTATAGGAGATGGCTCTGGCTCGCCCGTGCTTCAGTCCAAGCCATAATTGACAGTATCTCCATGCCTCTGAACGGTTTTCAGTATTATCTGTGTGAATATCTTGTCTTTCTGTGACCCATCTGTCATGAGTCTGATGATCTTGATTTCAGACATTGAAATGGTATACCCGCACATGCTGTGTCTCTGTAGCTGGCTGTTAAAGATGATACCCTGGGGATCGATTTCTTTTTCTCTCTTAATTTTTCTGAAAATTTTTAAGTAGTCAGTTTAGATTTAGATCAAAATATTTTTACTGCTCAATTGCTAGCAAGATAGATCATAATATGAAATAACTTATGCTGCTAACTATGGATCATTTTTATATAGTTGTTCAAAGGAAATTAGTGATTGGTTTTGTATGTTAAGGTGGACACTTCATCTTTTATAGATCTTTGTCCTGAAATCACTGAGGTTACATACCTAGAACTTTCAGGAGTGTTTTAACTTTTGTGGTTTAAAAAAAAAAAAAAAACCTCTAAAATATCTTAGAAATATCATTGGCGTAAACAGCCAACTTTACCAGACAACATATGTTCATGTGAAATGGGGCCATTATTATAAATACCAGTTGTGTGCTGGACCATGAACAGTGAAACTTGCAAAAACTTTGTTTCCATCCCAAATGGAGAGCCCAATGTTCAGACCTATTAATATATATATATGTTGCTCATCCTACTACAGTCAGTATGGAGTAGATATGATTAATAATAGAAATAGGTAGCTTTATTATCATAGTCTCCCTCGCTAGAAACCTTTTCCTTCTTGTCTGTCTGTGTTCATAGCTATATCCCAGGTAATCTGACATCTTCAAAAGATTTTTGAAATAATTTGTTTTAAAAAATATTGTTAGAGGTTAACAAGATCAGCGTGTGTACTTAGCAGTCTTTTAGAAGAGGTCTTCTTCATGTGGACTAGCAAAGTGGAAGAAAACGAACATAGATCTCTAGGAGATATTTCGGAAGTAACTGGATTGGGTTTTGGTGATGGATGGATCCTGGAGTGAGCAAGCTAGCTACCAAGTGTGACTTCTGGGATTGTCCCCGATACTTGGAAGGATGAGGTTATCATTCAGTAAGTGCTGAAAGAGAGCTGGATCTGAGAAGTACTGTTCATTTTTATATACTGAGTTCCAGGTTTCTCTTCAGCATCCAAAAGATAATCTAAATAACCAGTGTGTGTATGTGTCTGTGTGTGTGTTTGTCTGTGTCTGTATGTGTGCAATAGGTAAATATTTGTGAGTGCTCTATACATTGAAGCTGGAAGTGAATACAGAATGGTAAAGGGAGGGTGCCTTCAGGAACTCATAACAATTATGGGTGAGTAAAGGAGAAGAAATGTTCCTGGAATGCAGAGACAGTGCCAAAAAGATTAGGAGAAACGAAGGAGTGGCTTTCATGGCAGCAGCGGGAAGCAGACAGAATGATCCACAGTTTCTAACTCCGAAGAAAGTAGAGTGGGGCCTGGATGGGTTTGTTGATCCTTCAACTTGAGAGTCGTTCATGGACTAATGAAACAAGACTGGAACTCGGAATGAGTTGGATGGAAGATATTGAGTCAGTATCCAAGTCCAGTTTCAGAATGAATGAGCCTCATAGATAAAGAGAGCTGAGCTTTGATCTTTGGGAGTTAGACACATGTAGAGGGAAGAAGCTTTTTAAGGGATGAACATAGACAAGGAGATCAAGAGAACCAAAATCATTAGTTGTGTGTGAAATGGATAGACCTAGAATAGTTTTCTTTCTTCCACAATCATACTGTGACCTTAATTTTTTTTTTGCCTCAGCTCCAGCCCTTCCCTTCCAAACAGAACTGCAGTATGTTGCCTTGTCCTCATTTTCCAAGAATTCCCTCATCTGTGTCTCACAGAACAAACAGTAGGAAGTTTCTAGAAAGAGGTCATGCATATTAATTGTGGAAATATCATGTCCAATGAAACTTGAAAATAGGTACGTGGAAAGCTGACTCCTAGGGCGTGATTAATAATCTTTCAGAGAACTGTTGTCCTGAGATGCTGGATTAAAAACTTGGACAAGGCTGGGTGGGTATGGAGGCGAGGTGGTAACAGACCCAACCCCTAACACCTTTGTCGAGGAAACAAGTGAGGAAAATAATAAGCATTTGGTTGTTTAGGGGGCATGGGAGAAGGGCATCCATTCATGTTTGCTTTGAGAACAAGGTGAAATGATCAGGTTTGTAAAGATCAGAAAAGAAACTCTGACAAATCAAGGATGAGAGAAAAGGAGAGCGTAGAGGACCATGACCCTGAACTTGAAGAAGAGGATGCGGTCAGGGGTTTAAGTGGGGTTGTTAATGAGAAAGAGAGGATGCATTTTTCTGGCTGATACGAGGGGTAAGGTTGGGTGAAAATTAAGCCACAAGGAGATTGGGGAACAAAATTTCTTGCAGTTCAAATTGGTCACCGCTTTTGTCAGCAGCCTCTGTCAGTCTAACAGGTGGATTTGGAGCATGTGAGGGGAGAAAACTCGATGAAACACAACGCAGGCTGCCGCTTCCCTCTTGATGCCGTTTTCCTAGCTGTTCCTGGTGGACAGGTTGGTTTTGAAAGCCGACTGTACTTTTTTAAAAATTCTAATAATAAACCTCAGCATAGTTTTCTGTGTTTTCCAGAACTTAACCTCTCAGGTGACAAAGCTCAGGAAACATATTAAAGTCAGCAGTTAATAAACTTGATTTGCGTTTGTGTGTGTCTCTGTGTGTGTGTGTGTTTTCCAGGAGGCAGTGGTTTCTGATACCGCTCCTATACCTTATGGTGTTTACTTTGTTGGTATTACTCAGAGAGGAATGGCATTTTCAGGAGGCAAATTAATCATCCCCCTTTAATCAAATGTGTCCTGAATATTAGACATTGTGAGGCAGTAAAGTTTTACTGGAGAAAAATTACCACAAGACATATATTACACGTGGGATATGTTTTTTAAGGACCACAGTAGGAGAAAGGCCCCGAGATATGCACAAGGACCCGAATTTTCTCAGAATCCTGCATCTAGATATTGGGGACACAGCCAAGAAAATGTAAGGTCAGAATGTTTCCCGAAAGTCAGGAGAGGTGCTGGAAATCTGTTTATAGAATTCGTGAACTTTAGTCCAGGTTCCTAGGGACTTTTTCAGAGTCTGTTCCTTTTTCGTCAAGACATATGTATTATAGAACATGGGGATATCAGGTCCCAGCACATGACCTATGGCAGGATCTGTAGGTACCCTAGCACAAACAGCAGTAAAAGATGCAAGAGTCTTCAGCTGGGAAGTTTACCAGACCCAGCTGGTGCACGAGTCCCACAAGGGTGAGCACGATGTAGTAGGTCTCAGGGTTCTCTGAGAATTCTCTGTTCAGAACATGCTCTCTCTAATGTGGTCTTGATGTACATATGGTATGAGTTGTCCTTCACCCAAGACCACTCGTCTGACTTCTCCATTCCAGACATGGAATGAAAGCCAGGCGGTGGTAGTACATACCTTTCCCAGCACTCAGGAAGCAGAGGGAGGTGGATCTCCGAGCTTGAGGCCAGTCTGGTCTACAAAGCAAGTTCCAGGACAGCCAGGGATATGCAGAGAAACTCTGACTTGAAAAACAAAAACAAAACAAACAAACAAACAAAAAACTTGTGATGAATTGAAGTGCGTTTTGAAGTTGTGCTAGGTCAATCTAGCTATCATTCTGTTTTCATATTAAAACCTCGATTAATTATCTGGCTCCTTTTTAATTATCTGTATCCATGGAAACTAGTAAGGACATGTATGGTTGAAAACAGGATGGAGGGTGGTATTTTGGAATACGTGATTAATTTTACAGTGGATGAATTTCTCACAGATATGCTTTGATGTGATTTAACTTGCATGCGTGGCAACTTCAAAGCATCTCATATGACAGAAGGGCCAGAGTAGAGTGTAAGGTCCATGTAATGGTGATTGAGCAGACCCTGTTTATGGTAGCGAGGAAGAAAATCCTGCTCTTGCAGCTTCCGTGCTGTGTGTAGCCGTGCACAAGAGAAAGGTTCCTGTATAAAATAGGTGCTCTCCAAATATTTGGCACATTCTCGTTGAGAGCATGCTTGATTTCTCTGTCATTTCAACTTTTTTCAGCCCGGCAGGGTGGTGCATGTAACCCCAACACTCAGGCAGGTGGACAGAGGCAGGTAGATCTCTGTGAGTTTGAGGCCAGCCTGGTCTACAAAGCAAGTCCAGGAGAGCCAAGGCCTCACAGAGAAACCCTGTCTTGAAAAAATAAAACAAACAAACAAAAAAACAATGAGTCTCCTCTGGACTCAAAGAAGCATAAAGTTGGTTGGTGTCTGTGTATTATAGATAGGCAACTCACCTTTACTATAATCAACTTTAATATAAACAGGTTTCATATAAGGGTGAGTAGCTGCCAAGTAAGATCAATTCTGACTGAATTTTGAGGAATCGTGTTTTCAGTTGATCTTAACCTACCACCCACAGCCATACATTTGAATGCACAGTGATAGCTGTCTGTTGTGTTTCTACATCCTTGTGAATTGTGACGTTTCTAACTGTAATTGCCCTGATCCTACCTGCAATTTGATAGCCGTCTGGGGAGGTAGGCTTTCTATGTAAAGACCTACAAAAATTAGAAGGAAATTCAGCATTATGGTTTCTGTGGCAACAGCAGCTCAGACACATTGCAGATTCACATACGCTAATGTATTTAAATCAGACTCCCAAATATAAATATAGCACGGTAGATTTAGAGTTGCTATGGGAATTGAGCTTTCTCTCTTCCTTTGAGACCAGTGCTTCAGCTTTAAAATGTGGTTAGGAGAAAAGGTAGTGGTTCCAAAACACTGTATCCAGGTAGTGTCAGCTGAGAACCAGAGGAGTCTTCATTAAACCCCTAGATGTAGATTTTAGTAAAGCCCAATATATATATATATATATATATATATATATATATATATATATATATTATATTGAACATTGAATATTTTTACTCAGTTACCCTAGGCTGTTGGTTTTTGTTACTGTGTTTATCCATTTATTTGCTTAGCAAAGTACAAGCATTGGTTCAGCATCTAAAATCCAGGTAGACGTTACCCTTCACCTTCTCTAGAGAAAGAAAAGTTGCTTTACTTCTTTGTGTTTTTATGTTAGTTTTGTTTCTTGGGAAAGATAGTGCCAAGTGTGGTGGTGTGCGCCTGTAATCCCAGCACTCAGGAGACACAGAGGCAGGCAGATCTCTAGAGTTTGAGGCCAGAGTCATTCTGGTCCATAGAGTAAGTTCAAGGTCAGCCAGGGTGACACAGAGAAACCGTCGGAAAAAAAAAAGAAAAAGAAAAAGGGTAGTGAAATAAAAAAATAAAATAAAAGCAATCTTGTTTGTTTGTTTTAGCCTCATTCTGATCTTAGTTTTATAGTTGAGAATATGTCCCTTTTAGTTAGAGTACCACATGCATTTGAAAAGCATGTGTACTCTTCATTTGAACAGTGCCTTGCAAATATGTAAAGCCAGGGAGTTTGACAGTGCATTTCAGATTCTCTGTGGTTTAATGGGAGGGGCTTGTCTATCCTGAATAATTGCTGCAAAAATAATTTGTAGCATTTTTACATTTGATTGTGAAATTGTTCCTCAATTTAGTTGTTTCTGGCTTTGATTTCTGTTTTTGAAGACTCTTTTACAAGTGCATAGGTATTTATGATTAAGTCGTCCTCTTGAATTGAACTTACATTTTTGAAACTACTCAGTCTTAAAGACAATGATAATGACAATATAGCCACTACTGCTTTTTTATATTTATGGTTTGAGTGGTATATCTTTCTTTTTAATAAGGTAAACACCCACCTATCTGTGTCTTTATATGTAAAGTGTGTCTCTATATGTAAAGTGTATCTTTAACCATCATATGATTGGGCCCTGCCTTTTAACTCACTTTGGTAATCTCTGCCTTTTAGAGTGATCAGTCCATTTCATTTAAGTCTACCAAATTATTAATGGTTTCCCTGCTACTAAAACGTTTAGTTTTTATATTTTATCATATTCCGTTTCTTCATTTCTAAACATTTGAGTTCCATACATATTCTTTAAAATGAAGAACATTTAACATTTCATACAGTGACAGGCCAAGTGGTAGAACCCTGGTCAGCTTTCCTCTTTTCTGTAGAGTTCTTTATAGTGTATTCATTCCTAGTGTTTACACTAGACAAAGCATTCCTTCGAGCACTTTAAAGATGCTGTGGTCTCATGCCCTTTCCCGGAGCTTTTCTCCTTATCTTTGGTTTTCTGTTTCAACAGTGATGCCTGACCAAGGTTCCGTCGTCTGAATTTATTATGGAGTTCCTTACCGATCCTCGTTACCTAAGTCAGGAAAGCACCATCAGCATCTTGTCAATAGCTGTTAGCAGTCCTCGTTATGTGTAGAACGGTGTTTGCGGCTCACTCAGCCCAGGCCCCTCTCCACCAACATACGCCATGGCCCATGTGTACTAAGACACTGTTCTATTCCTGAGCTGCATGTGGTTGTCCCTTAGCTGTGTAAATGCCTGAAGAAAATTTTAAGGAAATGTTCTAATGGCTCAGCTGATTAAATTGCTGGAGGGAACCCCCTCCTCCCTGTTAGGAAAGGAGCATCAGCAGTGTTCTTCCCATTGCATGTCTGTCCCTTCAGAGAGAAATAAGAGATACCGCTAGGCTTTGGGATACTCTTCTCAAAAACTAGCCAAGCCTGTTTTTTTCCTACTATCTGTGTGTGAGCTACTATATATAGTTACGTAGCATAAACTCGACCTTTAAACAACAAGATGCATTTCTTGCAAACAGGAGGGCCAGCAAGTTCAAAAGCAAAGTGCTAGGAGCTTCAGTGTCTCATAAGGACCTGTTTCCCACAAACATTCTTCATAGATGATGTCTCCCACCGTGTCCTGAGGGGAGGCCGTGGTTCTCCAGGCAACCTCTCCTGAGTCTTTTTCTAAGAATGCTGCTTGCATTCCTTTGGTCTTTGTCTGAAAGCTTCACCTCCTAGGACTATCGTTTTGAGATGAGTTTAAACATATGAGTTGGTGTGGGGACAGGTTACAACACAATGTAAAAAGTTTTACAACAGAGTGAGAAGTAAGAACTAAAAACTGTCCTCTGTGTGATTCTATGGCACACGTATACACACACACACACAGACACACACACACACTATATATATATATATATATATATTCACACATACAGTCACACCCTGATTTTTACTTTGCCCAACCCACCAAATGACCAAGAAAGACACTTATAATAAAAACAGGAATGAAAACACTCTACCTATAATGGTCACAGAACTACAGCACAAATACTCCACCAGATCACACTTTTAGGATATCTGTGAGGTTAGAATATCAGACACAAGAAGCAAAGGAACACAGAGAATTCAGGAGAACAGGAGACTCTGGCAGTATCTGTCTTTTCTATCTATGTTTGTTTGCTTGGTAGGATGGCATTTTTGATAGATGATAGGAGTTCAGTTTATGTTTTTTTTTTAATTATTTGGCTTTCTTGAAGCAACGTTACATACATGGTTTTAAAAAAAAAAAAAAACCTAGATTTTTGGAAAGCCTGGAAATCAGAAGTTTTAAAATGCTGTAGAGTTGTTGTCCTGTATCTCTTAAAAATCTTAATTTACAGCTGGGCGTGGTGGTGCACGCCTTTAATCCCAGCACTTGGGAGACAGAGGCAGGCAGATCTCTTTGAGTTTGAGGCCAGCCTGGTCTACAGAGTGAGTTCCAAGACAGCTGACCTACACAGAGGAACCCTGTCTCAAAATTAACTAATTAATTATTTAAAAAATCTCAGTCCCATGATTTGAACTTTTTCATGCGTTTTCGGGGGTACTTAAAATAGAGAAGGGCTAGGCGCTACCCGTGGGTATCTGTGCAGTGCTGTGCGCTGTGCGCCACCTGCTCTACACCTCCTTTTCAGCAGGTGGCTGTTAACACCAGCCTTGTTCCAGCATCTAGGAAGCTAGAAGCAGAACTTCAGTAACTTGGCTAGGCGAGGGACTGAGATTTGAGGTGTGACCCCGACTCCAGAACCCTTGCTCCTCCCTGAACCGCTTCCCTCGGGTTTCACAGATACAGCCTTGGGCATCTTATCCTCCCTACACCGTATGGAACCACAGTAATTTTCACAATCCAAAAACGACACGCTGAGGTTCAACAAGGAAGATGAAGACTGTGGGCTTTACTAAGAGATGCCTCTTGGAGTGGCACGTGTTTAAAGTCCAAAGCGTCCTCATTTGAGTCATTTTGAGTGAGAAGTGGCACCGCGTTTTACCATATTCGTAAAAGCAGGAAATGTGACGTCACTTGTTCCTGGGTGTTTATCTCTGTGTCCAACGAACGATGTGTCCCATCAAGATTCTTCTCTGAAGAAATGGTGTGAGGGATATTGAAGTAAAGTATAAGCCTCATAAACAAAATTGGCATTTAGTTCTACCCAAGACCAATGGGCGTGGCCCCTCCTGCAGCCATCTTGGCTGCTTTCAAAGCATCAGGTCTGCTTAGAAGCAGCATAGGTTGTTCTCACACGGGCACTCCTGTGCATGCTGAAATGTGTGATTCTCTTCATGGGTTACTCCTTGTCTCTGTATACGTAGCTGTAAGGTGAAACCTTGCCTCTCAGCTTGACCGTAAACCTCATCAGTTCTCAAAAGGAAATGGCCTCACAGTCACTCTTGGAGTTACTCTCGTAATTCCATAAGCAGGATATGCCAGCCTGCCCTTGAACCTGCTTTTATTATAAGTGTCTTTCTTAGTCATTTGGTGTGTTAGGAAGAGTAAAAATCAGGGTGGTGAATGTGTGTGTGTATGTACATGTGTGCCACAGCATTATACAGAGGCCAGCTTTTAGTTCTCGCTTTTCACATGTTGAATCAGGGGCTCTCTCACTGTTTCTGCCGCTGACACCAAGAGGCTCATCTCTCTGTTGAACTCGGGTCACGGCAGTATTTGTTTAGGTCAAGGAAGATTCAGCTGTTTCCAGCACCTGCAGAGCATCTCACTGTAACTTAGAAAACAACACAGTGTCTATGAAGCAGCTCAGAAAATACTGGAACAGCAAACAGCTCCTATTTCTTTGGTCCCTTGCATTTTTTTGTGACAGCTTTGCCTGTGGCCACTCGTGTGGTCCTGGGGTATAAGTGACACCTAGTAAGGGATTTTGATGATACCAAGCAGGCCCATGTTTGGAAGGAGTTGCTGTCTTGTGAGGAAACCTGACACACAGGGAGTACACTGGAGAGAGCGCACTCAGGGAGTGTTTTGAGGAAGCCCACCTGAACTGGCTCTGCAGCCTCTACAGACGTTTTCTGGGGAAAGAAAACCTCAGCTGAGACTTAAGGATGAGTAGAGGTCAGCCAGACGAGAGGCATGGCCAAGAACATTCCAGACAGAACAGAATGTTGAGGTCACAAGAGAATGTGTTCATTTCGGTGAAGTGTATGTTGTTTTGTTTGGATGTTTTGAGCCATGAGACTAGAGAGGTAAAACAGGTCCCTTGTTACTGCTTTAAAAAGAAAGAGGAAAGAAGGAAGGAGGGAGGGAGGGAGGAAGGGAGGGAGGAAGGGAGGCAGAGAGGAAGGGAAAGGAGGGAGGGAGAGGTAAAGGAAAGAAGATGACAAAGTTGGCAGCCTCAAACAGTGAATCTGTTGCCTCACAGTGCAGCACAGCTCAACCGGGTTCTCCGATGTGGAATCCACGGGGCTAGGATTTCATCAGAGGCTCACTTGGTGAAAGAGCCACTTGCCCATGTCTCTCATCTGTAGGGCCGAAAATCTCTGGCTTCTTTCCGAGGGCTGCTCTTGCTCGGTTCCTGGAAGTCACTAGCACCACTCCTTGTGTGCCTTTCCAACAAAATGCTTCCTCCACAGCAGCTACTTCCTCACGAGCAGGAGGGAAAGTCTGCCTAGTGTGCGAGCCAGCAAAAGTCCTAAACATAGTGATGTAATGGTGAGAGTGCCTTCCCAACACCTTTGTCATAGTCTCCTGGTCCCCGCCACCATGTTCTAGGATAAGTGTTATACAAATGTGTAAACAGTAAACACCAGCAGACAGATCATTGGAATGGGTGTCATGTTCAAGACTGTTTGTGACAGAGGTTTACAGGGCTCATGCTTTATAGTGGGGTCTGTTGGAAGGCTAAAGCAGCATTTGCTTGGCCTTCTGAGAGCATGTAGAGAGGGACATGCTCACATAGCTTACAACCCCGATACTAGCTAACTGGAGAAGAGGAAACAGAAGCCTGAGAGGGTGATTTTTGGCATGTGCTATGGAGACTTCAGGGAAGTTTAGTCAAAACGGCGCAATGATTAGTGGGATGTGGGAAGCAAAGGGAAAAGGCAGTGTGGGGAACTGTTAATGTGCATGTGATAGGCTTCGTAGTCAGTTGGTAGAAGCCGCAAACCCTCGTACGGAAGCCAGATGCAGTAAGTAAACAGAGCATGGGTAGCTGAAGTGTGCTCTGCTCACGCTCTCACTTCCTGAGCCCTGACTCTTCTGGGAAGTCTGGACAACATTGTGTTACTGGAACAGGATAGGCTTGCCACCATCAGAAAAGAGACATGGTATGTCGACAGAGACTCAGACTGATATTAAAGGGCAGCACATCTAAAATAGTTAAGTACAGAGGTACCCCAGAAATGGCCATCTTACTTTATAAGCTTCCTTCTTAAATGAGTGCTGCATGCCAGAAGTACATTGGCGCCCACGATGGTGTCGTCATGGCAACGCCTGTGTGTCTTTATTCTCCATGGGCTGGCTCAGTCTGCTGGCTCCGTCAGCCACTCCCTTCCCTGGTATTGCAGAAAACAGGCATGGGGCCACTGCTGTCAATTAGTGTTGGGATGGGATGTGAGGACCATTCACTGGGGCAAAAGGATCCCCGAGGTTTTTATTTCTCTGAAGGCAATTGAAAAATACAAAATTAAACTAAGATGGTGATTGGATTTGTCATGTAATATATTTGAAAACTGCATTAATCATCTACCAAGGTGTGAGAAGCATGGAAAGCCAGCAGTTTATTGCAAAATATGCATTCCACATTGAAATAGCTATTTAAACAATAAAAAAAAAAACTGAGCCATTTCAAGACATGAAGCACTTTCTTGTTATTTTTTTCCCCCTCTATGAGAAAGTCTCTGAAACCAAAGTGACTCAAGCAGAGCCTGGAAAATACTGGAGAATCACGTGATGCCTAAAAATAATCTCATCATCCCCAGCAGGGACAGTGAGCAGGGCAGCAGAAACAGTATGTAAATGCTCTCACTTGAGCATGCTCCATGAGTACAGCCTCTAACCATCTCAGGGGCTACCTCTGTGCAGGCTGGCCAGCTAGGGAGGGGGTCTTCAGGGGTCCTCTGACAGTGCTTCCTCTTTTGTGACAGCCACACCCTCAGTGGTGAGCATGCCTGCCTCTCAGGGAGCTTCTATGGTAGCTCCTCCCGGGGCATAGCTGTTCATCATATTGTATAATGACCCCGAGCCGTGACTGGGAGTGGCTGACTCCCAGCTCTGCCTCCGCCTCCCTTCCCTTCAGCTCCCCCTTGGAATCGATAGCACATGGCTTCCATCTGAGGATGTTTCCTTTTCTCTCTCTCTCTCTCTCTCTCTCTCTCTCTCTCTCTTCCTGTTAACATTAACATTACACAAAATATAGATTGTATAAAAATGGGCATCTAGTGGCTGTGGTAAATGGTGTAGAACAAGGTTTTCAAGCTACAGCATCTCACACACCATCCAAAAATAACCCCAAATTCCTTGTTGCATGTAACCAGAGAAAGGACTACAGTGGCCTTTTGTGGAGCTGCCCTCACGGTCTGTTCTGAGAGCAGAGAGGTGACTTTTGAAAACCAGCATTAGGACACGCTCCTCTGCCCGGGTCCTGGATCCTGATGGAAGCCTGGGAGGAGGTGGGCATCTGCCCTTCAGTGCATCTCTGCATCTCTGCCCTGTGCATTCTCTACCACAGCAACCTGTGCTAGCCCCTGAACCGGTGAGGTAGAATCCACACCCATCAGGGTTGCTCTCTTCCCAGCCGCTCAGATGGCCACATCCCTTGCCTCTATCACATTTTGGTTTAAATCTTATCCTCTCATTGAGGTCTTGAGGACCAAAGGATGACTCCTGCCTCTTCTGTGTCCTTTGAGGAAGAGATCCTGGATGCTATAAACTGGAAGTTCTAACACACACACACACACACACACACACACACACCTTGGCTGATGGCTTTTACTGCCCTGCTCATGCACAGAGTTCAGGAACTCAGCTCCAGTGACCTATGGAAACCTGCAGGTCTAGGAGGAGAGTTCAGACTGGAGAAGACCAAGATCCTTTGCAAAATTACTAAGCCACCCAACTCAACCCTCCTCACACGTGTGCCTGGACCACGTTGCTCATCCTGCTCTGCTTTCTCCCAGACAGGGATGTTCTCATTGGCTCTGTTATTCACCAGCTTGTTGTGTCACTGTTAGGTGCCGTGCTCCCAGATGGAACATACCCTCCACACAGACAGGCATCTTTTGTGTTTCATTCACTATCTGATGCCAGTCTCAATTTAGCTTGCCAGCTACATGGTAGGAGTTCAATGAATGTTTGTCGCATGCATGCATGCATGAATGAATGAATAAATGAATGTTGCTTTAGAACAGGCTTGTACTGTAGCAACCTGATTTTCAATTCAGTTAGAGAGTACATGCAGGAGGGTCATCTATGCCTTGGAGCTTACTGATGGTTTGTGGAGGTTTTGGTAGGAATGAATCTCTTTATTCAGCCTGCTGGGTTTTGTTTGTTTGTTTGTTTTGTTTTGTTTTTTGTGCTGTCATTGTTGTTTTTGCTAGTGTCTGGAATAGGAAGCCAGTACAGTCGAATGCTTTAATGAGCCAGATCTCATTTCCTGAGAAATGACAGTCACAGCCGAGTAAGCACTATGTACTAGGCCCATGTTTTAATCCAGAGTGTGGCACATACCTTTAGTCCCAGCACTTGGGAGCCGGAGGGAGGCAGATCCACCAATGAGTTCAAGTCTAGCATTGACTACAAAGTGAGTTCCAGGACAACCAGGGCTGCACAGAGACTCAAACAAACAAAAGTTCCCCATGTTTTAAAGGTGTGTGTGTGTGCGCGCGTGTGTGCGTGCGCACGCATGTATGCATTTAAGCGCACCATATGCATGTAGGTGTCACCAGGGACCAGAAGAGGATCTTATATTCCCTGGAACTGGAGTTACGAGTGATTAGGAGGCTCTTGATGTGGGTGCTGGGAGCCAGGTCCTCTATAAGAACAGCAAACACTGCTAACCATCCCCCAGCATTCTGTTTTCACTCCAGTGCTTCTTCCAACTCTGGAAAGCAACCCTGTTCTTCCTGTCTTAACCGTAGAACCTGTAAGGTGGCAACGGGTTAACCCACCCAGCAAGCAGCAGGTCTGGGTTCTTTGGACCCATGGGACCATGGGGCTCAGGTGCCCCATCCTGCTGTCACCTCTAAGATGAGCTGAGGGATGCCAGGTCTTGGTTTCCACAGGATCAGTGTGATTCATGCTCCATGCAGCCCTGAGCTGCTCCAAGAAGAGCTCCTCCTGTCATCATTGGCTGACACCGAATGTAGAGAGCAGCAGCCAGCCTCTGCCACAGGCTGGGTTGGTGAAGACAGACTAGCAGGGCTCTGAATCACTGCTTGCCAAAGAAAGAGCCAGCCTCTCAATGGGCCCAGGAACCAGGGACCCCAGAACCCTGTCAGAGTTCCCTTGGGATTGAACCCTGGCCACCACAGAGACCTTGATATTTTCCTCCTCCCAGAGTAAAATTAACGGCAGTCCACAAAGTGGAGGGATGGCACCGTTTTTGAAGCAGAAGACAAGTTTTTATTCCTTGAATTTGGAGAGCTTGGTATTGTATACGAGTGGTCTGTCTCCTTGCAGCCTGATGGCTCCAGTGTCGGTTAATCAGAGACCTTTCTGCGCCCATGGGGCCTCTCTCCTCATCAGTCCAGCCCAGCTGCTTTCCGCCAGTGTGGCCTTTTTTTTCAACTTTAAAGCAAGTTCATTATCGCAATTAAAAGACAGAATCTGTTTGTCAAGGTGAGGGGGGTGAGGAAGTGATGTCAGGTTCGTCCGAGAATGATTAATCAATGCGTTTGGGACTCCTTGTCTGCCCGGTGTGTTTCAGTTGCCCTGTGGGGTTTTAATGAATGAGGGTTGTGGGGGTGGGGCAGGAGAGGAACAGCCTGCCAAAGTAAGGAAGAGGTCAGGGGCTTTGTGTTGGCCGTGAGGGTGCTTGTGACCATACGCTGTGTCTAACACTGATGTGTTAGGGTATTAATGCCATGTAATTAGCTCCTCTCTGTTTATGATTTGGGCAAAAGGAGTATAGCATAATCTGTGAAGAGCTTCTGAAGGTTTAGGAGTCCTGGTTGGAAAGGGCAAGGACAACTTCACTGCTCCCATTTGCTTCTCCCTTTTGAACCTATTCTGCCTCCTCTCTCCAAAATGCACCATTTTCCATACACAGCAAGCCAGCTACTAATTACAGACATTAGACACAGCGATGCTCTGACTTCACCCAGACACGGAATCAGACCACTCCTTTTTACTACTGTGGTTAAAATATCTTAGAATCATATTTATGCCCCAAATCCTTAAAAGCATTAATTAAGACGGGGCTGCTCAAAGACAGGCATTGTGAATCATGTCCATCTCCAGTGGGGAGATTTTTGAGAATTACAGGGACTTGGGCATAGTTTATGTCCATTTTCCTGTGCTTCTAAACCCCCTTTTATTTTGAAAGGGAAAATTAAGGGGGAGGAGAAAAGCTTAAGGGCAGAACAATTGCGTACAAAACAGGGCTACCGCTAATTATGGTCTCAGGACATCATCCACTGCAGCTTGAAAGAAACTGAAGTGTTTGATAGCTGTAAGGAAAAAACTCTGTGTCTGAATGGCAGCCAGAGTGACTGCACCGCCTTGAAAAGTCGCGATTCCAATGTGTTCCATGTGTGCACCCTTGAAGCACGAGACCTGGGAGGGCAGAACAGCAGTCACTCATGGGGTTGAGCCTTTGGGCTGCGAGGGAGGCAGCCATCGAGGTCCTTAGTCTCCCACGCCAGGACTGGACGCAGATGTGACAGTCCTGGGTCACTTGAGAAGATGAGAAAGGAAACAGGAGTTTACATAAGTGTATTATAGCAACACTAGCTTTACAGATATTGACAGCTGTGTTTTCTTGATAATATCCTTAGGATGGTTGGTCCCAGTAAATGAGGAGAAAAAAAAAAAACTGGCCTCAGAAGCTATATATGCTTTAGAGTGTGGTTGTTTGAAGGAAAAGGAAAAAAGAAAAGTAAAGAAAAGCTATGACTAATAAACAGAAACCATTCTGAGCTGAGAAGGGTTGGCAGAGCTGGAAGAGACTGCCTAGCGTACATACTCTGAAAAGGGCGTGCGGAAGCTGGAGGTTGTACTTCTACTTCCTTTCCGCGCCGTGCCTCTCTGGGTGTGTGAGTTATGGGAGGGTAAGTCTGTCTGCCCTGTCAGTCACAGCACGGGGCGTCTCATTTGTCATCGGTTTCTCTCCAGAATTGCAAAACCTCCCGCACTTGAGATAGCAAATGCAAAGTACTTTCGATCCATTACTGGGTTTTTCAAATGTGTGCTCCACTCCTTGTGCTCTGTGTGGGAGCTGTGCTTCCCCCCTTCCGTGTGTGTGTGTGTGTGTGTGTGTGTGTGTGTGTGTGTGTGTGTCAGTGTATGAATGAGTGTGTATGCATGAGTATGTATGTTAGTGAGTGACTGTGTGTGAGAGTTTGTGTGTGTCTGTGAGTGTGTGTGAGAGTATACGTGTGAGAGAGAAAGAGTATGTGTATGTGAGAAAGAGAGTGTGTGTGAAAGAGAGAGAATGTGTGTGAGTTGTGTGTAGGTGGCGGAACAGCTGACAACCCCACACCTGATTCTCAAGCCTTCCTTGTTCTCATCTTGGAGATCCCTGATGGATACTCATGTAGGGCAGCATGAAAGAGGGGTTCCCGGGTCCCAGCTGACCTTTACGGGATCTAAGAAAGCAGTGCTATTTTAAGGCTGAGGCCATGGGCTTGAAGAGCCAAACCCACAGAGAGGTTCTGCTGAGCTCTGGCCACAGCGAGGGTGGGTCTCCTCAAGGAAAAGACAGTTCTGCTCAGAGGCTGCGGGGCCATAGCTACCCTGTCACCAGCTCTGACCTCTCTCAAGAGCCATGGAAAACATGTCACCCCAGCCTCCATCCCACACGGATTGGCTTGCCGTGGCCCTCCTCTTTATCTAAAGTTCAATTTGTTTCAGGTTGCATTTGATAATACCCTGCAATCAGGATTAGTGGCAGCTCTGCGTTGACGAGCTTGAGCAGCCTGCCTCTTCCACATCTTTTGGTTTTGAACTGATGTCAAAATGTGAGGCCGTGGCTTCCTGGTGACCTGAGCTTAGTCACCGTCACCGGCCACATCTTCTGATGACTGCATGGAGCGCGGAGTATCTATGCACTCTCCGAGAA
Source organism: Meriones unguiculatus (assembly GCF_030254825.1). Lineage (NCBI taxonomy): Eukaryota > Metazoa > Chordata > Mammalia > Rodentia > Muridae > Meriones > Meriones unguiculatus. The sequence goes on along the minus strand of NC_083350.1, from coordinate 63,565,473 downwards.
GGGCCTTTCTGTGAACAGAGGCCAGTGGCAGAGATGTGGGTAGCCCTGCACCAACCACCTGGCTCTTAATATGTTCAGACATCGCCTCACTGCACTCATTCCATCAGTGGCTTGACCGAATACCACATGGAAGGAGGCCCATATCGTAACGTACGAAGGAGATACAGGAAGGGCCCAGCTGGGAGGCTGACATCCACGTGGCTTCTTTCGTTGTTGCCTCTTCCAACCAGTGACTTTGACATTGACATCAGTGCCTCAAAGTTCCCGGGCTGCCATGGCTGATTCACTGCCTCTGCTGGGTGTTCAGTGACTTCTGGCGTTGCTCAGAAGGCATGCAGGTCAGATGTTGTACTTATCAGTGGCAAAGAAAACAGATGCAGCTCCAGCACCCCGGAGCCATGTCCAGTATAAGAAGAGGCATCCAGGTGTCACCACACTGGTGTAGCTGCTACAGCGTCTACATTCAAGGTGCCATGCGCTCCAGGGGAGGCAGAACACAAGCTGACTTGAGGCATGGGAGGCTTAGTTTCTCAAAGGAGACGATTTGGCCAGAGGGGAGAGGAGAGTGCTGCATGCAGAGGAAATACAGCCCAGGTCTGACAGGCATGGCATCCCAGAACACTGGCCCATTCCCAAGAAGGCCAGGAGGGTGCCATGTCTGCAGAATCTTAGGTGACTGTGAGTCTGGGAGAGACTGTCTTTATCATTCTTGCAGCCCCTGTGCATGGCTGTGGTGGATACTTAATATGGGTTTTAAATAAGAAGTGCTGCTCTTTGTGCTTTTTCCATTAGACTTCTATCAAAATGTCAATCTTGTCTTTAAAAAAAACAAACAAACAAACCCTCAAAGAGCTTGATTGTTGCAAAAGTGGTCTCCCTGCTACCAGGCTGGTGGCTGTCCGAAAAGCGAGCTTCCCTGCCTCCTCCGTAATCCATTCTACTACTGAAGAAGCTGTGCAGTAGGACGGAGGAGTCCACTCTGGAAGTCGGTGTGGGCTTGTCCAGAGAGGAAGGTTCCTGCCCATCAGTCTGCCCATCCCAAGCTAAACACTGCTCCCTGGTCCCCTTTCGCTCTGTGCATAGGTGAGGTTTCTGGGCCTCGTTGATTGCACTTTTCAGAATGCAGGCCAGTTTAAGTCATTCACACATAATCATTTCAAGTCTGTCGGCCCTTTCCCTGTGCTTTTAGAGAAGATTTTTCCCCCCTATTGTAACAAAAGGGCATGTTTTTTAAAGGCCATGACACTGGCAAGACTTCTCTGAGGTGTGTGTGGCTCCTGTGTGTAACCGATGACTCCAGACACCTGAAGACACCCCATATAAATTTTACAGCCTTCCTGTTGGCCACATTGTAATTAGGGTGTTGGTTGAGACTTGCAGCTGCTGTTACTTGCCTGCCTTTATAATACCCTGCCTCTGTCAGAAAGACTGGAAGCTGAAGTTGGAAACCACATAACCAAGTTTTTAATTGCCTGTTTATCTATTTATCTAAAGTCGTTCCTTCACCAAATGTAGTTAGCCTAACATTTTACGAGGCACCAGGATTGCTGACATGAGTAAGACATGTTCCTTGCCCTCTAAGAACCTTCTAGAAGGGGAGAGGATGAGAGATTGTGGTGGAAATTTTAATTGGGTGGAGGGAACACACAGGAGGTACATGCAGACAGGGAAACCAGAACTGTTGCCAGTCTGGGACTGTGTTCAAAACGAGAGGAAAGGGGTGGGGCCCAGGACTGGGCCAGTTCCTTCTGAAGCACACAGACTTCTCTGTATATGCCTGGTTGCTTCTGTTTTGGCTCAGGAAGACATTCCCATGTCTGTGCTGTGTTCTAGGCAGTTAAGTCCACTGGAAGTTGAGTGCCAAGTGAGTAAAGGCTTACCTGAAAAACAGGGCGCCATTATTAGAAACGCTGTGACTCCCAACCAGGACGATTTTCTCCCTTTGCGTGTCATACCTCCCGTCTGATGGCTCGGCACCCATTAAGGAGCAATTTGGGGGGTTACTCTTTACTAGGGGTACCACATATCTATGTTTCTCCTAGCGTTTCCTGAGCATTCCCTGACCGTCAGTTTACAGCCCATTACACCTTCTTCTCCCTCCCCTCATCGTGGACTTCATGTGCCGAAGACATTTCATAAGTTACACCACTCTTCCTCACGTTAGGCCGACTGCCCACCTCCAAGCTGGTCCTTGTGCCCCTTGCCTGGAGTGTGGCTTTGCTCCTTGCCACAAGCTTTCCCGGGCTCACCTTTCCAGTTCTACACCAAGAAGCCCCTTTGTTGAAGAGTGACCTTTAAAGAGCAAGGCTGGGCCTCAGGGTGCACATTACCACGAAGATGCCACCTCCCATGTTCTCTCCATTACTTGAAGCTACAGAGGGTATGAACCAAAAGAGAAAGCACACACCTGTGTGGCAGTGTTTCTTCTAAAGTATGAGCCTGCCATGGGGTCTTTGCTCTTAGAAACACATACGGTAATAATTTGGGATTGCTGAAGAACGTTTCCTATCGTTTATTTATTTTTCAATCATTCATGTATATGTGATATGTGTTTACATGTTCATGTGTATGAGCACAGGCATGCACGCACCACAGGTAGAGGACAGAGTACAACTTGGGGTGTTGGTCCTCACCTCCAGTATTGCTTAGGACACGGGTCTTGGTGTTTGTCTCAGAGTGAGCCTGTCACCACCTCCCACCTCACAGTGGGAGCCCTGGGTTGTCACATCTGGACTCACAGGGGCTCTCAGGCTTCAAACTCAGCTCCTCAGGCTTGGACAGTAAGCACCTGACTCACTGCGCTGTCTCCCCAGCCCCCGGAGTCTTTCCTCTTATTAGGGTTCACCGTAGCTGTGGTCTTAGGCCTGGAGCAAAAGGGTTAACAGCCTCTCTTGAGGAGCAGCTGCTCTCCAGAGGTTCAGTGCATTCTCCCCCGGGGTGCTGCAGGGGCTTGGTGCAGTGCCTTTTGCCAGAGCTCATTCTGACTGTATTGAGGAGGGGCTGGCACATTGCTTGTGGGTTTTAGGAAGCTCATTTTATATCATGAGTTTGCACCATATCCGAAACTCTTCTTTAACGTCCGCTGTACTCAGAATGCATTGTGCTCGCTTCTAGGCGCGGCTAAATCAAGTCCAGCAGCCAAGCCGGGATCCACACCTTCTCGCCCCTCGTCTGCCAAAAGGGCTTCATCCAGCGGCTCAGCGTCCAGATCTGACAAAGATTTAGAAACGCAGGTCATACAGCTCAACGAGCAGGTATCTCACGGGCCCCACCCTTGTCTGTGAGAATAATGATGTGAGTGAGGGGTGAGGAGGTCACACCCGAAGGCCTGGGGTAAGGGAGAGAGGTGAGACAGAGCCAGCGAGAGCAGGAGGGCCTGCTCGCTCAAGAAAGGAAACTCAGCGGCTGGTGATGAACAGGGTTAGTCACAAAGCTTGACGCCAGGCGTGAGGATGTGGAAGAGGACACAGCCTGTCGGAGGCCACCCGCCCAGCTCCTTCTTCCTTGTGCCCATCCTGAACTCCAGGCCTAGCCTGCCCACTCCTGGCCATAATACAAAGTGTTATGGCTGTGTTAGAGTTCAGCTGGCTCTCTCTCCATCCCTCCCTTTCTCTCAGCAGCTAGTGGTTGAGCCTGTTTTGTGTGACGGGCGCTGTGCCTAATTCTGATGGCAGTGTGGACGATAGCTTAGGCGGGTGACACAGTCCCCGCACTCAAAGCTACTGACAGCAGTTGCACACCAGAGCTTTGTACTAAAACTCAACAAAACACCAGTCCTCTACAGAGGCAGAAGAAGGGTGCCCGGGAGCCCTGAAAAGCAACAGCTGCGTTTGAAATATAAATTCCCTTCATGAGAGGCCCTCCTGATTGGGGTAGACCTAGCTATACCAAGTGACATTTCCAGTGGGAAACTGCAAGAACAGGGGTGGGCTGAGGCTTTGCAGGATAACACGGATCTGCCAAACAGGAGGCCCTGGGTTTGATCCAAAAGCATAGGTATGTTTTCTGACTTATAATACCTAATTTGGCCTACAGTAACATAGCTTAAGGATTATAAAACTCAGGTCAGTGCGGCGCATGCTGCAGAAGCCACCTACTTCCTGCACCAGGGCCCTGGTTTTGTGAAGGACCCTTTGACTGCAGATGCTTAGGCTGTTCCCAGCTATTAGCTGGGTCTGTCCTAGTAATTAATGTTCTGCTTGATGCGGCAAGAGACTGGATATCATTTTCAGTGAGGAATCCAGTACAGAGGCAGACGGCTGCCTAACGGAGGGTGCTGCAAGTTGGCCACATCGGTGCTTCAGGTAGACTCTTAAACCATCTTAGGATTTTGATTGGGTAACCGTGGAATGTTCCTGTTACCTGTTGGAGGCCAGAAAGTATTCAGTAATGACTTCTGTTCAGATAAAAATGAGCAGCGATGAGCCTCGGGCCAGCAGCTTCGGACTCCACTCAGGGCTGAGTGGGCCTGGTGAAAATCAGGCCTGAGTTCTTCATACTTAGGATCTGTGCCCTTCCCTGAAGCAGCTCTACTATCATTAGCTGTCATCGGCCTCAGAGTTGTCATCATCCCTAACTCCCACCCACCAGAGTTTCCAACCCAGTGACCCGAATTCTGACCACAGGGAAACCTCCGGTCCTTTAGTTGTCCGCAGTTCCTCATGGCCTACACGAGTCAGCCCCTTCCTCTGCTTGGGGCTGGGCCTAAGCTCCATAAGCTCTCAGATCACACAGAGAGTCTAGTTCCTAAAGGCCTTGTCAGTCGTTCCTGCCACTCCATTGAGAGCAGAAGGGGCAGGAGAGGGAATAGTTTCGTCCTTCCTCAAGTACTTCTGAGAGAGGCCTGCTCCCCAACACCTTGACATTGAGAGGGACATACCTGCCTCCTCTCTGTCCTTCAGAGAGCAGGTGAGGCACAACCTAAACTGGGCAGATACTTAAAAGCTTTCAATCCAAGTTCATTTCCCTGCTGACCTGAGTCTGGGTGCCTGCCCTTGAAGCCTTCAGGTCAGCCCTGAGGCTAGCGGGTGGCCACACAAGTGTCCCAGTGTTGGAATTGAGAACACAGGAACAAAGGAAAAGCCAAGTGGAAATGCAGAGACAAAACCATGAATTATGTGGGTAATAGAGAAAGTGACAACTGCCATAAACTTATGGAATTTTCATTGACTTGGCCCCGTTCCTTTATTCAGGCAGTCTCCCATGATATACCACAGAAGTACACTTCGCTACACAACTCCAGTGATTGCAATGAATCAGAAGTGAAGGGAGGACGAAATGGTTAGGGACTCTGTGGACAGAGAGTTAGCCAACAGGAAGTGGATTGGAGTCACTGCTGCAACAGGGCCTCTGGGAGGACCCATAGTCTGTGGACACTTCTGGGAAGACTCTGGAAAGTTGTGAAAGGAAACTGCCCCTATGGGGCCTTTGAATGAGCCTTTTTCTCAGCCCCGTCACTTAGGCATTTGCTGTGACCTGTGAGGAAGGTAGCTGGCATTTGTCTCTTAGTGGAACCATTAAAATGGAATTGAATTTGCTAGCCGATCTTTGATCATTTAAAGTAGCTACTGCCAAGACTTTTTTTTTTCTTTGTATCAGAAACAGATTTTGAACTCAGAACAATTCACCTGCCTCAGTCTCTTGAGTACCAGACTCGCAGGTTTACAACACCATGCCCAGCTACTGTTGACAGGTCCATACTCCTCTAATATATCAGGAATGCCAGTCTGCCCCAGCTCAGACTTGAGTTTTCCACAAAAGCCTCAGTGTGCTGTGTAAACCACTGTCCAGAGGCAGAACCTGGGTTTTGTAGGTTGACTGTGTCTGCTGTGATTTGAATGTGAATACCATCCCCATCCCCCATCCTGTGTTTTAACACTTGGTTCCCAGCTGGCTGTACTTTTAGGGGAGGTTGTGGAAACCAGGAGTCAAGGCCTAGCTGAAAGAAGTGGGGTGCCGGACGTGGTAGGCCTTGAAGCTCAAACCCACTTGAGCTGGGTTGCTACTTCCTGGCCAGCACCGTGTAACAAACAGCTACTGCTAGCTCCTGCTGGCTTCTGGCACCACAAACCATGCCCTGTGCCATGCCATCTGTGCTATGTTACCTTCTGACCCCTGACCTGCAGGTCACGATAAACCCTCCCTGAAGCTGCATCTGTGGAAGGAACTAATTCAATGCCCCTGCTTGGTCTGGGAAAGCTACAGGCTGTGGTCCTTCTGCCCGATTCGGTGCAGAGCTGGGAGGGATTCTACGGCTAAGCTCAGAGAGAGGATCATTAGCAACTTGTGCTCGAGTCTCCTGTCATTAGCGTCAGCATTGTCGTTCCCCACTCCCACCCACCAGAGTTTCCAACCCAGTGACCCAAATTCTGACCACAGGGAAACCTCCAGTCCTTTAGTTGTCCGAGGTCCCTCATGGCCTACCTCTCCTTGTGGCTGGGCCTAAGCTCCATAAGCTCTCAAATCACATACATAATAAATAAATCTAACAACAAACAAACAAACAACCATAACTCTCTTACCTCCCTTCTCAGTGTATTATGAGTGCATGTTTTGAGCCTGTTTGGGAAGTTGTAACAAAATACACGAAGCTGGGTAGCTTGTGACCAACAGAATTTTACTTCTTACTATTGGAGGCTGTGAGGTCCATTATCAAGGTGTTAGCAGATCAGTAGCTTAGCCAGGATGAGTTCCTCATGGTCTTCTCATGCTGGGAACATGGAAGGATCCCTTAGGCTTCTTTCATACACAAATCTCATTCACCTAGAGGCTCTGCCCCCTGACACCATCGCATTGTAGGACTGTAGCATAAGACTTGGGAGAGTCACAGACACCCAGGATCACAGAAACAAGCTGTGGTTCAGCCCACGTCACCGAGAGGAGGAGGCTTGACGAAGCCCAGGGTTAGCTGTGCAGGTGTGTGGAGACCCTGACCACCTAATAAAGACTCACCAGTAGCAAATGTTCAGCATGCTCCGAGATTGGCCTGCAGGCCTGCTGCCTCCCCCTTAGAGTCATGCTTCCATTAATTTCGGAGTCTGGCTCCACGTGGTTTCCATCGTTGTATGGAGACTTAGCCAGTTACTTATTTCTTACTCTCCTTGGGGTCTTTCTTCTCTGCCCCACTCTTCTACAGGTACATTCATTGAAACTTGCCCTCGAAGGTGTGGAGAAGGAGAGGGATTTCTACTTCGGGAAGTTGAGAGAGATTGAGCTGCTGTGCCAAGAACACGGGCAGGAAAACGATGACCTTGTGCAGCGACTAATGGAAGTGCTCTACGCGTCCGACGAACAGGTGGGTGTGCGGAGCCCCTGGCTCCCGAGGTCTGAGAAGAACTCTCTCGTCCAAAGTTCAGCGCGTCCGTGCATCTTAAATACTTCCCCGGAGTCTTGAGGAGGTCACAACTCAGCTAGCAGCCTTGATGTCCCAGAGAAATAAGTACGATTGTCAGCAAGCTCTAATGCTGCCATGATGTGGGATGTGCATCTGCAAGTTAACTTGGGAGAAGCAAGGGAGAGGCGGGGACTTGAACACACAGCCGAGAGGCCGAGAGCTCTGTGCAAATGGACAGTAAGGACTGTAGGAAGATCTCTCTTTTTTGAGAATGGTGAAGTGAGGAAACACGTTTCCCATCCCTGTGAATGCCGCAGCGGTCTATTTTTACTACATAGCTGGTTGCCTTGGTTACTCATTGCCAGGACAGACCAGACTGTGGGACAGACCTTTTTTTGGAGGGAGGACCTGCTACCGAGCAAGTATGCAGGGGAAGACCCAGGGTGTGGCTTTGTGAAGGCAGTGAAAAGATGTGCTGGGAATGGTGGAGTACCTCTGCCATCCAAGCATTTGGGAGGTGGAGGCAGGAGTATCAAAATACATAGGGAATCCAAGGCTATCCTGGGCTACATGAGACCCTGTTTGCTTTTTTGTTTTTGTTTTGTTTAAAAAAAAAAAAAGGAAGCCAGGCTTGGTGGTACTTGCCTTTAATCCCAGAACCCTTAGCACTTGGAAAGCTAAGGAGAATGGATCTCAGTGAATTCGAGGCCAGCCTTGGCTACATAGCAAGTTCCAAGCCAGCCAGGGCTACATAGTGAAACCCTGTCTCAAAACAAAACAACACAACAACAAAAGAAAAAAAAGAGAAGAAAGGGAGAAGGAAGAGGAAGAAAGAAGGGAAGCAGAGAGGAATGGAGGAGAGGGGAAATTGGGCTCTTGGGGAGGGAAGGACATCATGGACAAACAGTTGACAGACAGGAAAAACTGCAGAGACCTTGCGGAGTCAGTGCTGACTGTGTGTGTCAGAAGGGCAAAGCCTGGCCCTGGGCAGAAGTGAAAGACCTCCTGGAGCTTCCCCTTCTGCAGAGCTGGCCTAGGGGAGGCAGAAGGCCAGGGCTGGGAATGAAGATTCTCCTCAGCCCAGGTCAGAGCTGGGGAAGCCGTTGCCTCTCTGACCTGGAGGCCTGTGGGTGCTCAGAGGAAGCTGTGGGCGAGCCATGGGTGTTAGTGTTTTCACAGAGCACAGAGAGCCACCAGAAAGTTTATTTTGTCTTGTTCTAGCCAAAGGCAGATGTTTGCTCCACATACAGCTTAAAATCCTAGCATTGAAACTTTGTTGGCTACAGGGAACTGTGTCCACCATTGGTTTCATTTCTCTCGGGGTTTTGTGTTTGGTTTTCTTTTTGTTTTTTTTTTTTTTTTTGTTGTTGTTGTTGTTGTTGTTGTTGTTTGCAACTTCCTTCTTAATTACTAGTAGCACAAAGTGTGAATTTTGAAACCTTGGGGGTCTGCCCAGTTAAGTCCCTGAGGCCATGATGATGTCACAGTATGGCTCTCAGCATGGAGGCTGGCCTGTAGCATGCCTGGGACCATTGTGGATGTATGCAGTGTGGCCTGGCAGGCACACCTCAGTTAAGGTGCCTGCCTCAGAAGCTTGCCTCAGAGATGACATCAGACGAGCACGTCACGCCCTGGGAGGCTGAGTGTCTGGGGCTGCCATCTGGGCTGGTGGGTGCTAGCAGGAGTAAGGCCAGCACGCATGCTTGGATCTTCCCATCAGTGCCTCCATGGCAGGAAGGGAACCTGCTTCAGAGGCAGAACTGGTTCCAAGAGGAGATGTGGTGCTGGAGTGTGGCCTGGTGAATTGCATGACACCACTGGGCTCCTGGCAGGTGAGCCTGAGGCAAACACTTCAGTGTCCTCCAGGGTGTGAGCTGAGAGGCCCTGTCTGGGTGTCTACACTCAGTTTCATTCTGCCATTCTAGTCCCTCCCCCCCACACACACACCCTAGTGCACGTTCTTGTACTGCGGGCATGGTTACAGAGCTGGTACCCACGCACACTGTGCATGAAGCTCCATCAGTGAGTTAGGCCAGATGGGTTCCTTAGACCCTTTTTCAGATCCCTGGAGCACCTTAGCCCTTAGGTAATCATCAAGTAAAGAGAAATGTGTGAAGGAAGAGAGACATGGGCTTACCCACTTACCTGTCCCACAGCTAGACAGAGAGTCAGAGGGACCAAGGATTACCCAGAAGGGACTAGACTTTAGCCGTGTGTGTTGCCGCATGGGTGTCCTCACATGCAGCCCTGGCTCGGCGTCTCCAGCTCAGGATGCCTTACACTGCAGCTCTGTGTCTGGAAAATATCAGCAAGACATCAGGCTGCATTGAGATTCCCCTGGAGAATCTCATTTGACCCACAGTGTACTGGGAGTCCTTGCATTGAGTGTGAGGAGACCTGAGACCAAGGTTTCTAGACCTCGTTTCTGCAGTAAGAAAAGGTAGATGTTTGTACGGTGTGCAGACGCCATGCTGGATGGGTGTGGGCCAAGCTGGCACATGTGCATGACTGCATGCAGGCATACACACACGCACACACAACACACACAGCTCTGTGCAGTGGCGGCTGTGGAGCAGCAGGCCCATTCTCTGTTCTGCTTCTCTGTTGTGGGAGGCTCAAGGAGTCGTCTGTCTTCCTCTCTGAGGACTGTGGGTCCTGCCTCTGGGGCAGCCTCCCAGAAGCACAGCCAGCAGTGGAGAGGGGTGGGTCTAAGAAACTGGCTACTACTCCTGAGGGGCATCCCTCTGGAAACGCGTGCTCGGTGGCCTCCTTGTCGTTGTACACTCCCACCCACAACCCTCACGGGCTCCTTTTGTCCCACTCTGTTTGTCCTTGATGCTGTGTCCCGTTTTCAGGCCATTCCTACACCTGGGTGGTGGCCGGGTCTGCGTTCCTGTGTTAGTTTGATGGTACAGAGTTCAGGAGAAACGTTTGTGTTTTGTGTTGAGGCTCTCAGCATGAGGCTGTGTAACCACCTGAGGGTGGCTAAGGTGTCTGGCTAGCGTCTGACTTTCCTGGAGATGGAAGACGGGCTGAGGAATCCAAGGCTGGATTGTCAAGTGTGCTCTTCCGCTCAACTGTATGAACATGGCTTGATTTTCCAGGAGGAGTATTTGCTGGGGATGCCTTTCCTTTGCTGGTGACTGGTCTCTGATTCTTAGAGTCAGGCAATCCCAGAATGTGATGTTTAGAAGGTGTGAACGCCAGCAAAGAGCATTGCGGTCGGCAGGTTATTCAGTTTTGAACTGTAGCATCCCAGTGGAAGCTTCCAGAACAGATTGCCAGCCAGGTCTACAGTGCCTCTTTATCATTCTCGTTATGCTTTCCCTTCATGTGTAACTTGGGCCACAGGTGTCTTGGCTTAATTGCTGACTGACCTTGTGGATCCTGTCAGCATAGGTACACCAGCTAATAAACAGTTGCTCATTTCCCAAGGTACTGACTGATATGGAAGCCACTGTTAAATTAACTGAAGACTTTCTTTCTCCTTAGTGCTTTTTAGAGACAGTCTGGGTTTCTGTTGCTGGGGAATCTGTACATGCCACTGGATTTGAAATGCTAGGTATCCAGGTAGACACAGCTGCTAGCTCAGAAGAACTCACAGACCTAAGGAGACTCAGCTGACTGGAAAATGTGGCACATTGTGATGGATGTGGCACCAGGGACATAAATAACTTGCATGTGGCACACATAGCCTCGAGAACCCAGCAGACGTCACTGTAAAGATGGCCTTTGTGTTAGAAGTTGAACTGTGACAAGGTACATCAGCAATTACAGAGCCAAGATGGGAGAGAAAAGAGCAGCTGGCACTGAATCCAGGATGAGGCTAACCATTTAGGGAGCAGAACCATCAGCTCCTGGTGAGCTTTACCAGCCACCACAGTCAGGATCCTTCTTTCATCTTGTCTCCCAACCTGTTTCTCTTTCTGATGGATGTAGTAAAAGTAAAGAATAGTAACATCACTCACAGCTGAGCATTTAGAGAAGTGCAGTGGGTTGCCATAGAAACATTAGTATTCATCTGGGTAGACTCCAGTATATCAGTCCTGTGTTTGGCATAGGTTTTGCCTAGCCACATCTGGGGAGCCTCTGGTGGCATTGTAAGGTCCTGAGTCAACTTGTGCCCAAGCATTAGCAAAGCAGCTAAGTGGGCATGTTTGCTGTTTATACCAGTATTGTCCAATAAGTATGTCCTGGAGATTGGCAGTCTTGTTTTGGTATGTGCCATCACCAGCAGTTTTCCATGGCTGGCACTTCTAGCCTTTAGTAGCTAGAGACTGCAGAGCCACCTCCTTGTTTGGCCTGGCCCCAAGGAGAGCGGCCTTGACTAGCGGTGAGGAATCAGGACCTTCAGCTTGGTCCTGGCTCTGTCCTCCCACTTTCAGGCTAGGACTAACTCTCTTATTCCATAGTTAACTCCCAATGATGATGAGATTCTCTGTAAAAAGCAAAGCACACCTCCTATCTAAGGCTACACACAAGAACAATGATGCTAGGAAAGTATGCTTTGAGCAGCTGAGGATACGGTATGAAAGAGTGGCAGACTGAGGATGTTGGAGGAGTAAACCAACATCCCAGAACGGGGGAGGGGGGCTAGGGCCTGGCTGCAGAGGAGGCCAGGTAGTTACCTGGTAGACACAGAAGGGAGAATGAAGGATGGGTGCTTAGCCAGAAGAGCCAGTCATTTAGGAGTAGTGGTAGGGAGAGAGGCTTCCAGGAGGATGTTTTGATGTGAGGAAACAGATGCTGAACCCTCCTGTGTTCCCCTAGAGCAGAGAATACCTGCTTTGACCAGGGCTTCCTGATCTGTGGCCATCCGCACTGCCAGTTCGCCCTGACAGTGCCACTGTCTGCCAAGGCCCTAACTCCTTAAGCCGAGAGGGCTACCACCGCACATGGAAAGTGGTTGGCAGAAGATGTGCCAAATGTGCAGTCATAGGGGCCGGGAGTGTACCATGAGGCTCAGAAGAACAGAAGAGAGAGTGTGATATTTGTTTTCACCTTCCAAAGATAGGACAAATCTAGGAGATGACAACAGTGTGGTCATAGGCATAATCGGAGCTCACATTTACCGAATTCTGTGACCATAAGGGCAAGTGCTAGAATCGGTCTCAGGCATTCAGATGGATACCACTTTGCACTTCTGGTCGCTGTAGAAAGGGTAATTTTCCATTAATTGTTTGCACATCTGAAACACATTCCTCCCAACTAAGAAATTGCAATCAGTGCTCACATTTACCGTATCGACTGTGAAAACCATGCAGCTAGGCGTGTTACCAGTAATGAATGCATTGTTGAATTGATCGGTGAGTCTCCTCGTTGCCCCACATTTTACAGCTGAGAAAACTTGAGCTCAGCAGTTGCACGGTAAGCCCAAAGACTCACAGGTAGCAGCGGCAGAGCTGGGCCGAGAACAGTCAGTGCCCACAACCATAACGTTATATGGTCTCTGAGAAAACACCATTTGGCCTTGGCCAGTAGTCTGTCTTGGTCATCGGTTCTGGACTCCAGTTTCTTCCTCTTGTGTGGCTTCTGTTGACTGCTGCAGTGAATGAGATGTGGTTCAGTTGAACAAGGCTACCCCTCTCAAGAACTCCAATAGAAAAGTCTCCAGACAGACAAGACTCCCCAGTAAGTTTTGTATGGGAGTTGAGGGAGATGATTTGTTTTGTTTTTGTTTTCGCTTTTGCAAAAGCGAAAACACAGCTTGTGACTGCCGAGTGCTCACTCTGCCACACACACCCAACCGCAAGGGCAGAGGGGAGCAGGAAGATGCAGGCAGGTCTGACTCGGGGAAATGGGGAAGTCCTGTCTAAACTGGATCTTGACAGGCTTGCCTCGGGCTGCAGGAAATGGGCCAGGTAGGGAGAGTATGGGCTTGGCAGATGCCGAGTCAGTGTGTCACGTGTCCAAATGTGCTAGCGTACATGCCAGACTGCATCTGGAAGTCCTGTGCCATTCCTAAGGGCAGTTAGCGACTATCAGTTTGTCATGCAAAATGCTCCGCGGTTAAGAGCACAGTCCGCTCTTCCAGAAGCCCAGAGTACGGTTCCACATGGCGGCTCTCAACCATCTGCACTGGGATCTGATGCCCTCTTCTGTTGGGCAGGTGCCCATGCGGATGGGGCACTCGTATAAATAGAATGAATCTCTTTTCAAAATTAGAGAAGGATTTGCAGCCAAGGTTGAAACGCTGCCTGTGATCCGCTTCACTGGGTAAATAGGACACTTGGTGCCACGTGAAGGGACACTGACCCAATCTGCTTCCCAGTAAGCGAGCAGAGGGTAAGCAGATAGGGCCTCACGCACCCTGAAGATGTGTGGCAAGGCCCTGGAGCCAGAGCGTCTGAGTGCAGTGCTGAAAGGGGCCTCTTTGCCCATGACATGTGCTGTCAGCCCTCCCCCTCAGAAACTGACAGGTTGCTTCTCTAGTGCCTTAAGTCTGCCTCATCTTGCCATTGGGCAATAGAAAGGATCTGCTTCACGCAGGCACTACCAGGCATGAAGAGTGGCAGCATTAAAGGGCACAGGAAGAAGGTCAGAAGCAATGCATCATGGGCTGTTAAGGAGGGACACATCTGCAGAGGCCTGGGGTCTTGTTTGAGGCTTCTTGGTGGCTATAAAGCTGTGGAGTGCCAGTGTCTGACGTATCGACTCTTACTGAGAGTAGGAATGAGTACAGTGCATCCTGTGAAGAGTGTAAGAAGAGGTGAGTCCCTAACACCTGACGCTTGTGCTTCGTAGCGTGGCCCCTCCTGGATGGCACAGGGACATGAAGTGTCCCCCTGTACATTTGCGTGTTGAGTTGTGCCTGGTGTTAGGTGTTCAGGTGCTTCGTGGTGGCTAGGCCTGACACCTCACAGGGCCTGAGAGTAGATGAGTTCAGCTAAAACTTCTCCCCTACCTCACAGGAGGGCCAAACCGAAGAGCCAGAAGCAGAGGAGCAAGCCCATGACCAGCAGCCCCAGCAGCAAGACGAGTACTGAACCACCTCAGCAGCTCTTGACGCTTCCATCGCGTGTGGGGACTTTCCTTCTGGAGGATTGGAACACGTGTGTGGCCTGGAGCCCAGTAGAAACCAGCTGTTCCCACCCTGTTGCCATCGACAGTGATATTGCATCCGCCAGCCACTGCACTGGGTTCCCACTTCTTTTGCCAAGATGCATTAGCAGACGGCCATTCTGGTCACCTACTTGCCAGATCATAGGGTCACATACCTTCAACTCCACCACCTGGCTGCTTGAGATTGGTTCTACCCTTCCCTCATTCCTTTCCAGAACAACTCTTTCCCACCCCAACACCACCACCATCACCACCACCACCCCTTTTTATCCTGGTGTGAAACAATGGTAATTTGATATATGGTATTTATATTGGCATCTTTTCAACCCAGTGTCACTAGATATCACATGCATTTGTGGTGCTTTGATGTTTGCAAGTCTAACCTCCTATCATAAATTTGGTCAGATGATTAATTGGAACAAAGGGAAGCAGATACTTGATATGAAAGCCATACGACAGTAGCTTGTGTCATGGGGAAAACAATTCCTCCCTCTACTCACAACACTAAAGGGAAAAAAAAAATGAATTCAAAACTAGGAGTTCAGGGCCCAGCAGTGTTGATAGAGCAGCGCGTTAGACAACCATGCAGTTGTTAGTTTCCAGGCTTCACTCACAGACAGCAGCATCTCAGCTCCGCCCTTGCTCTGTGAGTCCCCGCCCCCTCTCCGTCCCCAGGTTTTTTTCTTTCTCAGGGTCCTCTTCAGTGGAGGTCCACTCCCTGCAAGATGTCCTCACGGCAGTCGGCAGTTGCAAAAGTTGGGGTGGGGGGAGGTGGTCTCAGAAAGCACGAGGCTTCCTGCCTCATCCCTCTTCCTCCTCGTAAGAGCTTCAGCCCAAGTCTTGCAGTTCACGTTAGGGGAATCCATACTAGGGGGTAACTGGAGGCTGTGTGCCCCGCATGCCACCATCTGCATCGTGTTGGTGCCGGCTGCGAGGTTGGAGGTGAAGACTTGATGGGTGGCACGATCTCTCGGGAGAAGGGTGGCTCTACACAGAACACCAGTGACCCCCCCCCATTACCTTACTGCCATCCCCCCACCCTCCCACCCCCACAGCACCGGGGCCTTCCCTCTCATTGACATTTGCTAAACTGTGGCAGTTCATAAAGGGGAAACATTAGTGAATTGAAAGCATTCCTTGTTTTTAACTATTTGCACATTTTCTTAGTCTTTCCTGATCGTTGCCCACCTCCCCGTTTGGACGGATGGTACCCTTTCCTAGCTCCCTCGTTTTATTTGATTTTGATTTTTCGTTTACTGTCACTGGTCATTTGGCCAGCAAGTGCAGAAAAACAAGAAACAAATGTGCCCACCCCACTTTCCACTTAAAAAAAAAAATCTCAAAATAAATTTCTGAATTATGCATCATAAAGCTTTGAAATTTCTTTTATTAATTGACGGAGTACTAACCTTAAATTCCAGCATCGGAGCTTTGCACCAAGAGAAAGCTTTCCAAAATAAACCTTTTCAGCAGAGTTGTATGTACTGAGGTCTATGTGGAAAAGATGGCTTGTATTTTTGAGATGATCACAACACACCATGCAGAAGTGGACAGATGTTCCATGGTGATTGGTTCCCCGTTCTTCTCTCTCCTGCTCGCTTAGCCCTGCAGTGGCAGCTCATCTCTCTGAGGCTGGAAAACCTTGCTCCTTGCAGTGACATCCTCCCCAGCCTGGTTGTGGTAGTGGCTCTGCTATACACAGCATCGGGCCTAACATCGGGCCTAACGGTTTGTTGCTCTCTGGACCTTGTTTTATTCCTTTGCATTGTTTTTTGTTTGTTTGGTTGGTTGGTTGGTTGGTTGGTTGGTTGGTTGGTTTGGTTTGGCTTTAATAGCTATTGTAAAGAGGTACAGTAAACAGCTACCTGAGAGGTTCGCCTACCTGCCCAGGGTGTCTCAGTGATGCCCAGGGACTAGATGATTCGTGGCCACACTCCTGTGAGTGGGTACCAGGGAGTCAGGCTGTTGTCCTCTCCCAAGCCTGGGATGCTGTTAAACTTGCATAAAGCTCGTCCATGCCTCTTGCTGAAGGCACTCTGTTCCTCTCCACCTCCTGGACTACTTAGCTGAAGACCTACTGACCACATGTCTTAGCCTGAAATGAATGTTCTCCAGCTGAAACACCACTCCATTCTCCTTCCCTGGGGCTCGGGCCGGACCCTCACCTATCCATTTAGAGAAAAGCACACTCCTCTTTGTGTGCCCATCTTAAATATCTTCTGGAGTTTAGGCCCCAGATGATGCCATGGATGTGTTGGAGAATCCTTCACAGCTATTTCCAAGTTGTTCTCAGGCTGAAGCCCCTACCGCTGGGCACCCACCACTCCTGGATGAGAGGACACATTCATTCCTATCTTGGCAGTCAGGGCACACATTCCTCTAAGGCCCACCCAACTCACAGGATATCACATTGGGTCCAGAGGCCTCTCGGCATGTGCCCCCCGCCCGTCCCTCTCAGGAAATTGATTTCTTTTCACGGTCTCCCACACCCACTGTAAGCTGATTATAGCAATTTTGTTACCACTGTCAGATTGGAAGTGATCGAAGCAGGGGACAAAGAGAAAGCTCATATTCATTCTGAGTAGAGAAGCAGGAAAAAAAATGTTTAAAAGATAAACATCCTGTTGAGCTGAGAGAAGTAAACTCCAGAAGGGAACCAAAATTTCCTCCCTTTCCTGGTGAGTGTTTCCATTATTCCGTTAAGGTTTAATATGCATTCAGATTACTTTTACTAAATAGTACACCATAAAGCTTTTGTTATATATTAAATGTAAACTGAAAGGAATGTAAACATATGTATTGTTAATTATAAATATCGATAAGTAACGGCATAATAGATAAAGAGGTCTTATTCAGATGCATCATGGTCATTTTTCATTACCCACCTATTGTCGCATGGTAGGATAGCTTTTTTGTCTCTGAATATGTGAATAACTTGACTTGCGTTCATCTTTTTACATATTTAATAAAAAAAAATATATGTTAAAAATCTGCCTGGGCTTACAGATTCTTACCTTCTTATCCCAACAATGGTCTTTCCAGTGAGGACATGTCTGTGTAACAGGATGTCCGTGTGGATTCACAGCTCAGCCCACTCTCTGTTAGTGACTTACACAGGGAAGGGAGGGTATCTGCATTTGTTGGTGGGGAAATGTTTTAGGAGGAAGTGCAAATACTTACTGGAAATCAAATGGAACAACTGTAATATCTTGGAATTTACAGTTACAATTTTACAAAGTGTCATAGTTAAGGTTACTGTTGCTGTGATGAAACACTATAATCAAAAGCAACTTGGAGAGGATATGGTTTATTTGGCTTACAAATCCTGAATGGCATTCACTGAGGGAAGCCAAAATGGGAACTCAAACAGGGCAGTTCCTGGAGGCAGGAACTGATGCAGAGGCCATGGAGAGGTGCTCTTTGCTGGCTATCTTCACATGGCTTGCTCAGCCTGCTTTCCTATAGAACCCTGGGACCACCAGCCCAAGGATGGTACCACCCACAATGATGGCCCTCCTCCATCAGTTAAGAAAATGCTCTACAGGCTTGCCTACATGAGGCATTCTCTCAGTTGAGGTTCCCTCTTCTCAGGTGACTATAGTTTGTATCAACTTGCCATAAAACTAGTGAGCACACCAAATGTGTGTGTGAGAGAGAGAGAATACTCTCCCCCGCCCTCCCCGCCCCCCCCCCCGTGAGAAACCTTGCACTTGTGAGTAACCAGCAGTTCGCCTGGCACTTTCAGGTGCAGCCTGCCCCACCTGGACAAGACAATGCTGAACAAGTATCTACAGGGAGAAGGTGACTCTGGTGGCGAATTTCGATTGTCAACTTGACTACATCTGAGGTTAACCAAAACCCAAATGGCTGGGCACACCTGCGAGGGATTCTTTCTTAATTAAATCCTATCAAGTGGAAAGACCCACTTCTATTCTGTATCTTTGGAGAATGAAGGTACACCTTTAGTCCAAATCTTTTGAGGTACAAATATACACCTTTAATCTGGGCTGCACCTGCTGGCAGCCTATATGAAGGACAAGGAAAGGGGAAGCTTTTGCTCTTTGACTGCTTGCACTCACTCTTGCTGTCAAGTCCATTCTTTCACTGGCATTAGAGCCTTCTTTGGGATTCCAGTATATACTCAAGATCAGCTGAGACATCCAGCCTAGTGGACTGAAGAAGCTTCTTGATTCTTGGACCTTCCATTCATAACCAGCCATTGTTAGACTAGCTGGACCGCAGCCTGTAAACCATTCTAATAAATCCCATATAGATAGATAGATAGATAGATAGATAGATAGATAGATAGATAGATAGTCAGTTAATAAGTTCTGTTTCTCTAGAGAACCCTGACTAATATACCAACCTAGGGAAGTTTTTCTAGCAGGACTCAGTTCGAATAAGCTCTTTGTATAGTGTTTTTATGTCACTCACATTGATTACTGAGTCTCAACAGTGATGTAGCAACATAAGCTATAAATGGAACACAGAAAGTTAAAGGTATTGAATGAATGGAGGTTCTAGGTATGGACATAACCTAGAACCTCCACTCAGATGTAGCCTGTGGTAGCTCAGTAACCAATTGGTTTCCCAAAGTGAGGGGAACAGGGACTATTTCTAACAGGAACTCGATGTCTGGCTCTTTGGTCTCCCCACCCCCGAAGGGAGGAGCAGTCCTGTTAGGCCACAGAGGAGGGCTTTGCAGCCAGTCCTGAAGATACCTGATAAAACAGGATCAGATGAATGGGGAGGAGGTCCCCCCCATCAGTGGACTTGGAAAGGGGCACGGTGGAGATGAGGGAGGGAGGGAGGGAGGGACTGGGAGGGAATGAGGGATCGGGACACGGCTGGGATACAGAGTTAATAAAATGTAACTGATAAAAAAAAATAAAAAAAAATAAAAAAAAAAGGTATTGAATGAAAAAGAAATATACCAAAATTGGCCCAGCAGAGAAGGGAGTTCCTGAGGCATCGAGGTCAGAATATGTAAGAAACCAAAAACAGAGGGAGGCTGGGAACCCCTCTGACCTCAGGTTACATGCAGCAAAACAGAGCATGTGCAGGAGGGGGTCAGGAGGGGTCAAGATCACCAAATGTCAGAGAAAGCAGATGCTGTGTAAATGACCAATAAGGAACTCTTTGGGCCCAGAGCTTTTTACCTCAGACCTTTCCAAGCTCTGTGGACAACTTTAGTTCATGGGAGTGCCTTTCCTTTACTTAAACCCTCACATGATGATGATGATGATGATAATGGAGGAAGCTGGAGAGATGACTCAGTGGTTACAAGCTCTTCCAGAGGAGCCAGGTTCTGTTCCCATCACCCACTTTGTAGTTAACAGCCATCTGTAACTACAGTTCCATAGACTCCAATACTCTCCTCTGGCCTCCACCAACACCACACATACACAGCACACAGACATGCATGGAAGCAAAACACCTTTACATATAAAATAAAAATGAATCTTTACAAAATATTTTTTTAAATGGCCCAAGTGACAATTGATGGTCCCGTGCAGACTTGAACTGCAGGTGGCTGTGGTGTCTCTTCTCTTCCTTTCCCTTCTCTTCCCTCCCCTTCCCACCCTGAAGCCTGAAGGTGTTGGCTTTCCATCAGCTGCTTTAAAGCACTTACTGGAGGCCAGCTGTGTGTGCTCCTATACCACTTTTGGGCAAGGTTCTTCTGTTCTCTTTAGGAATTGTTCTCTTAGAGGTAGGGAGAAAACCACACACCATCATCCTTGCCTATCATTTCTTCCCAGGGCATTTGGGTGGCAGAAGTCTTCAAGCCAGGAGTTCTGAGATCCATGCGTGAAGCACATGGATGCCTTCTTTAATTCAGCAGCATGGGCTTTAAACACTGGGTCCTATGCTTTGATGCCAGTGCAAATGATAAAATACATGATTGAGCTTCCTTAAGAGGCACTTGGTGTACTGTAGGAAGCCTTTCACTGGTGGTTCAAGTGTGAGATGGCCTGCTCTTGTTAAATCCCTTCATCTAGGAATGTAATACACTGCTGTTGGTCTGTGGAAGCTCCTGAGTCCATAGACAGAATGAATGAGTTAATGGAATTCTACCATTTGCCCTATTTAGATGCCCGTCAGTTCTTGTGATGGCCATTCTTGGTTGTCAACTTGACTACATCTAAAATGTACTAAAAATTGAGAGCACACCTGTGAGAGATTCCTGCTTACTCTGAAGTGGGAAGATTTTCTAATCTTTGAGATACACCTTTAATCCAGATCTTTAATCCAGATCTTTAATCCAGATCTGATCTGAGCCATACCTGCTAGAAGCCTGTAAAAAGGACATGGAAGAAGGAAGCATTTGTTCTTTGCATATATGTATACATATACACATACATATATATATATATATATATATATATACACATACATATGTTTGAAGCACATAGCTACCTTCTTTAATTCACCAGCATGGGCTTTAAACACTGGATCTTATACTTTGATGTCAGTGCAAACATATATTTATTAGTATATATAAAGGATAGATATTTTCATATACATTTATATATTTATATTATGTAATATATATTTATATTACATATGTATTAGAATATGTAAAGGATATATATACATAAATGTATATATAGATATAATGTTTATATATAGAAAAAAACTTAATATATAGAAAAAAACATAAATATATATATGTTTATATATAGAAAAAAACTTTTTCTAAAGATTCGCTTTTATTTTATATGTAAAGGTGTTTTGCCTCCATGAATATCTGTTTGCCATGTATGTGTAGTGCTGGTGGAGGCCAGAGGAAGGCACTGGATTCTACAGAACTGTAATTACAGATAAATATACATATATAATATCCTATAGATGTCTATATATCCTTTACATATTCTATATATAACTATATAGAGAGAGATTCATTCTATAAGTTCTGTTCTTCTAGAGAACCATGACTCATACAGTTCTATAAAATTAAATAGGCAACTTCCTCACACTGAGCATGAAGGCTGCTGCTAGTAAACATTGCTAATGCTGTTTCTGGTGCCAAGGCAGTGCCAGAGGGCATAGGGGTTGGATCTGGACTTCTCTGGGCTTCTCAGTTCCTGTTTTGCTGAACTGGAAACTCATAGGATTTTACAGTGTGTCCCTGAAGGGAAGCTGAAGCTGAAAGAAAAACTAATGATGCCCCACACACCTCCTGGCCTCCAGAACTTGGGCTCTCGGTACAGGCCTGGACTCTGACACACCCTAAGCAGAAAGGCAGGCCCAGCCAAAGTTAATAGCCTGACTGGCTTTTTATTTCCTCTGAAAGAAGTGTGAAGCTGGCTCAGGTTGCCAAATTTTAATCTCTTAATCATGTTACTTGTAATGTTTTGAACTCCTTTATCAAGACTGGGTGTAAATTCTGCGTTTCTGAAAAGCAATGACATGTTAATGTACCTTTAAGTGTATGAATTATCAGTAGGAGCCAACCCTGTAGCCCTGTGTGTTCTTCCAGAGAACTGAAAGCTAAGTGCACACTTCCTCCTGAGCAGCAAGTAGCCTCATGTCCTCATCCATAGCCTTGCCTCTGGAAGGTCATTTGTACAAAACAAAGGGTTGGAAAGGTTGGTTTCCAAGGCTAAGTGTACAGCTCAGCTCTGATCACTTACCTAGAATGTCTGAGGACCTGGGTTCAATCTCCAGGAGCAGATTTCTCTTGGTAAAAGGTTGGCAACTCTGACCGCTGAGTGAGCCTGTAGGAATTACAAAGTACTGGAAAATTCACATTTACATGTGCAGAATCTCATTCCTATAAGGGGAGTGGGGAAGTGAAGCCTTACCCGGCCACAGAGCAAGATATGAAAGACAGTCCTGATAAGACCTGATAGACTAGGGTCAGATGGAAGAGGAGGACCTCCCTTATCAGTGGACTTGGGGAGGGGCATGGGAGGAGATGAAGGCAGGAAGGAGGGGTTGGGAAGGGATGAGGGTGGGGCTACAGCTGGGACACAAAGTGAATAAATTGTAATAAATAAAAAATTATATTAAAAAAATCAACTCATAGGACCTGCGGTTGCTTGCACAAGACAAACCCAACATCAAGCCAGTGAAAATTCCAGAGCAAATGTGGAAAGGCGTCAGAGGCCCTCCTTTGGTAACTGAGCTAGTAGTAGCTGATGTTTGGAAGGAAGAGTCTCTCTTTGGCAAGTATAGGTGCTGGTAAGTCCCCTATGCTTAAACAGGTTGCACTACACGCGTGTATGTGTGTATATAAGCAGTACTAATTTGACTCAAGTTTTTAAAAACAATAAAAATAACGGGCTCGAAGTTGGGGAGGTAATGAGCAGGCTGTGGAGCAGAGGACGTTGGAGGGAATTAATGGTGAATGGACATGACCACGATCCATGTTTTCGATTTCTCAAGAAAGTGGCCCGAGAGACGGCTCAGTCGTTAGGAGTAGCAGTTGCTCCTGCAAAGGTCTTGGGTTTTATTCTGCACATGCGTGGTAGTTTACAAGCACTTGCAGCCCTCTGTTTGAAGGGCATCCAGTGCTGCCTCCTGACCTCTAAGGGCACCAGGCATGCACATGGTATACCTGCAATGCAGATAAAACACATATGAAATAAAATGTTAAATGTAATGAAAAATAATAATTTTCAAGAGTAAATAAAATATTTTATGTGAAAAGAAAGGAAGGAAGGAAGGAAGGAAGGAAGGAAGGAAGGAAGAAAGAAAGAAAGAAAGAAAGAAAGAAAGAAAGAAAGAAAGAAAGAAAGAAAGAAAGAAAGAAAGAAAGAAAGAGTGGGGAAGAGAAAGCCAATATGAACTTTTCCTGGGGACATTTTTCAGTTTTCTCGAGAGAGTAGTTCTGACGCGAGACAGGATGCTTCCCAGCTGTCCCCTAGATGCCACAGCATCCTTGGCTGCACTTCGCTTCTGAGGGCATGGTGAGTGGCTGTGCCCATGTAGCTGTGAAGGACTCTGTCTCATGTGACAGCACCATGAAGGAAATCAAGCAGGGTGGTCTAGCAGCAAAATTTCTAGAAAGCAAAAACCACACTGTGGGCAACTCCTAGTTAGAACAAACAAGTTTTGTTCCCTTATGGCCAGTTTATATCTGGCTTAACGATTTTACCTCCAACTACAAGCTCTGTGTTACACTTATCAGATGGCATTATGAAGTGACGTCATCGGCTGCTGAGAAGCTGGTGGTGTGGCAATCCCACATGCCTGTTCACCACCTGGCTTTCAGACTGCTAGGAAATCCTCCCCTGGCATATTCCCATGTGCCTGTCCTCTGTGCCACATTCCACAAAGCAGAAAAAACGGGGTATGTGGGGTGGGGGTGGGGAGGATACATAGAAACAGCCCCAAGTCTAACCAGGGTGCTTGCAGTTAAACTCACTGCAGCCTTTGTGAAAGAGGCACTAGGGTTTTAAGCTCTGTCTCTGAGGTTTGTTGTGCCTTGGGCAAACCCCCTTTGCTAGGAGCCACACCACACAGCCTTCCGTCGGAAAGAATGAGTGGGAAGGGGAACAGCAGTATGAGAGATGGCTCCCCTTTTCTTCTAAGATTTTAGAACCCTCCTGCAGCCTTTAGTCAGCTGTTCCTGTTTTCACTCTCAGCCCATAGCTGGCCCAGCAAGAACAGCCCTCATAAAATGAGGTTAGTCACAGGCTGCACCCACCATCATAGGACAAGCAAGGTGAGAAGCCAGGGCCTACCCGAGAGCTGAAGGTACACAGAGCCAGGGTGAGAGTGAAGGATCGGAAGCATCGCACAAAGACTGCACCATCCACAAAAAAGAGCCAAAAGTACCAAGTTCCTTCCCTGTCAGGTGACTACTCCAGAGAGTAGTCCTACAGACCAAAGGAGAAGCTGGCAGTTGTTGCATCACAGATGGTGTTCACTTGTGGGCATAGTTCCTAGTGCAAAGACTTACAGCTTCACGTGGGACACAGCTTAGGAGTCTCCACCAGAAAACACAGGAGGTGAAAAAGGACCAACCTTCAGTTCTCTTTGGTTTTGCTTGGCTGACACTGACTCTGGAACCCACTGTGTAGGCCAGGCTGGCCAGGAGCTCACAACAATCCTCCTGCCTCAGGCTCTCATGGGCTGAGATTACAGCATAAGCAACCATGCCCAGCCTTCTAATTTGTTCTTAAAAACTGAAGGAAGCCCAGCATGCAGAAGCAATCTGTTTCTCTTAAAACCGCGGCACTGGATTCTGTGTCCCCGGGGGTATCTACAAGAAGAGGCATTCTGGACCTATCAAGTTCAGGTCACCTGCTTCTGGTAGGAGAAGAAACAAGGTAATTTTTCTAAGTTTTTTTTTTTTTAAGATTTATTTTATGTATATGAGTACTCTATCTTCATGCACACCCAGAAGAGGCCATCAAATCCCATTACAGATGGCTGTGGGCCACATGTGGTTGCTGGGAATTGGAAAAAGCAGCCAGTGCTCTTAAGCACCGAACCATCTCTCCAGCCCGTTTAAAACAGCATATTATATAAATTAAAGCAGAGAGAAGAGAATGGGAGAAAAGAGGGAAGAGATGAAGCCAAAAGTAAGGTTTGTAGTTTTATTTGCGCCCTAACATCTCCTAGCCTCTCCCAGGACTGGAGGAAACAGCCCTCTGAGTTTCCAGGGAGGCAACACAGTCAAGGATGAAATCATCACTTAAAGTGTCCATCAGGGCTGAGGAGATAGCTCAGGTGGTAAGGCGCCCGCCTTGCAAGGGGGCGGAGTTGCCAAGCTTGTGATCTCACAGAGATGGAGACACACGGATTCTAGCCAGCTAGGCTAGCACGTTTGATGAGGCCCAGGCCAGTGAGAAGCCATGCCTCAAAAATCGATAAATAGATGGATGGATAGATAGATAGATAGATAGATAGATAGATAGATAGATAGATAGATAGATAAAAGAGTGTTTGGCTCCTGAGGAATAACACCGAGGGCGTCCTCTGCTCCCACCCCACACACTCACTATCCAGTATACACTAGTAAGGGCACTGAGGGATATCTGCATAGCTCCTGCTAGGTGCCATCACTCTCACACACACACATACACACACACACACACACACACACACACACACACACACGCACGCATGCACGCACGCACAATTCAGTATATATTAGTAAGGGTCCTGATGCTAAGACTGGTGGATAGCTCCTACCAGGCACCCTATCCTCCCCCTCCACACACACACACACACACGAGTGCACATCTAGCACTCACAGATATGCACATACACATGCACACGAACTCGAACACACACAGTCCAGTATATATCAGTAAGCACACTGATGCTAAGGTCTGCAGACTTTCTGCATAGCTCCTGCTAGGTGCCACTACACACACACACACACACACACACACTATCCAGTATATATCAGTAGGAGCACTGTTGCTCAGGCCTGAGGGATTTCTGCATAGCTCCTACTAGGTGCCGTCTTAGGGTGACGTAGCGAGCCTGTCTTGAGCCTGTCACAAAAAGCGGCCGTCCCAGCTAATCCTGATGGTACAATGATGAGGCGCAGTTCATTGGAGGAGGTCCACCAGGGACCAGTCCGGCATGTTACAGCTCCTGAGAACCGGCTGGCCTCCCAGGACAAAGGCAAAGCATTCAAGGGTGGGTGAGAAGACTCCTTGCAGTGTCAGCTCAGTGACAGTCTGAATGACAGGGTGTGACCTTATACGGTCTGACTAGGACTAGAGGGCAGACGCTGAACGCTGCTGATTAAGGGACCTGCCTTCCCCAGTAGTCAACAAAATCAGGGTGGAGCAGCTGCCGGATTGAGGCTGAGGATCCTGGCCATGAAGGCCACCTCCCGCTCCTGGGGAAGAGGGAGGGGTAGCCTCACAGGGACACAGCTTACCAGAAGCACAGCAAGGGTGAGGCTGCTGGGAGTTGGTTTCTGCTTGTTCGGTAGTCAGTGTCAAACGGTTGGCTAGTTACTCTTTGAAGCCTTAACGTTATGCTGGAGGGGGGCCCGGGGTATAGCTCGGTGGTGGAGCGGTTGCTTAGCTCATGCAAGCCCACAGCTCGCCATCCTCAGCACCGGACAGTTAAATTAAATTAAATTAAATTAAATCTAAAAGCCTGTCCCGGAGAAAATCCTCTGACAGCTGGTGTGTTTCCCGGGGCCTAAATAGGAAAGGAGATGAGGAGGCAGCAAACCGTGCTGGGTCTGAAAAACTACTCCACGATGCAAAAATGGTTTCACACGTGATGACCAAGTGGTGGGGGAGGGGAACTCGAAAAACATTTGAGCTGGACTCCCCCCAGACACACCAGTTCTAGCTGTATCATCATGAGTAAACAGCTGTCCATTCTTCCTTTTTCTCATTTTTCATTTCTATTACATTTATTTATTCACTTGTGTGGGGGGGCGTGCTACAGTACACACATGGAGGCCAGAGGACAGCTTTCCAAGATCCAGCTTTCTCTTTCCATGTGGGTCCAAACTCAGGCCACTGTGCCTGATGGCAAGCACCTTCACCCACTAACCCATTGCGTAGGCCCTATTCATTGACATGTACACTTTATATCTATCTCACACAGTTGTCTTGAAAAAGAAACTAAAATGATGGATATATGTGCATGGAGAAGATAATAAATCATAGCTCTCTTCAGTACTCTTGGCTTCAGTAGGAGTCCTGTGAGGGAAGTACTATATAATGTTGTTGTATTAACTACAGCTGGCATAGCCGCAGGCAGTGTACATGTGTTAGTCCTGTGATCCTGAAAGGACCTCTCACCCAAGAGTGGGATTCAGAACCCAGGAATCACGTTATTTGGCCCTCCGAGTTAAGTGATCGGATGCCCTCTTGCCCACCTCTTCCTGTGTACAGAGCATCAGGACGGACAAGGTGGGAGCTCACGCCTAAAGGCTGGAAGTAAGGGAGCCACAAGGAAGGCTGTGGAGATGAAGAGTTAAACAGTTGCTCTGAAACAGAAAGGCGAAAACGGCCAATGCAGAACAGCAGACGCTCAGAAAAGAACCAAGGAGTGCTTTAGCTAAGACTTGGTTCTCTCAGCCAAAGGCAGGGGTGACTACACTGCATCACTCTTCCATGCCACTGAGGGCCTTGCCGGGAGATAGACCTGGGGAGAGAACTTGTCTGAGTCTCTCGGCCAAAGGGGACCTTGAGAAAGACCGCTGCCAAGTCCAACCGAGCCCTTAGCTAACAGCCAGCTCCCCTGCTGGCTCCAAGCCAAGCCCCTCCCACCAGCCTGCAATGGAGTCTGGGCATCCAGCCATGTGACAGCAGCCTCAGCAGGGACCCAAGCGGGCACTGCCCAGCTCTGCCACGGGACCACGGGAAACTGTAATGACTAAGGTGGCTTGCCAGGCGACTACAGGTCATTCTGGAAGCGTGGTGGTGGAATGTGGTTGCTGTAAGAGATAGCAGATGATCCAAGCGTATCGCTTTAGCAAGCCTCACAGGATATAAGTGTGAAATGAGAGACTTAGCCCACGTGATCTTTGCGTTACCCTCCAGGTCTGAAAAATTCTCATTCCTGATAAGCAACCCATCAAAAGGGTGGCCTTGAGCTCTATGACCCTTACCCTCCACCCCTAAAATAGACCCTGTATGCCATGTGAACACTTTCTTGGCTGTGATACCATTTTTGGGAAGAGTGATGCTGCAGGTTGATTTTCTCCACCTTTTCCAATGGCTTCATAGTGATGACGAGGACCGAAGGGGTGGGTAAACACAGCGCCAGCGATGGAATGCTAATGTCAGAGGCATCTGGCCGCTAGCCCCCCCCCACACACAGAAGACTAAGCCACGACGTGTCAAGGTGGTGGCAGGGAGGCCACATGGGCTGAAGAAAGCTCATTACCAGTCGCCATTTTCTATAAAATCTTCCTCTTCCTGCCCTGCTGTCTCCCCCAGACTTCCTCCTGAAAAACCTGGGCTCCACCCAATGAAGAGGTTATAGGAAATGTGTTATAGGAAATTTGACTAAATTTCCTTCATTTGCTGTAATTTGAAAAAACAGCTTTGGGGGCAATTTTAAGCACATATTGTACCAGGCACACTGCTCACTCTAATACAGAAATCACACTCCCTACCTTCCTCTGTACTCCCAACTTCTGAACATTTGAGAAAAGAGACTAGCCGTTGACTCATTCATCAGTATAATGGCTCTCAGCAGCCTGGTGAGATCCCACAGCACACTGCTTTAGCCGCTCGTGATGACATACACTGGGGAAAACGGTGATCTCTATGGGTTCAGGGTGTCCCCCAAAAGTGTGTGTTAGAAACTCAATCACCAACACAAAAGGGATGGCAGGTGGGGATGCTGAGAGTCCCTAAGCACTCCCTCCTCATTAATGAAATCCCATCGTGAAAGGCTCGGAAGATGTACATTTTATATACATATGTACGCACATGTGTTTTATCATGATATGAGGTAGCCCTCCCCCACACTTAGACTTCTCGGCCTCCAGAACTATAAGAAGTAAACATCCAGGACCACCAAAATGGCCCAGAGTCAGGGTGCCTACTGCAAAGCCTGACGACTGAGTCCAACAATGGGACCCACACAGTAGAAATATAGAGCCGACTCCCACAAGCATGTGTGCACATACACACATAGAGAGATAGAGATAGAGAGATGTTATTTGAAAAAAAAGAGAGAGGGAACTCTCTGTACTTTGTAGCATGCCCCATCTTTGTCACTGCTCAGCCTTTCAGCTGAGTCCAAGCT
The DNA here is from genome assembly GCF_030254825.1 of Meriones unguiculatus. Classification (NCBI taxonomy): domain Eukaryota; kingdom Metazoa; phylum Chordata; class Mammalia; order Rodentia; family Muridae; genus Meriones; species Meriones unguiculatus. The sequence continues at coordinate 63,536,387 of NC_083350.1, read as the reverse complement.
CAGCGAGACGTCCAGGCCTGGGTGTTCTCTGAAGGCAGAAGATAAGTTCAGAAAGGGGTGGTCTCTCTCAAGACACTCCCCACATGTCCTCAGTGACCCTCCTAGCAGTACAATTATAACAGCATCCCTAACGTGTGCTCAAGGCCTGGTTCACAGGAAGTGCTCCATAAAAGCTATGTGCATGAGCCAGGTGTGGTGGTGCACGCCTTTAAACCCAGCACCTAAGAAGCAGAGAGGTAAGTGGGTCTCTGTAAATGCAAGGCCAGCCTGGCCTACAGAGTGAGTTCCAGGCCAGTCGGGGCTACACAAAGAGACCCTGTCTAGAAAACAAACAAACGTAAAAAGAAAAGTTAGATACAGGAGCATACACAGTGTAGGGTGAGATTATTCCTTCAATTATTATATTAAACTTTTCACTTCCAGACTCTGTACCCATCTAGACTCTGTCTATTTGGCTGAGCAACCCAACCCTATGACCTAGCACTCAGTTAACTGGCACAATAAAGGAATGCAAAACCCTAGCGGATGAGAAGAACCCATGTGTGCCTTGTTAGGAGGATTTAAGAAAACAATGGCTGCAGAATTTAGCAGTGTGGTTGCAGTGTAGTTAGTACGTGTTATAGCCATCACCAGCAGCTGTGACTGATTAGTGTCAGCGGTGGGGAACCGGTACTGTTTCTCTCCATCCCTAGCTAAATGGCAGCGTGATGTGACAAGGAGCACCACTCAGCGACAGTACCCATGCCACTACTCTCTTTCCCATCCCTCCCACCACCATTTTCAGTGATAACCACCTCCTCTCCCCATAACTGATCCACCTCCCACACCTTCTTCTGGCTTACATTTAACTGAGAGGTGATGAGCTTTGAGCTCCCTGTTGAGCGAAGAAAATCTCTGGATCCACACATTCTGCTGAAATGGTTGCTTTTGGAGCTCCCTGGTCACCTTCCATTGTCTAAAGAGAGAGAAAAGAAGCTGGTGAGATGGCGAATTCCGTAAAAGCCACACAAGCCTGGTGGTTTAACGGTCTAATCGCCGCAGCACACCACAGAAAGAGAGAAGTGACTCTCGAAACCTGTCCTCTGACCTGCCACGGGTCACCCACGCCTGCACTCACACATATCATACATATCGTATGCATGTGTGCAGGCGTGGTCTCACACACACGATGATAAATAAAATAACATAAAAAGTATTAAAAAGAAGAGAGCGGCACCCCACCATGTCACTCAGGTGTCACCTGAAGCAGCCAGGCAACCAGCACACTACATGTGAGCACTGCCGTGGGAGCCGTTCCTACTGGGCTATTACTTTCAGCCAAGGCCATCTGGTCTATAAATTTAATAGCTCCAGCCTCTGGCAATACAGAGCCTTTATCAGAACTCGGTTTACCAGATAAAAATGAAGGAAAGGGAAGGGGCCACGGCAGAATTTCACATCAGTGTTATTTGCTGTAAATCCATTTTGCCCTCCATTAACACTGAGGACAAAATTTGATTTACACTAGAGAAAATGACAATCTAAGAGGTCTGAACGAAAGAGAAGAAATCATGTGTGGGAGGAAGAGATGAAGATGGCTGACTCTGGGTGTGGAAGGCAAGCACAATGATTGCTAAAAGCTACCACTTTATCATAGGCAAGAGCTTAGAGCCTGGGTGAATCCTATCAACAAATATTACACGGCAGTGTTGAATTTAGACTTTCCTTATCTAAAACCACATGACTAAAACCAAAAGGTCATGAGCAAGAAACACGAAATGCCAAGTTAGAAAAAGACATAAGCAGTTTTCTACACCGCTGATTCTCAAGAAGAAATCCCCGAGCCTTTGCAATCCCTAAAGGCCCTCCAGTGAGGCCTTGGAATTAAGATCATCTTCATGATGAGGCCACGATGTTATTTGCCTTTTTCACTTACTCTTCCGGGGGTGGGGGGGGAGACAGTAGATCTTTCCTACAGCTACACGTGGTGCGTTGTGACAATCCAGCAAACAGCACAGATGCCAACACAACAGTGCAATTGGCTGCATCGTGAGCTGGATGGCTGTGTGGATTCAGGAGCATCCCACAGAAACTTGGAACATGGAGCTGTTCAAGCAGGAACCTGGAGGGAGGGAAACATTTGGGGTGTGTATGTCGGGAAAAGACCAAAGTAACTGTAAGGTTCCCAAAAATAAAAAAAAATGCTGTACAAAGCCAAGGGGTGGACAGAATGGGCAGAAGCCAATGGATGAAAGGAAGGGTGAAAAGGGGAGCACAACAGGAAACAGATTCCCAGCTGACTGGACTGTGGGAGAGGCAGCAGCAAACCTGCGGGAAAAGCAAAGATGGTGAGTTCTGAGAAAGAAGCTTTAGGATTTGCGGGGACCTAAGTGCCTGTCAACTCCAAAGGGAATTTTAAGTAGAATAGTAAAGTTTAAAAAAAAAAAAAATTTCCTGGGGAGAAAAATCATAACAGCCAAAGAAGGACATAAGAAAGATAGGACGAAGAAAAGAAAATGAAGGTCTGGCCAAGTATCCCAATGCACACCTGTAATCCCAGGAGTTGTGACGCAGAGTCAAGCGGATCAGACAAGCAAAGCCATCCTTGGCTACAGGACAAATCTGAGGCCAGTTACAGGCTAAAGGAGACCTTATGAAGGGGGAGGGAAGAGAAGAAATGAAGGGCAGAAAGAAACCTGGTGAGGGTTTTTGATACATAAGGCAGGCCCACCAGTGTGTGGCCATGACAGGTAACCCCAAAGGCCTCACAGCCACCGGTGAGCTAACGACAGGGGAAATGCACAGCGTACCAGGATCCTCAAACCATCACGATTGTAACACTCTTTCCTGGTCCATTGAGGCCGAAAACTTCAAACTAGCCAATAGTTCAGAGGTCAGCAAATATCACGGTGGTGAGGTCAAGGTAGAGGTCAAGTCTACCCTATTCTGGGTAGACTTTGGAAGAGGCAATGTTTACATTTCAAGAGATCTGACCTTGCTGTGAGGAGCTTTCTTTACTAAAAACCTCAGGTAGCAGGGTATCACATAGGGCAGGAATCGCTGCAACAGTCACAACTCAGTCCCCGTGTAAATAGGAACAGAAACCAGAATGAGAAAATCATACAGAGATGCGACCTTCTCTGATTTGGAAACATTTCCAACTACCACTACTCTCCTTAACGTCTGTTGGCTCGACTCTGCTATGAGAACATGAAAATAGTCCTCTATTTCAGAGGTTCTCAACCTGTGGGTGGGTGGAGACCCCTTTGGGGGTCAATGACTCTTTCACAGAACAGAGGCCCCGTAGAACCGATAGAAAACAGTTTTTACAGTTCAGAACAGTAGCACTGTTTCAGTTATGAAGTAAGAGCGAAAAAAAATTTATGGTTGGGGGTCACCACAACCTGGGGAACTGTATGAAAGGGTCGCAGCATTAGGACAGCTAAGGACCGCTGGTCCTCTTCAGGAGTGTTCCAACTTGAAACGAGCTAGCCATCATTTACGGAAATGAAGCCAGGACCCAAACCATCTAATGGCTGGCTCTACTTGTCTATCTGATGGGGCCTCACAATGAACTCTGGCTGCCCCTTGAGCTAGCAAAGATGCCCACATTACGCTCAACTCGCAATCCTCCCAACTCGCAATCCTCCTGCCACCACTGCTTACGAGCTGGCGTCACAGGCACGTGCGAGCACGCCTGCCAGTTCACCATTTGCTTCCGATATTTGCAGGCTCACACCTCAGAGGACAGGATGCAGTTTAAACAGTAGAGCTGAGTGACAGGGAGCATCATGACATCTTGGACTGCCAGGCGTGGATACTTCAAGTCAGTTGTATGGGAACAAAAGGGCTTGCTTCTCTTCTCCGGCATTTCCCACCGATTTCTAGGCTCTGCTGTTACTTTCCCTTAGGAGGATGGTAGAGCCGAGTCCAATACCCACCAGCGTCTCTTGAGAAAACCCACGCTTTTTCTGGACCCAGTCACGCAAAGCCAGAACGAGACCAGCAAGCCCAGCTCGGGAAACATCTTGTGGTTTGAAATCATGCACAGCACATTTTTCTTAAAACTTTTTTTTTTCATTACAAACTAAATAATATGGCTGCATGTAGTTATCTAATTAGCTGAGTTTTCCAAAGCTGCCCAGGGCCTTTAGAGCTCTGCCTTCTAATTATGCCTGAATATCCACCTGTTCAGTTACTGTCCTCAGATACGTTCCTCTAGCCTCATGCCTAGATTTTTCTTTCTTTCTTTAAAAATAAATAAATAAAAAATAAAACAGGGTCTCGCCACGTAGCCTGGGCTACACCTCCTAACTGGTGGGATTACAGGCTTGCACCACAGCACCTGCCTCCAGATTTTTCTCTTTGCTACCACTGCTCATCTGTTTGATGCCTCACTTGAGCTTTGGCCTGAGGTGACATTTAATCTCCCAAGCCTGAGTTCCTCCGGTACTGTTTCTACCTCCAGATAATCTGATCAGTTTTGGAACTCTAAGAAACTTCCTTGCCAAGTAGAGTAGTTTGGATATAGACCAATTTTCTTTTTTTTTTTTTTTAAGATAGGGTTTCTCTGTGTAGCCTTGACTATCCTGAAACTCACTTTGCAGACCAAGCTGGCCTCGAACTCACAGAGATCTGCCTGCCTCTGCCTCCCCAGGTGCTGGGATTACAGGTGTGTGCCACCTCGCCCGGCTGACATGGACCAGTTCTAATTACAGGTTCTGTCTAACAGGAATGAATGCTCTCCTGAGCCATCAGGGTACAGTGTCTCAAAATCAGAGGGAAAGGGGTGGGCTGGTTCAGTGTGCTTGACAAGAATATCACACCCAGGGGTTCTTTTGATGCTGCAGTCGAAATACACATCGCTTGTATTAGGCAAACGAAACTCTGCCAGCCATAGTGGGGTGAGTTAATTTAAAACTAGAACATTGATGGCATCCTCTTCTGAATTAGTTTTTCCAGTTCTTCCATAAATAAATTTGCATGACAACTTATAATTATCAGCAGGTACAAATGTCAAAACACCTGAATTCACCTTGAATTCTATAGATCAGTAATGAGTGGTATCTGTCATTTTTTTTTTCTCATCACTGTGGCAAAATACCTCAAAGAAGCAAGCTTAGAAAGGAAGAGTTTAATGGTATGTACTCACTTATAAGTGGATATTAGCTGTAAACGATAACCTTGCTACAGTCCACAGACCTGAGAGGCTAAGTAACAAGGGGGGCTTAAGGGAAAATGCCAGGATCTTCCTGGGAAGGGGAAATAGAATGAATATTTCAGGTATTCTGGGGGTGGGTAAGGAAGGGAACTGACGGGATCAGGTCGGGGCAGGTACAGAGGGAGAGGAGACTGGAAAAGACAACTGGAATTGAGGGACATTTCAGGAGTGAGGTAGAATAATGCGGAGGAAACTACATGAAATCTACAAGGGTAATACTAGCAAAGCCTCCTGGTAATGGGGAACAGAGAGCCTGAACAGCACAGCCCCTGGAACCTGGAAAGGCCTCAAGTGGAGAGGCTGGGACACCAACCCAGCCACCAAACCTCCGACCGGCAGTGTGTCACATCTGTACGGTATGCTGGGACTGGCGTAGTCATCATCAGAGAGACTTCATCCAGCAACCGATGGAAGCAGATGCAGAGTCCCACGGCCAAATGTTAGGGGGAGCTGTGGGACTCCTGCGTAAGAGGACGAGGAAGGACTGGAGGAAGCAGAGGGATCAAGGACACCACAGCCCACAGAACCAACTGGCCAGGACTCAAGAGGGTTCACAGAGATCAGGGAACCTGTCCGAGTCTGACCTTGGTCTCCTGCATATTTGTTATGGTTGTGTAGCTCACTGTTCTTGCGGGAGTCCTAACAGTGGGAGCTGAGGGTGTCTCTGACTCTCTTGCCTGCCTTTGGGACCGTTTTCCTCCTACTGGGTTGCCTTGTCCTGTCTCGATGTGAGAATGTGTGTCTGGTCTTATTGTAGCTTGTTATGCCGTGTTTGGTTGATGTCCCTGGAAGGTTTGTGCATTTCTGAGGTGAAAGGGAAGGTAGGGAGGGAAGTGGGTGGGGTAGAGAGACTAGAGAGAGAGGGGAAGCTGTAGTCAGGATGTAATATATGAGAGAAGAATAAAGGAAAAAAAGAGACAGAGTGACCATGAACCTGAAGGAGAGCAGGGAAAGATACCTAAGAGAATCTGGAAGGAGGACCAGGAAGGGAGAGATGTTCTAATTATATGATAATCTCAAAAATAAAAAAGAAAATGAAAAGACTGGTGTATTTAAAAAGGAAGGAAGGAAGGAAGGAAGGAAGGAAGGAAGGAAGGAAGGAAGGAAGGAAAGGTCTAATTTGGCTGAATCTGGAAGAGAATCTGGAAGGAGGACCAGGAAGGGAGAGATGTTCTAATTATATGATAATCTCAAAAATAAAAAAGAAAATGAAAAGACTGGTGTATTTAAAAAGGAAGGAAGGAAGGAAGGAAGGAAGGAAGGAAGGAAGGAAGGAAGGAAGGAAGGAAGGAAGGAAGGAAGGGTCTAATTTGGCTCGCAGTTTCATGGGACCTTCGATCATCGTGGTGGAAAGACCATGCTGGAAGGAGCAGCTCAGTTCATGAGAGCAGAAGTTCAAGGCCACATCATGGTGACAAACAGGAAGAAGAAAGCGGGACGAGAAGCAGGGCCAGCTAAAGCCTCCAAGGTCTCCCTTCCTGATTGACTTTTGCTAGACAGGCCCTACATCACAAATATCCCCCCATTCTCAAAACAGCACCACTGCCTGGAGACCAAGGATTCAAATACCTGCAGGGGTGCTTCACAGTGAGACCATAGAGTGTTCTGGATACACACAACTTTAAGTTTAAAGAAGACCCAGAAAGCACAGCACATCCTCAGCCACTTTTAACCACCCCAGCCCCGTGAGGCATAACCTGCTGTTGCCAAAAACATAGAGCTAGGGAATATGCAGCGTCGAAGATGGCCAAGCCGGTCAAAGCAGTCATGTTAAAGGACTCACTCCATTGCTCTTGAATAGCATTGGTCAGAAATATGACCTGCTGGAGTCCTGTGAGCTTTATTCACACTCGGGAAAGCATTTGAAATATGAACATAAACCCTCTGAGTGGCCTGACCTATACATCATAAGGGATAAAGCCACCAAGAGAGTAAGAGAGAAAGCAAGGTATGAGACAGAGGAGGGAGCAATGCTTCCTCCAATCTCCTTAGAGTATTCTTTGGATCAGCTGTATACACAAACACACACATACATGCACTCACACTCACACACACCCTCATTCACACACCCTTACACACATTCACACACACACGCACACACACTGCAGATTTCCTAATTCTCAGAATTCTGATACACTTCCATCTTCTCCATACGCAGGACTTTCAGCTAAGTCCCACCTTATAAAACCACCACAGTCCTTGCTGTTGACAGGGTCCTGCTTTGCTGCTATTTCTTCTCCCACCTCTGACCTCCACCACTCACTGAACAAGGGTGAAAGTCCATAACACATGAGAAGAGAGAATGCAAAGGTTTGGTGTTGCCTTTATCCCACTTTCCCGCCCCTTGTCCACAAATGCCCTGAGCCAGTGGCAGCGGCCATTGCTCCTAGAAGAGAGGTTCTTTCTTCTGTAGGCAGGGGACCTATGGCAAGCAGAGTCTGAGACCCGGAGTGCTTTCCCTAGGAATGTAAAACGCCGAAGGCTCACGGACTGCCCAGCTAGTGAGCTTCACAACTGCATTCTGGCCCAAGCTGTTCTCACCAGTGGCCGTTTACTTTCCCATCAATCCTTTCTCTTTGCCTTATTAGGTCTACCCTGCAGTATAAATGATGAGATGTGCACAGACAAGACTGCGTAGACACTTTTGTATGACAATCAGGAGCCAGGGAAATATTAATTACAAACTGTACCAAAGTAAAACTTACAGAAGTAATAATGTTTTTGGTTTTGTTTTGTGTTTTTTACCAGTTACACTAAGTTGCTGCCCACGGTGGCAGTCACGTCACTAACACAGTGAGTGTCGTCATCACCGTGGTCTGTATATGTTATTTTGGAAGTACCAGCTGACACGGGTTGTTTGAGTTCTTTAAAATCAGATGCCTACCCTTCCTGATGAGCACTTGATGGAAAAGTTAGATTTCAGAGAAAAACCTCAGTACCAAAACAATGAATGATTTTCAGGGTCGCTTCACAGTTTGCTGATTCTCCACACCGGAGCTGTGCGCCACATGTAGCACGTACACATTCACCGCTCCACAGCAGAAGAAGCGTGAAGAGGGCTTCAAACTGCTGATAAAATATTCCAGTTCTACAGACACGGCCAGTCCTGAGAGTACTGAGCTCCACGCTACAGGGGCCAGTGGAGGTAATATAGACCAGCCGTCCATTCAAGCTACTAATTCCTCGACTAGAGCCAGTTGTGGAATTCAGTCCTCTGGGCAGGACACGGTCATTACCCTCTTGAACTCTCAGCAGCCGTAATTGCTTGCAGGAGACCTGGAGGAGCCTGGACACATTAACTTCCCACCCTGGAAGAGGGAAGTGCGCCTCCCAGAGGACTTCAAGGCAGTTGATAGTCGCTAGTAGGGAGATGCTCATGAGATCCCACCCCTTCCTGAAGGGACAGTTAAGCGTTGCTGAGGAAGAAAGAGATTTTTTTTTTCCTTCAGTAGTGTAACTGCTCATAAGTTGTTCGTGTTCATCCTGTGTGGAACCCCAATTAAGCTCGTTGGTTCTCCAAACTACACTCCGGTAGGATCATTTGTCATGGGTGCCCTAGCTATAGGGAGTGAACATTTGTATCCTCAGGAGAAGTTCACACACACATGCAGTTGCCTGGACACAGACCAGAATGATGCCAGTCACCTGACTGCTTTTGCCAATGCGTACTACATCCCAGGAGAAGCCACCATTCCATCCCAGGACATCTCTGACTGTGTCATGATTAGTCATAACTGCAAGAACACAAAAATCTGTGGTGCCTGAGGACATATCTATGTGTTTATTTATTGTCCTTAGTAACACAAATAAACAAAAATATCTGTAGTCACATAAATCCGAAGGGAACATGCTTTGTGACACTTTTTTTTAAGAGTACAAGAAGATCAAGTCATTAGACCAGTAAAGAAACAACACATAAACCATCTACAGGGTCTCACAGAATGTGTCTACATTATACAATGGAATAAATAAACTTGCCACCAAGCCGAAAGAAAAACTCAGAGAGCTGATTAAGCAATGACAGGTGAATATGGCTGGGTTCACGGCATCGGAGTCACCAGTCGTATGTTGTTCTCCTGACAAGCTGAGGAGAGAGGGTTATACGCTGCAGAGGAAGACCCTGGACGCTGGGACCATTGCTGAGCTACTCAGATGATTTGTGGAAACTTGTGAAGCCATGCAATTCAAAGGAGAAAGTACGGGCTGTGTGACCTCAGAATGTGCTAGAAAGCGATATTCCAGCCATACTCCAGGCCACTGGGTAAGGAACTGACACAGCTCAAAACAAGAATACTTAGGAGGGGAACTTTCCCAGCGAACACTTCGTTTTCTATTTCTGTTTGTTTTTATGTGTCTTTTTCCCCCAGAGGAGATGTTTTCCCTCCAACACTGCAACAGTTTAAGGGTTTGGCATCTATGTAAATAGCCTAAATATGTCCGCTCTCCATGTACATACTCAAGATTACAAGTTGTAGTTTCTGAGTTTAATGAACACTGGGGTTAGACTGTTTCCCATTACAAAGAGGAGAGGAGCAAAGCAGAGTGTTCAAATCAAATAAAGCCATCTTAACATCTGCATTACATTAGAAGAGACACCAGACAAAATGCTGACTCTTGAGATTAAATCTAAATTTCCTGCTGGAGCTCTGAAAGAGCTTGAGAGTCTAGGTCCAAAAATCAACAAAGAAAAGTTATCCAAAAACGTCCTTAACCCAAGATCCAAAAGCTCCTTAGCTATTTCTCTAAAGCACTGATTTAGTCAACAATTACCCAATAGCCATACAAGCAAAACTCAGCAAGATTTCTGCTTTGTGATCAAGCCTCTCTCCCTGTTACAGGATACACACCTGGAGTCTGTGTCATGGGAGATGCTGAAGCTGCCCTCCAATTCTCCTCTGCCAAGATGTTCCAAATGTCTACAACTTGCTCCCCAGGAAATACTTACAACACACTTAAGTTTCTAAAGATGTTATTTCTGTCTCCTTTTGGAGTCAGTTGGCCTTTACTTTCATAACATAGACTTCTAGAAGAAAGTCCAAACCTCTCACCAATTAAAACAGCAAGCAAAACAGAAAAACAAAAACGCACAAGGCCAGAACTCAGCTGAAGAAGTCTACAGTTGCAAGCCTACAAAACCTCTTTCTTGATGAGCCTTTAAAGAAGGAATGCTGACCTACTGTGTGGTTACATGGATGCTTCTGTGAAATGCTACCATGGTACACACACACACACACACACACACACAAATACTAGCTTTCCAAGGGCAGTAATTTCATTGTGGTCATGTTTACTGATGGGATGGTTGTCTTAGGTACCTTTATATTAGTGAGATACCACAAACAAACAAAACAAACAAACAAACAAACAAAAACCATGGGGCTCATGGTTCCAGAGAGGACTGGAGTCCATAAGCATCATGGTGTGGAGCATGGCAGCAGCCAGGCAACAGCTGAGAGCTTACATCTGATCCACAAAGCAGGAGGCAGACAGAGAGACTGGGAATGATGTGGGCTTTTGAAACCTCAAACCTTGCTCCCACTCACACACTTCCTCCAACAAGGCCACACCTCCCAATCCTTCCTAAAGAGTTCTGCCACTGGAGACATCGCATTTAAACATATGACACTATGAGTACCATTCTCATTCTAACCACCATAATGGTTAAACTTAATTTTCAGCTTAACTATATTTAGAATCAACATGGAAGCACACATCTGGGTCTGTACATGAGGTTGACCATAATTCACAAGGATTTAACTGAGTTACCTGGATCGCTATCTACAGCTCCTTACTTTTTGAGTCTCTTACTTATTAAAGCAACTCAGTTTTTGGCTTCAGCTGAATCATTCTAACCATATTCTAAAGGGGAGGGAGAAAGCAAACTATTATTTTTAAATGTAGATTTTATTTGTAAACCTAGCTCAGTTCTCTTAGTGCCTGATATAGGTGGGTTATTGAACTTTTTCTACATTTAAGAATGAGAATAAATTTCCATCCATACATGAAGTACTTCATTTTTTTCTGCTCTACTGAGCCTTCAGTTCACATGACATCTATCCAGCCTATAGATTTCCTAGAGGTAAATTTCTTCTTAGAGGTAAATATCATTACTTCAATATGCACAGGTCTAAAAATGTAAATTAAAGCTTAAACATACCTGTCAGATATTGACTACTTTCCAGTAAATGAAAAATCACAATTAGTATGTTTAGATATGCAAATAAGTAACTGATACTGAAAGTTACAGTAATAAGTCTAGAATGTTCTGGGCTGTTTTACTAAAGTACCAGATGTTTTCTATATATTATCTCTAACTGCCATAAAAACTATACAGGACTGCCTGCATTGCCTTCCTTTGACCTGGTAAAGCTGCCCCACACTCAGGGGGAGGTGACCAAAGAGCCAGCCACTGAGTTCATGTCAGAGACAGTCCCTGTTCCCCTTACTAGGAAACCCACTTGGAGACTGAGCTGCCTTGGGCTACATCTGTACAGGGGTTCTGGTTATCTCCATGCATGGTCCTTGGTTGGAGTATCAGTCTCAGAAAACACCCTGGTGCCTAGATTTTTTTGGTTCTGTTGCTCTTCTTGTGGAGCTCCTGTCCCCTTCAGGTCTTTCTATCTCCCCCTTCTTTCATAAGATTCTCTGCACTCTGTACAAAATTTGGCTATGAGTCTAAGCATCTGCTTCAATACCCTACTGGGTAATGCAGTCAGTCCTGATGAGACCTGATAGGCTAGTATCAGAGAAAAGGGGAGGAGGATCTCCCCTATCAGTGGACTTGGGGAGGGGCATGGGAGGAAGAGAAAGGAAGGGTGGCAATGGGAGGGGTGAGGGAGGGGGCTACAGCTGGGATAAAAAGTGAATAAATTGTAATAAATATAAAAAGAAAGAAAAAAGAAAAAACTATGCAGGAAAGATGTTATCTTCCATTTTGCTAGAGGGAAAATGAAATTTAAGAAGACTAAGCAGAGGCTCTGGGGGTTAGATATCTCTGTCAATAAAGTGTTTGCCATGCAAGCATGAAGATTCAGGTTCAACGCCTAGAGCCCACACAAATCGCTGAGCATGGCGGGATATGCTTTGTAGTGGTTTAGATGGGAATGTCCCCCATAGGCTCAGAGGTTGGAGCACTTGGTCTCCAGTTAGTGGTGCTGTCTAGGGAAGTTCAGATGACCTAGTCTTGCTGGAGGAAGTGTGTCACTGGGGCAGGTTTTGAGAGTGGAAAGTTTCATCCCACTTCTAGTTTTCCCTCTCTACTTCATGTTCACGGTTGAAATGTAAACTCTCAGCTTTGGCTCCGGCTGCCATGGTTCCAGCATCCCTATGGAACCACAAACCAAATCTCTTTCTTATGTAAGTTGCTTTGTCATGCAGTTTTATCACAGTATCAGAAAGTAACTAATACATTCTTGTAATCCCAGCACTTGAGGACACAGAGAGAAGAGAGTACCTGGAGCTTGCTAGCCAATAGCCTATCCTAACCAGCCAGTGAGAGGCCTGGTCTTAAAAACAACAACAAAAGTGGACAGCTCCTGGGAAGCCACACTGGAGACAGCAAAATCATGAAAACTGACCTGAACAAACATAGCTTTCTTTTGGTTTGGTTTGGTTTTGGTTTTGGTTTGGTTTGGTTTTCGAGACAGGGTTTTTTGGTTTTCTGGTTTTGTTTTTTTGTTTTTGTTGTGTGTGTGTGTGTGTGTGTGTGTGTGTGTGTGTGTGTGTAGCCTTGGTTGTCCTGGAACTATCTCTGTAGACCAGACTGGCCTCAAACTTATAGAGGTCCTCCTGTCTCTGCCTCCCAAGTATTGGGATTAAAGCCATGTGCCACCACCACCACCTGGCTTTCTTTTCTTTTCTTTGTGTGTGTGTGTGTGTGTGTGTGTGTGTTATGTATTTGTAGGTGCACTGACCCAAGAGAGTGTGTGTTGACCCCAGAATTTGACATCAGGACATCTTCCTCAATCATTTCTCCACCTTATTTTTTGAGGCAGGGTCTCTCATTGAACTTGGAGCTTGCCATTTTGGCTAACATGGCTAGCCAGCAAGCCCTCCATCTGTCTTTGCTTCCTAGCATTGGTACCTCTAGAGAGGAGAATGAACAGAAGTCAAACAAGCAAAATAAGTAAGGATAATGATGCTAAGCCAGAAATTCATGGAGAGGGTTGAGTTTCTAAATACCACAGGACACTGAGTCATTGTGACTAAAATACTAAGGCTGGTGCCTGAGAAATAACAAGGAAGAGACATTTTAGGATAAATATGCCAAATAATAAACATGATGTGATCATAACAATGCCTATAAATGAGAATATTTATTTTTAAATGCATGTGAATTTTTGCTCCCAAGCATGATGGATTAACAAGAACCACATTTATTAGCTTATTCGAAAACACTGAGGGTTGGGGAGACTTTATATGAAACTATGGCTCTTAAACCACTGGATATCAGGTGTTAAACAATCATTCCTGATAAATGAGGAACAAATGAGACAAACCTCATGATTTTCCCAACATACTGGCTTGAAAGAATGTTTGGGGACATGGTGCAGGGAAGGGAACTGAAGTTCACCCCAACTATGAGTGGCCACTAAAGCAGTTAACTTAAAATAAAACGTATAGTTTCAACATCCGTACAAGGAAGAAGAAATGCCTCAAAATGACAACTTCAGCTCCTACCTTAAATTAGAGAAAAATAGAACAAGCTCCTAATGAAGAAATTAGAAAACAGGCTACAATGTAGGAAAGAGGCAGTGGGGAGACAAGAGCTACCACACAGGGCTTTTTGTGTGTGTGTCTTGGGCTCCTTCCCAACATGGTGGCTCTTCTCAAGAGAGAGCCAGCCAAGAGCTGTCACATCTTCTAATTTTGCTCTTAAGTCACAGCAGTCACTAAAATCAAGTACCAGTAGGTAGTCCACACTAAACCGTAAAGATTAGACTCACCTTTGACAAGCAGAAAGTGAAAGGATTGGCAGGTACTACACCCACAAATCATGCAGACTCCTCACATCCTCCGAAATAGGACTGTTTCCGGAACCCTCAGGAAGGGCTCTGCATCAGGGAGCTAAACACTGCAGCTTCAAATCCCAGTATGTGCTTGAGTTCTCAGTATTTATAAACACCAATATTCTGAGCCCAAAATACAGGTAGGAATCTGGTGTATTCCAGTGAGGTTGAAAGGGACAGAAAAGAGATGGAAGAAAGATATGTTGAAGGATTTAGCTCAAAGAATGCAGAAAGGTAACAGGCGAAATGCAGTACCTAAACTCCATAAGGAATATTTAAAGTCACGTATGGGTCAGTAGCAAGAAAGGAGACTGGAGAACAAAAAAGGGCAGGCCAGCAGCCGCCAACGCGGCAGGTTTGCTGTGGGTTAGCATAGGCGGCGGAGGCCCGCTGGGTTTGGGCACCCTGTTCCTAAGCAAGCTTGTATTTCCTCTAGACGCACGGTTTCTGCCCTTGCTGCATCAGCTCGGCTAGTGTCATCTCCAAGGGTCTGTTTAACCAGCTCCACTAAAAACTAACACCGCAGAACAAGGATCGGGCTTTATCTGCTTTTTTACTCTCTGTACCCAACAACTTGCCTCTAGTGCCTGGGACTTAGCAAATGAGCATGCATGAACTGACCTGAACTATGAAAGAGAGAGCAAAGAGCTAGTCTTAAAAAAAAAAATAAAGTTTAGAACGAGCGGTCAGGACAGGATTCAGGACTTAAGAGGACAAAGGTCTAGTTGTTGAACTGTGTGGTGGTCTGTGGCCTACAACCAAGAAGTTTCAGTTTTACAACTCAACTATTTTTAAAATGTAGGTTTGTTCTAGTGTGTGTATGCGTGTGGGTGCCCACAGGCCACGGCGCAGGCATGGAGGTCAGAGGACAGCCCAGATCACACTCAGGCGTTCAGGCTTGGATGGTGAATGCTGCTACCTGCAGAGCCATCACACTGTCCCCAGTTCAGTTCTGAGGTACTGAGCGGGACTGGCCTAGCTCAGCTGGACTTCTCCCCCGAAGACCCAAAGACTGGGCGTTCCAGCAGGAAAAGAACGAGCAGCAGGGATGAGAAGAGCAGCTCGCTAGATCCGGATGGGTCCAGGCATCTCAGTGCCGACTCTCTTAGATCCCCTCATAAGCTGGGCCCCTGAAGTCCCTCCCTCTCCCACTTAGGATATTCTTTATTCGTTGCCTGGACGGTTTATTAGGGCAGCTGCTTACAGTAGCGACCAGAGGCAGCCCTTCCCATCTCAGCATCTGGAAACCTCACTTAAAAAGCATTTCAAGACCTTTTGTGCCAGGAAAAAATAAAAAAATAAAAAACTTTTATATTTAGAAGACATTATTTTCAAAACACATCCAGTGAGGTGCCAGTTCAAAATTGACGTTTCTAATGTTTGTCAAATTGTGAGACCCAGAAAATGTGGTTTCAAGAACTGTTGGATGTCGGATTATATTACTAAAACAGTAGTTGTGAAATCATATTTATCACCTATATCAACTAAACAAAATTATGTTCTGTTAGGTTTTTAAATTTCATCAGAGTTCTCAGCTTTCACTAAAATGACTTGTCCACGATGTCATGCTTAAGAAGGGAAGCAGCGCCAGAGAAATGGCTCAGCATTTGAAGTGCTCGCCCCTCAAGAGTGAGGACTTTTGCTGGGGTCGCCAGAGGCAGGGCTGGAGTAATAGCTTGTCTTCTAATTCCAGCCTCAGAAAGCAGACGTCTGGAGCAAGCTGGCAGCTAGCAAGACCAGCCACATCGGTGAGCTCTGGGTTTGACTGAGAGACCTTGAGCATAGCCACATCGGTACGCTCTGGCTTTGACTGAGAGGCCCTGACTCAGTGAACAAGGTGGGAGATCAGAGGATGACTCCAGATATCAGATATCAATCTCCAGCCTCCACATGCACACCACACACACACACACACACACACACACACACGAAAGTGGAAGAAGGAATAAAGAAGAAGGAGAAGGAAATAAACTGGTTTTTGTAAGTGCTTCCCATATGGCAGACACTTTAGATATGATGTAACCCTAACATGCAGGTGTAAACCACACCCATTTCAGAGCCAGAGGAATTCCAAACCGGAGTGATTCCGTTTAAAATGTTTTAATTCCTACAACAAGAAGAAAGAACCTTGATAGTAGTGTGGCAAGGATGATGAGCCTGACAATGAGAAACAGCGGGGAAGCAGATGTCGCCTCGTGGTTCTCGGCAAGCCCCAGATATTGAATAATAAAAACAAATCAATAGCTGATGGTAAGAGTCTCCCCGTGACACAGTGCTAATTAGGGACAGAGCCTCAGCCCGGATTCCCATCTGTCTGACTTGAAAGTTCAGGGTTTTTTTCCACCATGGTGTGTTGCCTCCCTCAAAGGAAAAGTCTGAGAATGCTTTGTGAGCCTGTGACCAAGTAAGAAGACGTGGCCTGAGGTGTGGCTCATCACCTAATGGACACTTAGCAGCACTGGTGACACAAATGTGACAAATACTTTAGACTCACGTAACATTCCCGCCAAAGTTAAAATAGAGCTACATCATTTCCCCCCTTCGCTTTCCTCCCACTAAACTTTGCCAGACCCCTCCTTGCTCCCTTTCAAATTCATGGCCTCGTTTTCTTTGTTATTGATATATATGCACACATCTGTATATATGTGTATACACATGCATATATGCATAAACCTGCTTGGTCCAGTTTAGTGTTACTTGTCTGCACATGATTTCAGGGCTGACTACTTGGATAACCAGTTAGGGAGTCATCCCCGGGGAAGACTGTTCCTCCTGCCCTCGGCAGTCTTTCCTTGCCTCTTTCTACTGGGAAGGTTATCCCTCGTTCCTAAGAAGCATTTTAGGATACAGCATCTCGGAGTATAGCTTAGACGTTGCCTCTCTTTTTCAGAATCCAAGGAGGAGCTGAGGTTAAGAAGTATCCGTGCAGCTAGGGAGAGAGTTCAGTAAATAAAGTGGCCACCGGCCAAGCCTCAGGACCTGAGTTCGGATCCTGGGAACATGTAAAAAGTTCAGTGTAGTGGCCCCGTGTCTGTAACCCAGTGCAGGGGTGGGGTGGGGAGGAGCAGAGACACAGGCATCCTTGGGGTTCATCAGCCCGCCAGTCTAGCGAAATCAATGAACCCCAGGTTCAGTGAGAAACCCTGACCCAAAATATAAGGCAGAGAAGACATCCGACACTGACCTTCGGCCTCCACGTGCACACACATGCGTGCACATCCACACACTTCCACATGAGCACACACATAACACACACACACACACAGAGAGAGAGAGAGAGAGAGAGAAGACAGACTGAGCTAGAGACAGGCCAAATGCAGTTTAAAAAAAAAAAACTGCGAGGAAAGAAGGAAAAACAAATGAAAACAAAGATTAAGTGTGGAGGAGGCAGCTGAGCAAGCTTAGAAGAAGGGTGTGAGAGAGTTCTCAGCCTGGAGAGCTGAGAAGGCAGGACAGAAATGTCTCTTGTATAAAGAGAAGCATAAAAATAAGCAAGATGGTGTGGATTCTGGACACAACAACAGAAAAAAAAAAGGTTACAGAAAATAAAAGGACTATAGGATGAGAAAAATTAAAAATCACTGGAAAGAGAGCGACAAAAAATAGGGAGAGGTGACGAACGACAGAAAAGAAGGCCCAGCATGCGGGGTTTCCCTCTCCTCCCTGACAACAGGATCATCGACTTTGAGTGATACATTTTGCAACCGCTGGGTAATAAACTGAAAGCACCAGAGAGCAAACAGACCCTCACAATGAAGAGTAAGCCCTGAGGAATGCAAATCAAACTTGCGCATGACATAATGCCTCAAAATGTGGCACGTGGCGCTGAAACATGATCTAAAATCATTTTCATTCCAAAGCGAGCTTCCACACCGCAGGTTCTGCTACAGCCTTCGTCCACACGCTGCAGACCGGAGCCTGCTCCATCTCTACTGCTGAGCCAGCAGAGGGACTCCACAGAAGCATTCTTCAAGCTCATACGCACTTCTCCCAGCATCCTTAGCCACGCGTCACTGCGTCCACAGTGAGCACCCATGCGCTGTTCCACAGCCGATTTTCCTCTCTGATTCCGGGAGTTTATAAGTCACACTCATGGTGTGCAGACCTTTGCTATGCCTGCGGCTGAAATAGGTCCTTCTTCCACACTTACTGGTCTCCTTTTTTGAAGATAAATATTTCTTTCTTCAAAGGGACAAGTTAAGATTCATAAAGCAGGGCCCAGGGGTGTGGCTCAGTGATAGACAGTCACCTAGGGTTCCTAAAGCCTGAGTCTGACCACTAGAAATCAAGCAGTGTGTGTGTGTGTGTGTGTGTCTGTGTGTGTCTGTGTGTGTTTGTGTGTGTCTGTGTGTATCTCTGTATGGCTGTGTTTGTGCATGTGTCTGTGTCTGTGTATGTTTGTGTGTACCTCTGTGTGTGTCTGTGTCTCTGTGTGTGTATCTTTGTGTCTGTCTGTGAATATGTTTGAATAAAATTTAGTCAATATATTAGTTCTTCAAATGGGAATAAAATTTAAAAAAAATTAAAAATGTAGGCCTGGGAATTAATATAGCTTAGGGTAGGGCACTTGTCTAGCTCACTTGTCTATCTTGCTTGGACACTGGGTTGGAGTCCAACATTGAAAATGGAGTGGGGGACTAGGGATGGGGGAAAGAAAGGAAAAAAACGAGGGAAGGAGGGAAGCAATCAGGAAAGGTATCCTGTGGCTTTTTTTTTTTTTTAAGAGAAGTGTTTTATTAAACTCAGAAGTATTTTATTGAAGGACTCAAGCTAAATACTTGGCAAGTGCAGCTTCTAACAAGGCACTGGGACCTGAACTACACAGATTCTAATTAAGGCCTCGGCTATGTGCCTGATATCTACTGAAGAAAAAATCAACATCATGGCCAGGCACTGCCTTGAACAGAAAACAGCAAGCATAACTTGCCCACACGGCCAATACTTGCCATCACTAAAAACTGCGGCCTCCCCATGGCTCTGGGTGTCTAAGCTACAATTCAGAGGGCCCTCGGTCCTCACTCCCAGCCCTACTCCTCCTCGGCTGGCAATCAACACTTCAGCCTTCCTTCGGAGACCCCACCCATCTCCAGCCTTTCTCCTACCTGCACAGCTATGTGCTTCCTGCAGGGATACAGCCTGCATTCCTACCCAAATGAGCCACTGGCCCCAACCAAGACAGGCTGAGCTTCGATCCCAAGTCCTCCACTCACCAACTGTGCAGCACCGGACAGTTTACCGAGCCTCTCAGAGCTTTGCTGTTTTCCTCACGGGATCGCCGTGAAGGTGTAGAGAACTTGATACTCGGGAAGCCATTTCCCAGGGCCTAAAGGGACGTTTGCTCATTCAGAAGTAATCATTTTCAGAGTTACACCATGGTAAGAAGTGGCCTGATTTTATAAATTACATTATAATGGAAAAGTAAATGTCAAAAAAAAAAAAAAATAGACCAGCCTTGGCTCTGAGGATAATATAACCAAGCCCCTTAAAGGCCTCCGTGCTCCCCTGCACATCCTAGTGGTTTCACTGACTCGAGGGCCCCCCAAAGAGCCTTCAAGTACTAGTAAACTTGGTTTATAGCAGCTCACTTTTTATGTTTTGGGCTTTTTTTTTTTTTCTTCAAATCTTTTAAGAGCGAGCCTGGGAAGGAACTAACAGTATAGCATTGTTTCAACAGAACTAAGTTCTGAGTTCTGACAGCTTATAAGTGAACTTTTGGAAGAAAATCAGTGCTCAGTTTAGAGACTGCTTGAACCGCTGTGGTAGATTTCCATAAAACTTCAGAAATCAAAGAACTTCGGTGGAGTTAGGAAGTCTCCCACGCCCCTCGGGAGTGGATTTCCCACATCAGTGCTTTCATGCTGGATGAGCTCCAGGTTGTACTCCAGCATTTAGTTAATTAAACGTGGCTGATTCTGAGGACAAAATTGATTTCCCTTTGGCACACAGTAGGCGTGTGCGTGCTGTGCGTGCATGCGTACGTACGTGTGTGTGTGTGTGTGTGTGTGTGTGTGTGTGTGCGCGCGTGTGTGTGTGTGCGTGTGTGTGCATGTACATGTGCACCAGACCCCACCTAACTTCCCAGTTTTGGCTCAAATGCAGCATCTGTCCAGCCGGTAGAGTCTGTTAACTGAAGATGTAGCCCAATGCTCCCTGAGCTCCTCCTTCCAAAACCAAGAATCGAATGAGCAGTGACAGTACCGCAAAAGCAAAATAAGAAGAGCTCACTGGAAAATAACTCACACCATGCTGCTCCACTCAAGGGCCTGTGCCCTTCCTGCTCCCCAAATTCATCACAAACAGGGGCCAGGCTGAGTTAGGGCCTCACACATGACTTCCTTTAACACGATTTCTCCTTTGCAGGTCTTCCCTCCAGACACATATTGAATATCTTAGTAAATGCATTGAGGTTGTAAGGGTATTAGGACTCCAACACGTGGCTTTCGGGGGACACAGTTCAACCTGTAGTCAATGTGTTACAAACATCATCATTCCAGCGTTTGTTTTTTGTTGTTGTTGTTGTTGTTGTTGTTTTTGTTTGTTTGTTTTGGTCATGCCAATGCAGTCATAAATACTATTGTTTGTGTGTTTTTGTACATGCATGAGTGTTATCGGTAGACTTAACTCCGAGAAGTAGAACTGTTGAGTCAAAAAAATGCATTGGTATGTACATTGTTAAATTGTCCCCCAATTTTCTGTGTAATTGAAGCTTCCTCTAGAAGTGAATGAATGCTGTCTTTTCCCATCATACACAGCACGTAACCTGCCGTCAAATCTGTCCATCTTGCAGTTCAGTCTGCAAGTTTTAAGCTGTCTTGTTCTGACCTGCCTATTTTAATTCTAGGGGAAGTTTAGATGGCACATATTCTGTAAGATGGAATTGCGAATGGCGTGTACCTCTATAATGAGACGCCGTCCTTACAGTGGTCTGCTTTACGTTACTCTTGCCAACTTGAAAGGATTTAGAATCTCTCAGGAGACAAACCTCTGGGGACGCGTTTCCAGTGAAGACATTTCCAGAGTCTTAACTGAAAAGGGAAGATCTGCTGTGGGTAGTGTCATCCCTGGAGTGCCAGGCTGAATAAAAAAGAGAAATGGGGAGTAAGCCAGCCTCCATCTCTCTGTTCTTCCAGATTGTAAATGTACTGCAACCCATTCAGTAGCCTCAAGCCTCTGTCGCCATGCCTTGCCCTCCATGAAGGACCGTACCGTAAGCTGTGATAGATGGTAGATGGGTAGATAGATGAAAATAGATAGATAGATAGATGATAGATAGATAGATAGATAGATGATAGATGATAGATAGATAGATGATAGATGATAGATAGATAGATAGATAGATAGATGATAGATGATAGATAGATAGATAGATAGATGATAGATAGATGATAGATAGATAGATAGATAGATGATAGATAGATAGATAGATGATAGATGATAGATAGATAGATAGATAGATAGATAGATAGATAGATAGATAGATGATAGATGATAGATAGATAGATAGATAGATGATAGATAGATAGATAGATAGATAGATAGATAGATGATAGATAGATAGATAGATAGATAGATAGATAGATAGATAGATGATAGATGATAGATAGATAGATAGATGATAGATAGATAGATAGATAGATAGATAGATAGATAGATGATAGATAGATAGATAGATAGATAGATAGATAGATGATAGATAGATAGATAGATAGATAGATAGATGATAGATAGATAGATAGATAGATGATAGATAGATAGATAGATAGATGATAGATAGATAGATAGATAGATAGATAGATAGATAGATAGATGATAGATAGATAGATAGATAGATAGATAGATAGATGATAGATGATAGATAGATAGATAGATAGATAGATAGATAGATAGATAGATGATAGATGATAGATAGATAGATAGATAGATGATAGATAGATAGATAGATAGATAGATAGATAGATAGATAGATAGATGATAGATGATAGATAGATAGATAGATAGATGATAGATAGATAGATAGATAGATAGATAGATAGATGATAGATAGATAGATAGATAGATAGATAGATAGATAGATAGATGATAGATGATAGATAGATAGATAGATGATAGATAGATAGATAGATAGATAGATAGATGATAGATGATAGATAGATAGATAGATAGATAGATAGATAGATAGATAGATGATAGATAGATAGATAGATAGATGATAGATAGATAGATAGATGATTGATAGATAGATAGATGATAGATAGATAGATAGATGATAGATAGATAGATAGATGATAGATAGATAGATAGATAGATAGATAGATGATAGATAGATAGATGAAAAATAGATAGATAGATAGATGATAGATAGATAGATAGATAGATAGATAGATAGATAGATGATAGATAGATAGATAGATAGATAGATAGATAGATAGATAGATAGATGATAGATAGATAGATGATAGATAGAAGACAGACAGAAGCAGAGCCACACATGTTCTGCCGAGTGAAAGCGGTCACTGGGCAATTCTGTCTGTCTCCAGTCCTTGCCGTATACACCCCTATCTGTGCTTTGCTGAATGGCTGCATTCATGTCTTTAGTAGCTTTAATTAATTAAGACTTTTTCTCCTACTGATTTTCTTCCAGTTGATATGTTCGCCATGACTTGACGCGATATTTTCAAATTACGTTGAAAGAAGCAGTTGTTTTTCATTTTAAGCTTCTCTGGAAGCGTTTTGGCAAATAAGTCAAATTCAATTTTTAGTCTCTGACTAGGCCAGACCTCACTGTTTTTGCACACTACCACATTTTTAGAAACTGTAAAACATGGCCCCACAAGCAGAAGCTGCTATCAGAAACAGACGCATTTAGTGAACAAAGAAAGTTTCAAGTAAATAGGCAAGATGCTGGAAGGAGAAGGGTACGTGTGCTATAAGGACATACATTAAAATAAAAAACAAAAACAAAACAAAACAACAGCAAACAAACAAAACAAAACTAGTGGCCTGCAGTGTACGTATTTGTATGTGGATCCCGCAGTGGGGAAGAAGGTCCTTCCGTATCTAACAGAACTTCCAAGTTTCCCAAGAGCCTGCTGATAGCAGCGGGAATGTTTATGAACACTAGTGGATCCTGCTGGCCACATGTAAATTTGAAGCACACATTAAGGTTTCCGCGCCTCGGGATTTCCTCATGCTGTTGGCAAGGGTCTGGACGCATAAGGAGACCTTTTGTCAAACCGCATGACTCCGGCTTGTTTACGAGCTCTAAAATTAAATCATCTTGCATAAATGCTCAGAAGGTAATCTTCATGTTAGTCTCAACGGTCCCCAGTGCCACCACAAAAGACGCAGTCACAATTCATTCTGCGACACTGGGCATCCCTTCAGCTTCCGTGGTGGTACAATGTGCTGCTTCATGGGAGTTTTGCGACCTACACACTCTCATGAGTTCTGGGAGGGAAATTGTAGCTGGAAGCACTTTTGCCAGATCTTGTAACAAAAGCATTCACCATTGAACAGAGGAAATACATGAATGTAAAAGAACAAAAACACTACTTCAGAGCCTGCAAAGTTTTTTTCAATGTGGGACCAAATAGCAAACATTTTGCATTTTCCAAGCTATACAGCCTAGATTTATGGACAACTACTAAATTTTGCTGTTGTATCATTTTTTAAAAAATCACCATAGATAATACATAAATGAACAGACATCCGGCAGTGCTCTTTAGTATGGTTATCCTGTATTATATGGCTAATATATGCTTGTAAGTGAGTATATACCATGTGTGTCTTTCTTGTCCTGGGCTACCTCACTCAGAAAGATCTTTCCTAGTTCCGTCCATTTGCCTGCAAATTTCATTATTTCCTTGTTTTTAATAGATGAGTAATATTCCATTGTATAAATGTACCACAGTTTCTTTATCCATTCTTCAGTTGAGGGACATCTTGGTTGTTTCCAGATTCTGGCTATTATGAATAAAGTTGTTATGAACATTAATGAACAAATAAATGTTCTTGTTGTATGGTAGAGCATCTTTCGGGTATTTGCCCAAGAATGGTATAACTGGGTTTTGGGGTAGTTTTATTCCCAATTTTCTAAGAAAGCACCAGATTGAATTCCAAAATGGTTGTACAAGTTTGCACTCCCACCAGCAATGAAGGAGGATTCCCCTTTTCTCCACATTCTTGCCAGCATGTGCTGTCATTTCAGTTTTAATCCACAGACCTAAAGAAACTAAATAACAAGAAAGACTCTAGGGAGGATGCTTAATTCTCATTCAGAAGGGGAAATAGAATAGACACGAGAAGACGTTGAAGAGAGGGATCAGGACTGGAGCCTACCACAGATATCCTCTGAAAGACTCCGCACAGCAGAAAATGAAGCAGATGCTAAGACTCACAGCCAAACTTTGGACAGAGCACAGGGAGTCCTATGGAAGAGTAGGGAGATAGAAGGAAATGGAGGGGACAGGAGCTCCACAAGGAGACCAACAAAATCTGGGTCCAGAGGGCCCTTCAGAGACTGATGCACCAACCAAGGACCATGCATGGAGAGGACCTAGACATCCTGCTCAGACCTAGCCCATAGGCAGCTCAGTCTCCATGTGGGTTTCCTAGCAAGGGGTGCTGGTGTTATCTCTGACACAGACTCTGTTACCTACTCTCTGACCACATGCCCCCACATCCCGATCACTTGCCCCCGGCAGGGCAGGCCACAGAGGAAGAAGATCCAGGTAGTCCTGATGAGACTTGATAGGCTGGGGTCAGATGTGGGGAGGAGGGCCCCCCCTCTGTAGCCTAGAGGAGGGGTTGGGGGAACGAGGAAGAAAGGGTGGGACCAGGAGGAGACAAGGGAGGGGGCTACAAAAAGGATATAAAGTAAATAAATTATAAAAAGTTAAAAGACAACTTTATTTAAATAGAATGGATGGCCAGACAGATTTGACCTGTGGGCCATAGGCTCTACACAAACATACAGATTGCTCATGACTGTGCTGGTCTGCCCTTCTCTATGCTCTGCTTTTGTAGATCTACACAGCTAATGCGTACCAGACCTTGCCAGGCTTAGAAAAATAATAACAATGCCTGATGTAGTGGCACACGATCGAAATCCCCGTACTCGGGTGGTAAAGGCAGGAACATGAGGAGTTCAAGACAGCCCTGTCACATAGTACATTCAAAGGCAAAGGGCTACATGAGTCTCTGTATCAAAATAATAGTTCCTGGGGCCAGGGAACTGGCTCCGTGGGTAAAGTTCTTGATGTGCAAACACTAGTACTTGACTTAAGAACCCCGACATTCATGTAAAAGCCAGGCCTGCCAATGCACACCTGTGACCCCAGTGTTGGTGGCATAGGACAAGTAAATCCCTGGAGCCCTCTGGCCAGCCAACCTTAGCAGTATGTTTTCCTAAGACACAATCCTGCTACCAAAATATGCTGCTTTTTAAAACACAAGAAAAGTTTTTAAAAAACTAGAAAATTGTCATTATTTTGGGTGAAATTAAGTTGACTACAGTGATACAAATATAGACCCTTCTATTGTGTGAGGACATGGCTACCAGGTACTACGTATAAACCAGTGACCTCCACCAGACACCAAATCTGCTGCCTTCTTGACCGTAGGCTTTCCTTCCAGAACAGCTGAATAGAATTTTTGTTATTTGTAAAACAAAAGAGAAACACAAATGCTATCCAGAGTTCTACCATACATAGCCATGAGTCACAACGATGCAGCCAGGCAATCTCCTCACCCGAAGCGGCGACGCTCTGAGCCGCGGAATTTGTCCAAGACTGTGTGAAGGGACGCTCCCTGGCCACCGGTGTTCTGATGACGCGAGCGATAGGAGCTGAACTGTAAGTTGCCGCCTGCCTAACATTCTGCGTGGCCTTAACGTCTCTTGTCAAACCATCTGGAGTTTTCTTCTGATCAAAACTTACCTCCTCTGGCAGGATTAAAGCCACCAGCATCCCGTGTAATTAAAGGAGAAAGAAAATTGAGCGTTGGCCTTGGAAACACAGGCATTATCTACGGTTGCCAAAACCAATTTGAAATACTTAACTACTAAGATTATACATTCAGCCAAATTAGCAATTACAAATTACCAGCTTTGTACAAAGGCAAAATAAAAGTAAAACTACAAAAAAAAGAAAGAAAAGAAAAAAAAAAAGGTTGTTAGTGACAGTACTTACTTACCAAAGCAGGGTCTCCTGATGGGGTCAGTGGGAATGAAAACTTGGCCTGGGTTGGAGGGTCTCAGCAAGACTGAGGCTGAGACTGATTTTTTTTTATTTTAATTTTTTTAATTATTATTTTTATTAATTACAATTTATTCACTTTGTATCCCTCTGTAGCTCCCTCCCTCCTCCCCTACCAATTCCACCCTCCCTCCCCCTTCTCCACCCATGTCCCTCCCCCAGTCCAGTGATAAGGGAAGTCTTCCTCCCCTTCCCTCTGATCCTAGTCTATCAGGTCTCATCAGGAGTGGCTGCATTGTCCTCCTCTGTGGCCTGGTAAGGCTGCTCCCCCCTCAGGGAGAGGTGATCAAAGAGCAAGCCAATCAGTTCATGTCAGAGACAGTCCTTGTCCCCATTACTATGGAACCCACCTGGCCACTGAGCTGCCATGGGCTACATCTGTGCAGGAGTTCTACATTATCTCCGTGCATGGTCCTTGGTTGGAGCATCAGTCTCAGAAAAGACCCCTATGCCCAGATTTTTGGTTCTGTTGCTCTCCTTGTGGAGCTCCTGTCCCCTCCAGGTCTTACTATTTCCCACTTCTTTCATAAGATTCCCTGCATTCTGCCTAAAGTCTGGCCATAAGTCTCAGCATCTGCTGGGATACCCTGCAGGGTAGAGCCTTTCAGAGGCCCTATGTGGTAGGCTCCTGTCCTATTCCCTGTTTTCTCCTTCTGATGTCCATCCTCTTTGCCTCTCTGAATGGGGATTGAGCATTTTAGCCAGAGTCCTCCTTCTTGATTAGGAGACTGGTTTATTGTAAGCAATCAAACTTTTTCAAAAAATTAATTAATTTATGTGTTTATTAATCCTGATTCATCCCGACCGAAGGCCCTCCCTCCTCTCCTCCTGTCCCCTTTCTCCCTCACACTTTCCTTTATTCCCCTCAAATAAGGGGAGCCACCCCACTGCCAGCTCAGACCAGCACATCAAGTTGCATCAGGACTGAGCACTTCTTCCCCTGTGGCCTGGTGAGGCAGGGGGAAGTGACTGAGAAGCAGGCAACAGAGTCCATGTCAGAGATAGCCCCCACCCTTGCCCCCTTCCTAGGGAACCCACACATTGGCCTAGCTACCCATCATCTATGTATGTATAAAGGTCCTAGGTTGAGTCCATGCATGGTCCTTGGTTGGTGCGCCATAAGCTCCCACACACACTCCCAGGCCCAGGTTAGTTGGCTCTGTTGGTCTTCTTGTGGAGCTTCTGTACCCTTTAGGTACTTCTTTTCTTCCCCCAATTTTCCACAAGACTCCTTGAACTCTGCCCAATGTCTGGCTGTGAGTTTCAGCATCTGTTTAGATCTGCTTTTGCATGAAGCCTCTCAGAGATCACCTATGCTAGTCTCCTATCATGTCTGTCTTTCTGGGTCTAGGTTATCTCATTCAGATGATCTTTTTGAGTTCCATCCATTTGCCTGCAAATTTCATTATTTCATGAGTAGTACTCCATTGTTTAATTGTACCACCATTTCCTTATCCATTCTTCAGTTGAGGGACATCTATGTTGTTTCTAGACTCTGGCTATTACAAATAAAGCTGCTATGAACGTGGTTGAGCAAATATCCTTGTAAGGTGTATGCCCAGGAGTGGTATGCTGGATCTTGAGGTATGGTTATTCTCAGTTTTCTGAGAAAGCACCAGATTGATTTCCAAAGTGGTTGCACAAGTTTGCACTCCCACCAGCAATCGAGGAGTGTTCCCCTTTTTCCATATCCTTGCCAGCATGTGCTGTTACTTGAGTTTTTGATCTTAGCCATTCTGAGAGGTATAAGATGGAATCCAATTTAAAAAATGGGATACAGAGCTAAACAGAAAATTCTCAACAGAAGAATCTCAAATGGTGGAAAAGCACTTAAAGAAATGCTCAATGTCCGTAGTCATCAGGGAAGTGCAAATCAAAATGACTCTGGAATGATGTTTTTGATGTGTTCTTGGATTCAATTCATGAGTATTTTATTGAGTATTTTTCCATCAATATTTATGAGGAAAATTGGTCTGAAATGCTCTTTCTTGGTTGGGTCTTTGTCTGATTTAGGTGTCAGGGTAACTGTGTCCTCATAGGATGAGTTTGACAATGTTCCTTCCATTTTTATTTCGTGGAATAGTTTGAAGAGTATTGGAGTTAGCTCTTCTTTAAAGGTCTGGTAGAATTCTGCACTGAAACCCTGGCCCTGGGCTCTTTTCGGTTGGGAGACTTTTAATGACTGCTTCTATTTCCTTAAGGGTTATAGGACTATTTAAATCGCTAATCTGAACTTGATTTAATTTTGGTAAGTGGAATCTATCAAGAAAATAGTCCATTTCATTCAGTTATTCTAGTTTTGTAGAATATAGGCTTTTGAGGGAGGACCTAATGACTCTTTGGATTTTGTCAGTTGTCTGTTGTTATATCCCCCTTTTTATTTTTGACTTTTTAAACTCGGGTATTATCTCTCAGATGTTTATTTAGTTTGGCTAAAGGTTTGTCTAGCTTGTTGATTTTCTCAAAGAACCAGTTTTTACTTTTGTTGATTCTTTCTATTATTCTCTTTGTTTCTACATTATTGATTTCAGCCCTGAGTTTATTTTCTCCCAACTCTCTTCTTCCCCCACTCCATATCCCTCCCTTAGTCCACTGATACGGGAGGCCCTCTTCCCTTACTATCTAACCATAGCCAGCTCTTGGTTTTATTATTTCTTTGATTTCAGTTATTTCCTACTGTCTACTCCTCTTTGATGTGTTTGCTTCTTTTTGTTCTAGAGCTTTCAGATGACCTGTTAACTTGCTAGTATGTGACTTCTCCAATTTCTTTATGAAGGCACTTAGTCCTATGAATTTTTGTCTTAGTACTGATTTCATTGTGTCCCATAAGTTTGGGTATGTTGTGCCTTCTTTTCATTGAATTCTAGAAAGCCTTTAATTTCTTTCTTTATTTCATCCCTGTCCCAGTGGTCATTGAGTAGAGAGTTGTTCAGTCTACATGTGTTAATCGGCTTTCTGTTGTTTCTGTTGTTGTTGAGTTTCAACTTTAATGCATGGTGATCTGATAAGATACAAAGGGTTATTTCAATCTTCTTGTATCTTTTGAGACTTGCTTTGTGAGAGACTATATGATCAGTTTTGGAGAAGATCCATGTGATGCTAAAAAGGTACACTCTTTTGTGTTTGTGTGAAATGTTCTGTAGGTATCTATTAAGTCCATTTGATTTGTGACATCAGTTAGTTTCATTATTTCTCTATTAAGATTCTGTCTTGTTGATCTATTTTTGAGAGTTGGGTGTTAAAGTCTCCCACTGTTAATGTGTGGGGATTAATATATGACTTAAGCTTTAGTAATGTTTCTTTTATGAATGTGGGTGCCCTTGCATTTGGGGCATAAATGTTCAGAAATGAGATGTCATTTTGGTGGATTTTTTTTTCCTTTGATGGGTATGTAGTGCCCTTTCCCATCTCTTGATTACTTTTGCTTGAAAATCTATTTTAATAGATATTAAAATAATATTTGTTTCTTGGGTCCATTTGCTTGGAAAATCTTCTTTCAGCCCTTTACTCTGAGGTAATGTCTATCTTTGTTGCTAAGGTCTGTTTCTTGTATGCAGCACCATAATGGATCCTGTTTTCATATCCACTGTTATGTATTAACCTGTTAACCTGTGTCTTTTATTGGGGAATTGAGTCTACTGATGTTGAGGGATATTAATTACCAATGATTGTTGATTCCTGTAATTTTGATATTGGTGGTGGTAGTGTGAGTGTGTGTGCTTCCCTTCTTTGTTTTTCCTGGTGTGAAATTATTTATTTCCTGCGTTCTTCTGGGTGTAATTAACTCTGTTATATTAGGGTTTTCCTTCTAGTATCCTCTGTAGGGCTCAGTTAGCGGAAAGATATTGTATAAATTTGGTTTTGTTATGAAATATCTTGGGGGTTTTTTCCATCCATGGTGATTAAAAGTTTTGCTGGGTACAGTAGTCTAGGGCAGCATTTGTGGTCTCTTAGGGTCTGCAAGATATCTGTCCAGGTCCTTCTGAATTTTAAAGTCTCTGTTGAGAAGTCTGATGTAATTCTAATAGGTCTGTCTTTATACATTACTTGGCCCTTATTCCTTGTCGCTTTTGTTTTTGGTTTGTTTGTTCGTTTGTTTGTTTGCTCTGTACACTTAGTGTTTTTATTATTATGTGGTGGTAGGGTTTTCTTTTTTGGTCCAATCGATTTGGTATTCTTGTATATTTATAGGCACTTTTTTCTTTAGGTTAGCGGAATTTTCTTCTATAATTTTGTTGAAGATATTTTCTGGGCCTTGGAGCTGGAAATCTTCCCTTTCTTTTACCCCTGTTATTCTTAAGTTTGGTCTTTTTATAGTGTCTCAAATTTCTTGGGTGTGTTGTCTTAGAAACTTTTTGGATTTAGCGTTTTCTTCGACTGATGCATCAATGTCTTCCACTGTATCTTCTAGGCCTGAGATTCTCCCTTCCATCTCTTGTATTCTGTTGGTGATGCTTTCGTCTGTAGTTCCTGTGTTCTTCCCTAGGTTTTCTACTTCCAGTATTGCCTCAAATTGTGTTTTCTTTACTGCTTTTATTTCCCTTTTCAGCTCTTGAACCATTTTAGTCATTTCCTTCTCCTGTTTGCTTGTATTTTCCTGTATTTCTTTAAGGGATTTATTCATTTCCTTTACCTGTTTGATTTGTTAATTTCCTGTTTAAAGGCCTCTGTCATCCTCATGAGATTAGGTTTAAGGTCGTTTTCCTGTGCTGCATGTGTGTTAGTTCATTCTGGGTTTGTTAAGAGTATGGTAGTTGGGTTCTGGTGGTGCTGTATTACCCTGGGTTTTGCTTAGTGTGTTCTTACACTGTCCCCTAGCATCTGGTTGTCCCTGGTGTTGGCACGTTTGGCTGTCCCTGGTAGTCCCTGGTAGTCCCTGGTAGATGGCTGTCATTTTACTGTAGTCACTGATGTCTGCTGTCTGTCTGATGGCAGTCTCCAGTTGTTACTGTCCCTGGAACCACAGGTAATGCTGGCACCCAGGAACTAGCATGCACAGAACTCAGGGCAGACCTCTCCTCTGCTTGCAGTGTCCAATTGCTGTTGTCCCTGTGACTACAAGCAAAGCTGGCACCCAGGGGTTCTCTCAAGGAGGTCACAGAACAGACCTCACCTCTGCTGGGAATCTCCAATGGCCACCATCCCTGTCTCTGGAACTGCAGACAGAGCAACAATCAGACTTTTTATTTCTTATCAGAAACAGAATATAATGGTAGTTGTCAGGAAGAATACAATTGTAATTGTCAGCATACAGTGACATTTGCAAGCTATATAAAGTAAACAAAATTAATGTCTAAGACTAACTGTCCAGCCAAGCTTCTTTATGCTATGCTGACTTCTAGGGAATTCAGAGATAGACAGGTGGTCTCAATGATCCACTGCTTCAGAGAGTGCCTCAGTTTCTCAAGACCCAAAAAGTATCAGTCAATGGTAGCTCACACCTTTAATCCCAGCACTTGAGAAGCAGAAGCAGGTAGAGCTCTGAGTTCAAGGCCAGCCTGGTCTGCATAATAAGTTCCAGAACAGATAGAGCTACATATAGAAACCCTGTCTTGCAAAACCAGAACAGATCCTTAGTAAGGGGAATAAGGACTGTCTCTGACATGAACTCAGTGGCTGGTTCTTTGTTCACCTCCCCCTGAGGGGAGAGCAGCCTTACCAGGCCATAGAAGAAGAGAATACAGCCAGTCCTGATGAGACCTGATAGGCTAGGGTTAGAAGGAAGGGGAGGAGGGTCTCCCCTATCAGTGGACTTGGGGAGGGGCATGGGAGGAAAAGAGGGAGGGAGGGTGGAATTGGGAGGGGATCAGGGAGGAGTCTACAGCTGAGATACAAAGTGAATAAATTGTAATTAATAAAAAATAAATTAATAATTTAAAAAGCAACTTTTTAAAAAATAAAAATGTCAATTTTCAATAAAAAAGAAAGAAAAAAAAAGAACAGAGAGAAAGAGACAGAGAGAGGGGGAGAAAGAGTGAACTGAAAGACACACAGTGCCCCAGGAGCCATAGACTCTCACCTGGAAAACCTCTCAGATCCTCTCAATGCAGCTAAATCAGGCCAACTGCATGAGTCCTTGCAAAAGGTTATTCTCTGACAGTGCCCCTGCTGAAGCCTTTAATTCGGAAAAAGAAAAACAACAAAATACTGTTTTCTCTTTGTTAAAATGCCTCAACTTGCGTGTCCTGTGAGAACAGAAAAGACTTGACTCTAAAAGATTCCACAAATTTTATATAGAACATGTTTTTTGTAAGGTCAAAAACATGTTTTGTCAGAGCTGGAGAGATGGCTCAGCAGTTACAAGCACTTGTGCTCTGGCAGAGGACCCACACTAGGTTCCCGACACCCACCTGGTAGCTCATAGCCAACTCCAGCTCCAGGGAATTCAGCATCCTCCCCTCCAAGAGCATCAGGCACTCTTGCAGTGGACACATGCACACACAGACATGGAAATAAACACTTTTTTAATATATTGAACTATGTAAATATGTGTTGTCATTCACTAGAATATAAAGCACTACTATGGTATCGTGACCCAGTTCCTAAGAAGCTCGAAAGATTTGAGGAGTTATTTGTTTAAGTATATTTTTATTAATCTTCTGAGAATTTCATACATGCATAGAATGTCTTTTAATGATATTTAGTCCCTCACTTGTTCCTCTGTCTCCTTCAGGTCCACCCTAATACCTCCCAAGCCCTACCAACATGGTACAGGTAGTCTTTTCTTGTTAGAGCCCACCAAATCTAAGTTGTACCACCAATGTGCTCATGAATATAGAGCCGTTCACTGGCACGTGATGGACAGGGGCCACGCCCCTAAAGAAAACTTACTCTCCTGCCCTCTGAAGCCATCAGCTATCAAAGGTTCCTCAGCTGGAGTGGAGGCTCAAGAGCTCTTCCCATTCCACACTGGAATGTTGACCAGCTTGATCTTGTGTTGGTTGGTCTTACGCAGGCAACCACAGCTGAGTTGAGCTCATACCACAGCAGCCCTGTCATGTCCGGAAAATACTGTTTCGCTCTAGTCTCCTCTGACCTCTGGTACTTACAATTTTTCTGCCCCCTCTTCCCCAATGGTCATTGAGCTCTCTTGGGGGGGAATGGTGCGACATCAATGACCTATTTGCAGCTGAGCACCCCAGGGACGCTTATTCTCCAGACTTTGGTTAGTTGTGAGTTTCTCCATAACTCATCATTCGCTGCACAAAACCACTTCTCTGATGAGGTCTGAGAGCTGCACCAATCTATCAGTACGGAGATACTACTGATTTAGAAAGAAGTTGGAGAGAATTTAGAGAGAGACATTAGCTAGTGTGCCCTTTTAGCAAAATAAGAACGGGAGGTTCACCGTTGGGGTCTATGAGCTCTCCCTGGGCTTATGGCCAGATTTACAGTAATATTTCCTCTTGTGGTATGTATCTTAAATCAAATTTGGAAAAGTAGTTTATTACCTTCATAACATTCATGGCACTATTGCCCTTAAACTACTTTTCTTGACAAAACAGTTATTATTATAGCTCACAGCTCACAGCTAGATTATATTCTTGAGCACACACACACACACACACACACACACACACACACACAGACTGACACTATACAGCACCATCAAGGAGAAAGCTTCCTGGCCAGTACCAATTCGATTTCTCCAGTCCTGTGACCATAGTGTGTGGTGTCTTCAGCAATAAACTCTTAAGTGTTCATTGAATGAGGAAAACATGAAAATATAGAAAACATGTGAGCCCTACTATGTGCTTGGACCTGTCCTAGGAAGTATAAGTTTCACTGAGAACATACCTAACTTATAATATTAATTTTTAGGTCCAAGGTTTGCAGATTGCTAACCTGCACCATTTCCTGTTATCCCTCCTTTCTGCCTGCTGTTCTCCATCACAGGTTAGTATGTTTTTCAGTACAAAAACCCTTGTGCGCTCATTGCTGTAAGTGAGGCATGGTTAAAGTGGCTTTGCCAGCAGCAGGAACAGCACCTGGAGAAGTCATTTGTAGAATTACACACTGGAGCACCTGGCTCGTTTTTCTGAAGAACTCTGAAACAAAGCTGGGAAATTTTTGCAGCTGGGAAATCTTCACCCCCCCCTGCCCATCAGCCCTCCGTTCGCTATGCCTCCACGGACCTGGAGAGTGGCTTCCAGTACCACTTCTCCACCAAGCCTCCCAGAGCCTGGAGCGCTCTTTTGAAAACAAAAGGTAGCTCTCTCTTCACATTTCCCCTCTGTGTTCTGATGCAAATTCACTTGAAAACTAACTCGACCTTTTGTTGTTGTTGTTGTTGTTGTTGTTGTTGTTTTTCTGTATGTTTGTTTTGCTCTGGGCGATATTAGCTTAGCTAACGCTGTTTCAAGTTTCAAGGTATATAAAGATTGTGTTAGCTCTTCTTCCCATCTCTGACCTGACAACCATCTCAATTACCTGACAACAAGCTACTTAAGGGAGGAAGGACTTATTTCAGTTCACGGTTTGAATGAATACGATCCATCTTGGTGGGACAGATAACCACGGACAGAGGCTACAGCAGAGGCAGTTCCTGGGCAGCTTCTTCACACTGTGTGGAGCCAAGACTGTAGCCCTCATCTGCCCCCACATCTGCCAGCTAGGCCCCATGTCCAGAAGGTTCTGTAACCTCCAAAAACAGCACACATGCGCATGGGGGAGGCTTCTCGCCTCCACAACAGAGCTCTATCATCACTCCTTAGACAATCTATGTTTTAAGCCCATAACTCCACTCTGCCGGTACTATCGCCACAGCCAGCCTGTGAGGCCCATGTTGCTACCCCCACTGCACAGAGGTGGAACAGGGACCTGAGACATGCTATTGACGGACAGGTTGGTGATGAGTCAACTACTCTCCACTCTCTGCGCAGCTGGCCTAAAATGGCAAATGTGCTCCCTCAAGTTATCTCCAGCCATCCCTTTAAACTTCATCTTTTTTTAAAAAACTACTTTCTGCAATATTAAATTTATGGTGGCACATGCCTTTAATCCCAGCACTTAGAGGCAGGTGGATCGCTGTGAGTTCGAGGCCATCCAGGTCTCTACAGCGAGTCCAGAACAGCCAAGTCTACACAGAGAAAACCCCGTCTCAAAAAAGAAAAATTAGATATACCTGTTCTTTACATTATTTTGGTTGCCAATGCCACAGGGAATTAAATGCTGCAGGCCCTCCACTAAGAAATAAAATGCACATGCCACAT
The DNA here is from genome assembly GCF_030254825.1 of Meriones unguiculatus. Lineage (NCBI taxonomy): Eukaryota > Metazoa > Chordata > Mammalia > Rodentia > Muridae > Meriones > Meriones unguiculatus. The sequence goes on along the minus strand of NC_083350.1, from coordinate 63,500,713 downwards.
GCTTAACACATGTAGATGCGGCCAGCTTAGATGGTGCCTTCCTGATTGTCCTTCTCATCCATGTACTAATGTTGCATGGTCATTTCTCTGTAGAGATGAATAGCAAGCCCTTTTTCGTCCTTTGGTTTTATTCTTTTATTTTAATTTTTATTAATTACACTTTATTCACTTTGTATCCTCCCTGTAGCTCCCTTTCTCCTCCCCTACCAAACCCACCTTCCCTCCCTCTTCTCCACCCATGCCCCTCCCCCAGTCCACTGATAGGGGAGGTCCTACTCCCCTTCCTCCTGATCCTAGTCTATCAGGTCTCATCAGGAGTGGCTGCATTGTCTTCCTCTGTGGCCTGGTAAGGCTGCTCCCCATGCAGGGGAAGGTGATCAAAGAGCAGGCCAATCAGTTCATGTCAGAGACAGTCCCTGTTCCCAGTCCTGTACTATGGAACCTACTTGGATACTGAACTGCCATGGGCTACATCTGTGCAGGGGTTCTAGGTTATCTCCATTCGTGGTCCTTGGTTTAACTGATGTGAATATCATGGAGTATGGAAAGACTCACATGGACGCCTGTCATGCAGATCCTGTCTTCAATGATGACGATGAATGATACTACATGCTCAAAGATGTGGTATTGTCTTGCCGCTACAACTACACTCCCCCTCACATTGAAACACTCTCAATTCATGTATTACATACATATAATATAAGGCACAGTCAATATTCCTAGCATAGAAACACCCAAAGAAAACACTTAGGAGAAGCCAGGTATGAAGAGTCTCAAACTGTGTGGCAGTAAAAAAAAAAAACTAAGATTTTCTTCCTTCCTTCCTTCTTTCCTTCCTTCCTTCCTTCTTTCCTTCCTTCCTTCCTTCCTTTCCTTCCTTCCTTCTTTCTTTCTTTCTTTCTTTCTTTTTTCTTTCTCCCTTTTATTTTTCTTTTTTTAATGATCTTTAAAAGATTTCTATATGTAGTTTATTTCTTTTTATTCTATGTGTAGGGTGTTTTGCCTACATGTATGTTTGCATGAGGATGTTGGGTTCACTGTAACTGGAGTTATAGACAGTTGTAAGCTTCCATGTGGGTGCTGAAAACTGAGCCCTCTGTCCTATGGAAGAGCAGCCATACTTAGCCATCTCTCCAGCCTCTAAAGATGATCCTTTTTTATAGAAAAATATTCAGACAATATATTCTGATCATCTTTTCCCCTTTCCTAATTCCTCCCAGATACTCCCTACCCACCCAACTCCGTGCTTTTTCCTCTCTCTTTAAAAACTGAAAATAAACACACACACACACACAAACTCACAAACAGAAACCAAAATGTATAAGCAGAATACCAATAAGACAAAAAAAGAAATGTCCAAACAAAGCAATATGAGACAAAAAAACAAAACAAAAAAAGTCTACACAAACACTCTTGAGTTCATTTTCTGCTGGCCAGCTCCTGGGCATGAGGCCTGCACTGAAGTGGGGTTAATATGCCCAGGGGGATCCCATTGGAGAGAACTAATTCTTCCTTTGCAAGTAGTTTCCATATAGCTTGTTGGTTAGGAGTAGGAGCTCAAGCCCACCTCCTCCTCTCAGTTCATCTGACTCGAACCTGGGCAGGCCTTGTGTATGCTGCCAGTCTCCTGAGCTTGTGTACGCACTGATCTTACTGTGTCTGGAAGACCCTGTTTCCTTGGAGTCAGCTATCATCTCTAGCATGTAGGAGTAAACTGTGGAGCTTTTGCTTCTTCCCAAAGGGGTTTTCCAATCAATTGATTAGAGATTTTAATTGTGATTTTTGGATTTCTGGTTTTTAAGCTGTTCTTAAAATACCAGGCCAGAGAGATAGCTCAACACTTGTCATGTAAGCATCTCAACCTGGACTCCATTCCTGAAATCCAGGTCAGGGTAGAAGGAGAGGACCAGCTACACAAAGCCGTCCTCAGACCTCCACATCCATGCCATGGTCTACATGCATGCTCATACATGTCAGACACGTACACAGTAACGATGATGGTGATGATGATAGTGAACTTCTAAAATAATAACACTTACGGATTAAATCACATGATTTTTATACTATCTTTAATCATCTGTAAAGATCCTTGGGCTTAGGATATATACTAATAAATATAGACTTTGTATACTATCATAAACTTCTCAGAATTATCACTATACAATAGACATGCAAGTGTACAAAGTAAGAGAAATTAAATAAAGTCTCCATTATTCTTAACTGTGGTCAACCATTCTGTGACACATGCTTTTTTATTTTTATGATATTCTTATTTATTCTTTGAACCTCTCGTACATGTTGCCACATTTAGTGTTTTTCTATGGCTGCGATGAAACACTATGACCACAAAGCAAGTTGGAGAGAAGGGGTTTGTCAGCTTACACTTCCACATTGTAGCCCATCCTTGAAGGAAGCCAGGGCAGGCGCTCAAACAGAGCAGGCCCCTATAGGCAGGAGCTGATACAGGAGCCATGGAGGATGGGGGGTGCTTATCGGTTTGCTCCTCATGGCTTGTTCAGCCTGCTTTCTTTTAGAACCCAGAACCACCAGGCCAGGATGGTGCCACAGAGAATGCCCTACAGCTGGATCTTGTCACGGCATTTTTCTCTACTGAGGACCCCTCCTTTCAGATGTCTCTAGCTTGTGTCAAGTTGACATAAAACCAGCCAGGACATGTGGATACGACCTGTGTTGATCGTAAGCACCACCACTTTGCCCTGGACCCTACATGCATTTATTAGAAAATCATGTAAAGCCAGGTGTGGTTGCTCATGCCTGTAATCCCAGTGTTAGGGAGGTGCAAGCAAGAGGATGTAAAATTTAAAGTCATCCTCAGGTATATAGCAAGTTCAAGGCCAGCCTGGGCTTCATGAGACCTTGTCTCAGACCACAGCAAAAATGAAAAGAAGTTATCTGAAAAATGTAACTTTGGATGATACTGAGACAGTGTTGAGCATTCAAAGTAAAGTTCTACATCAAATTAAAGGACAAACTGGAGAACAGCAAGGCCAAATACTGCCCAAATCCTTTAGGTGTTTGTTCTTATCATTCCCCCTTCTCTCCAGTAGGCTGAAGATTATACCTACTATTCATGTGAGCCAACTCCAAGTTAGAAATTTTAATTTCCAATATACACACCTACTAAGTCACATAAACTAATAATTAATTACAGCATCAAGATTCTAATCCTGGCTTAACTTCAAAACCCAGGTCGTTCATACCCTGCTCTGCAGCTTGCCAAACTTTACAGAGAAAGATAAACAATTTCCAAACCAAGCAAGAGCTCTGATTACAAAATATCTACACTTCCCCACCCCACCCCCCACCATCTTCAATCTGATAACTCCTGGTGGGGGGTGCCAAAATTCAAGAAACAGATACGCAGAATCTGGTCCTCTAGAGTAAACAGGGAGTTTTCAAATTCAAAAAGAGCATAAGGTAAAAAAAAAAAAAAAGCAGCAGCTCTCTGATCTGAGACAACCATTTAATTAAGAATTACAACACTCCTTTGGCTTGTAAGGCAGTGCCACATAAATGAGCTAGATCCTAAAGTAATTAGAACTCCAAGTTATATAAACATAACTTGGCAATTTGATTACTTACTAATTTGAATAAGGTATTTCAAAGGGCAAGTGAAAACTCCGTGCATAAATCAAGGGAGTTTCTCCAGTTCCAGGGAATCGTATTTTCAAGAGTTAAGTCTCAGTTAAAAGTGACTTTAAACACCAATTAAGGAAGCTACAATTTAAACAACTTGCCTGTGCCTGGAATGAAATGTAATCAATCTAGGATCTTTTTTTTTTTTTCATCTGTGGTCGTAACTTACTTCTTGTGTGATTAAAAGCAAAAAGTTGAAAAAAGTACTAAAATCTAAGTAGCAGGACAGAAATCAGCAGGCACACATCAGTGTGCGGGCGGACACTCAGCATTTCAGAAGCTTCACTTTGAGGAAGGGGCACAGGTTGCAATCTTCTCAGAAAGTCCTAATTTTTCATGTTTACAAAATGTTTACTTTTTTTTAATCCCCTAGGAATATATTGTATACAAATTTCTCATTTCATTTCATGTACTTCTGCATTGGTATCATCACAGCCTTTCATTCTTCCTATCAATTATGTGATATTTCAACACATGAGCATGCCATAATTTATTTATCCAGTCCCTGAAGAATACCAGAAAATTTTTGCTCTCGTAAACAATGGTGCAGCAACATTCCAGATGTCACATTTTAGTGCAGATATACCAGTACATAAAATCCTTGGCACAGATCTTAAGTTTCTGATCGGTTTAGCAGCCTGATTATTTCATGGAGTACATTATTTCATGATTCCGTTTACTGTGCTCCAGAGCAGCGGTTCTCAACCTGGAGATCGAATGACCCTTTCACGGAGGTCACCTAAGACCATTGGAAAGCGCAGATATTTATGTTATGATTCATAACGGCAGTAAAATTACAGTTATGAAGTAGCAACAAAATAACATTACAGTTGGGGGGGTCACCATAACAGGAGGAACTGCATTGAAGGGTTACACGTTTAGGAAAGTTGAGAATCACTGCTCTATAGCCTGCAAGATGGGAGAGTTAATTTTATTTTGACTTATCCAAGGGACATGCTCAACCTCTCTTCTGTTGGGTTGTTTCCAATGACCTGTCTATCCCAAATGCAGAGGCCTTCCTGGGGCCCTGTATCTGCCCTCTCTGTCACTGCCTTCCTCTTCACAGTTAGAGTCTGAGAACACGTGTTCTAGTCCCAGTGGCCTTAAATATCTCTAGGTGGTCCCCAAACCAGTTTCTGGACACATGTGGTCCTCCTTCCTGGGTGTCAAGGTAAAGAGGGTAGCGTGGGGAGTGGGGCTGCAGAGTGGGTCCCCACAGGATACACACATGGTCCTTGCCTGGTAGGACTAGACCAGAGAGCAGTTCTCGACCTGCCAGTGATACGGCTCCCCACCAGGCTCCCCTAATGTCAGACTGGTTGCTATTGTACTCCGAGTCTTATTCTCAGGCTCCATGGAGTTCCCCGAGTGGAGCCACTAGCCTAAAAGTAGAAGAAACAACTAAAAAGCTGTTGTTGTTGTTGTTGTTGTTGTTTTCCCTTCTAAATTATACGCAACTTTACCCTGCACCTCAGCTGACAAAGTACTTCATTTGCCAAATTTAACGTCTTAAGATTTTGGAGGGGCTAACTGAAGTTGCTAGGAGTTGGGTGAGACCAGGCTGGCTTGGCTTCTGATTCTGTCCCACCCAGACACAGGAAAGCAGGGGTGACGTGCTTTGTCGTCTTGAGAAGGCTTCCTCCCTGTGCCCATGCTGCACCCCATGACATTCTAGAAGTGTCCTCCTGGAGCTGTATACATTCTCTTTCAATTTTGTCACTTAGTCAACACTGGCATCTAGGTTTCACCTGGTCCCCTTGCTGGATCCATTACAGCATATACATACTGCTTAATAAAGAACCCTGCCGGGCTCTACAACGAAACAGTGAATTCCAAACACACCCATCGCATCCCTTCTGCCAAGCAAAGACAAGAAAAAAACATAAAACAATTCATTTGGGAGCACTCAAAGATTCTCAGCAAAAGTCAAATATCAATTCAGATTCTAAATAGCCTGTCTTTGTTAACTTCAAAATAATACCAAATTTGGTTTATTTCCTTTCCGATTGTTTAAGCAGATGGAATAACCCATACACAATTCCAAATAAAATTAGCCCTTATTCAACCTGAAGTCCAAGCTTCTTCTAACTAGTAAAGAGGTGTCTAGACAGTGAAAACCAGCCTAAAGAAAAGAGACACGTGACTCAGCAAGCAGATGGCCCCTTTCGGCTTAACAAAACAGACGGGTTTTCTTATTTAGATTGATGACCCAACTAGGGAGGGTATTTAGTTTAAGCTGTTCCCTTGAGAGCTCTAGATGGCTGGACTCCACTGATCAGCTCAGATTCGAGCCTTCCTCCTACCAGAAGTGGCTTCCATAATTCATAAAGCCTCATGTTTACCCCAAACAAGCTCAGAGCAGATATCCAGGCTCCTTCAGATGGCATTGCTCATCTACTCTATTTCCAGCCTCAGAAAAGCAGAGTAGAAGAAAAGCCATTTCCATTTCTCAAAGATCACATCAGAAAGAAAGAAAGAAAGAAAGAAAGAAAGAAAGAAAGAAAGAAAGAAAGAAAGATCAGAACTGTTCCTCATTTAAATCATTTTCCGTGTGTGAATTAAATCAGTTTTCATAAAAATTTGTTGAAGCTAAATGACCGTAGAAGTGACACTCAGGGCAGGACCTGGCAGTAGACACAGGCCACTGAGTGAAGGTTGTCTTCAAGTACTTCTTAATTTTACCCCTTACACTCTCATGATTGGCTTTTAGAGCCCTTCCCTAGAAAGGTTCACAAATCAAAGTGTTGCCAAACCTGACAACTTGAATCAGGTCTCTGGGACCTATATGGTGACTCCTACAAGTTGTCCTCTGATAGTCACAAGCACACCAACGTATGCACACACACACACACACACACACACACACACACACACACGGTAGGCATGACATACACACACACACTAAATGAGTGTTGTAAAAAAATGTTTACCAAGTTGTAAGAGACCATCATATAAAAAGAGGAAAAGAGCTGAAAGAAACATGTTTTCAAGGAAGTGGATTAAGCGGAATAAATACACCTTTAAATACATGTAGCATCTGTGAAAACAAGGTGAAGAAACATGCGGCGAAGGAAGGGCATTGCTTATTCTGACTCTGTCTTTCATGAATACCCAAGAGGTAAGAGGTATTTAAATAAATTTAAAAAGTTGTAGGGAGTTGCTTGGTTTAGGGTTGGGGTGTTTCTGTTTGTTTTAGTTTTTCTTTTGTTTGAAAGAGACAGCCTCACTATATGACCCAAACTGGCCCACCTCTCTATGCAGCCCAGGCTGGCCTCAAAGTAGCCATCTTGCCTCAATTTGCTGCTCACTGAAGGAGAAAGTGATGTTTTTTAAAAGTCAATCTGAGGTTACTATCAAAATCTATTGGGTTTGTTTTTGTTTTGTGTTTTATTTCTCTGGCTTAAATATATATACATATATATATATACTCACACACATACATTAATATATATTAATATATAATATTATATATATATATATATATGCTAAGCCTATGTTAAGCCTTCTAAAATGCAGGCTTTACCAAATATGATTTTTCTCAGATTGATTATCTTTATTGGGAAACAATTCTAAATTAAAGATTTAGAAATTAAAACTTTGTCTTCTTTTTCCAAATAACTTTACAAATCCATCAAACAGGAAAAGGAAGTCAGGGATGGAAAATGGGAGGACATAAGACTTTTTTTTTCATGAAGGATTTGATGTGAATGCCAACAATCCCATAGTCAGTTTAGCTGCTCTCCAAAGGAAGAATGTGATAATGGCTCCTGGGTGGAATCATTTTGGCTGGCTTGGATTCAACTGGAGCTTAAAACTTAGAAAGAATGTCTTGGGCTGCAATTTCTTGTCTTCCTTTCTTTAAGAAGCCAAGTTGTATTTGGTCTCCTTGTCAGCTTGCCAGTTTCGGGACGGCTGGAGTCTGACACTTGATTAAACACTATCAAAGCTAGCCGCAATGCCCAGCTGTAATGCCCAGGCTAATACACATGATACAACTTGAGTAGAACTGTGAGTGTGTTTTTCTCCTAAACTCTGCATGTGTAAATTTGGAGGGGAAAAAAAAAGCCCCATTCCAATGGGCTATAAAGTCCTTCTTTTCACAAAGGGTTATTTTATTGTTAGGCTCCCAGAAATGAATCAGTCCTAGGGCAAATGAGTGGCTACAGTGGGTGGTCTCTCTAGATAGCCCAGGCTAGCCTTCAACTCCTAATCTTTCTGCTTCAGTTTCCCCAGTGCCATGGTTATAGGTGTGAGCCACACTGACTGACCTTAGCTGATATTGCTTATACTCTATTGGTTTTTTTTTTTCCCTTTGAGTAAATGAGTCACATTACATTCCCTAGAAGTGCATTTAGATTTCCCATCTGATATCTTAATCTTCATCCTTGACATTTTCTTGTGGCTTCAGAACATAAAATTATAATAACTCTGGTGATAATTGTAGAATACTTGAAAGAAAAAAAGAACAGAAAGAAAGCAGCTATAGGTTGGCAGGACCTTGAGTCCCTGTTTTCTAAATCTGGACACAAATACTACATGTTTAAAGCTACTCCATAGTTTCTGATCCCAGAACAAAGTGAAGTAAATGAATTCTTCCTGCAAAGTAAGCTAAAATGTGTGTGTGTGTGTGTGTGTGTTTGATCTTCATAAATACTAGACTAGGATCCAAAAAAAAGCATCAATTCAGAAATATCAATGAGCTCAAACAAAAATAAATAATAAAGGATGAGAAGAAAAGCCAATATCTGGCAAAGAAGTTTTGTTATTGTTGTTATTTTGAAGCATTCAGGAGATTGCAGCAGGAGGAGCACGTGTTCACTGACTAGCCTGAGATACGGTGTTGGAGGCTATCCTAGACTACATGAGACCCTGTCTTAAATAACAACAAAACATTGCCTCCAGAAAATACACACACCTACCACAGCGCTGACGGCAGAGGATAGTCAACCGCTACTATTTTAAGAGCTGAAACCTAAGTCAAGCGGTGACTTAAGTGGTGGCATACAACCTTAATCCCTTACGAGGGAGGCAGAGACAGGCAGATCTCTGAGTTCTAGGCCAGCATGATCTACAGAGTGAGTTCCAAGAAAGGCTATACAGAGAAACCCTGTGTTAAAAAAAAAAAGCTGGAATTTTTCAAAATATCCAGGGTTTACCTGTGTAAGCGATTCCCAGATGCATAGAAACCTTCAATAGACTCCAAGTTCCAAAATAGTCACATCAGACAGGTTCAGCCAAAGCTAGTTGTCCAGGTGGGAAGCTGATTCTGGCCTTCCTGTCGGGTGAACTCCCATGACGCTTGGTTCCTCTCACATATTACAGATCTTCACATCCTGTATGGCTCTTATGGGCATCTTCCCGAAGCATTTGCATCTGATCTAAGCTTTGGGGTCATGGGACATGAGACCTCTACCTAGCATTTTTGCAGCTCCCTATGAAGCCAGAGTTAAATAAATAAAGAGAAAAGCCAAACTAAACTAAAAACAAAAGAAAAAATGTTTTTCCACCACTTCCTGTGTGAGCTGCAGTTCAAATTTAGCCCATTTGCACCTTAGTCTTGACATCCACAAAAATTAACTAACATGACACTATCTTCCTCCTTACAGTGAGAATACCTAGAGTGATACATTAAAAAAAAAAAAAAAAAAAACAGCTATAAACCACTTTGGAAATCAATCTGGCACTTTCTCAGAAAATTGGGAATAGCTCTACCTCAAGACCAAGCTATACCACTTCTGGGCATATAGCCAAAAGGTACTCTACCATATAACAAGGACACTTGCTCAACTATGTTCATAGCAGTTTATTTGTAATAGCCAGAAACTGGAAACAACCCAGATGTCCCTCAACCAAAGAATGGATTAAAAAAACTGTGTTATTTTTATACAATGGAATACTACTCAGCTATTAAAATCAAAGAAATCATGAAATCTTCAGGCAAATGGAAAGATCATCCTGAGTGAGGCAACCCAGACCCAGAAAGACAAGCATGGTATATACTCACTTATAAGCAGATATTAGCCATGTAATACAGGGAAAGCATACAATCCACAAAGCTAAAGAAACTAAATAATGAGACAGACCCAAGGGAGGGTACTCAAATCTCACTCAGAAGGGGAAATAGAGTAGACAGCAGAAGTGGTTGAAGAGAGGGAACAAGGTAGGAGAGGGAGCACAGAGAGAAATTGGGGTCATCTCTGTGACAAGCTGGAGATCTAAGACAGGGTAGGCTTCTGAGAGGATATGGGGTGACTCTAACTGAGACTTCTAGTAGCAGGGGTCATGTAGACTGAGAGGGACACCCACTAACTAGATAGGACTCCTAGGGGAAGGAGGGGAACTCATAAAAACTTCGACCCATAATTCACCCCGCCTCCAAGATGTGCAGGGATCAAGATAGAGCAGAGACTGAGGGAATGCCCAACCTATGCCTGGCCTAACCTGAGATCCATCTTATGGGAGAGAGCCAACCTCTGACACTATTAACGATACTCTGCTATGCTCACAGACCGAGGCTAGCATAGCTGTCCTCTGAGAGGCTCCACCCAGCAGCGGATCAAAAAGGTTGCCAAGACTCACAGCCAAGAAGCCTAGAAAGACTTGTGGAAAAGTCAGGGGAAGAATAGAAGGACCTGGAGGGGACAGGAGCTCCACAAGAAGATCAATAGAGTCAACTAACGTTGGCCCAGAGGGTCTTGTGGAGACTGAAGCACCCAACCAAGGACCATGCATGAACTGAACCTAAGACCCCTTACACAGACGTAGCCAATGGAATGGGCAGCTCAGGCTTCATGTAGGGTCCCTAATAAGGGGAGTGAAGGCTGTCTCTGACCCAGATTCTGCTGTTTGATTTTCGATCACTTTCCCCTGGAGAGGCTGCCTCACCGGCCACAGGAGAAGAGGATGCACTCACTCCTGATGTGACTTGATGAGCTGGGGTAGGTCAGTTGGGAGCCCATGGGAGCTCCCCTTTTCTGAGGAATAGGGGAGAGGGGATGGAGGTGGTAAAGAGAGGAGGGAGGAGGATGTAACGTGAATAAATGGCTAAATCATGCTTTCCTTTAGTCAATAGCTACCTGCATGGTCTAGACCAAGCATACATGGCTAATAAAACATTTTGAGCATATGTAAACAAACAAAAACTTCAGACTGAAAAAATCGTTGGGCCTCGGTGTGGTAGAACTGGGAGGAGCTGGTCCAGAGCAGGAGTGGGATCCAGTTGTGTCCAACCCTGGAAATCTCAACAGAGCAGTAGGAGTGGGAGCACTCCCTTCCCTGCCCCAGGCCTTCCTGTCCCTGCACATATAGTCCCATGTCCCCCACCTGTGCCCGTGCCAGAGGAGGTCACCATAGTTGGAGGCAAGTTAAACTTCCCCTCTCCTCATAAGGTCGTGCCCAGCAAGCACATGGAATTGCTCTTCATTCAAATAAGGCACCGCCAGCAACCGAGCCCCGCCAACGATGTACACTCACCTCAACTACTCCTCACAGGCTTAAATGAACCTTGTCTCCCCTCCGCAGTTAAACAAGCTGCTCAATAAAGCCTGCCCCCTGAGAATCACACCAGGGGTCTCCGTCACTCACAACAAGGGTCTCCGTCACCCACCCACTCACCCACCCTCTCCCTCCAGCTGTTCCTGTCTCCTACTTCCCCCATGACTGCACCGGAAAGGGCAGGGGAAACAGAACCCGAACTGCACAGAGGAACACGTGGAGCGGATCCTGGAAGCTCTGGCATCTGACCTGAATCTGACCTTAGAGGATGAAAGCATTACTTCCACAGCACAAGGTATGTACAACCCTGTGCCATTCATCAGACAGACCAAAAAAAAAAAAAAAAAAAAAAAAAAAAAGCCAGTGAAGAAGTCCTGTGTGACCACTTTGGAAATCAATCTGGTACTTTCTCCGACAATTAGGAATAGTGCTTCCTCAAGATCCAGCTATACCATCCTAGGCATATATCCAAAAGATGCTCAAGTACACAAGGACATTTGCTCAACCATGTTCTTAGCAGCTTTGTTTGTAATAGCCAGAACCTGGGAACAACCCAGATGCCCCTCAGTTGAGGAATGGATACAGAAATTGTGGTACATCTACACAATGGAATATTACTCAGCAATAAAAAACAAGGAAATCATGAAATTTGCATGCAAATGGTGGGAACTGGAAAAGATCATCCTGAGTGAGGTATCCCAGAAGCAGAAAGACACACAGGGTATATACTCACTCATAAGTGAATATTAGATATATAATATAGGATAAACATACTAAAACCTGTACACCTAAAGAAACTAATCAGGAAGGAAGACTCTGGCTAAGATGCTCAATCCCCATTCAGAAAGGCAAAGAGGATGGACATCAGAAGAGGGAGAAGACAGGGAACAAGACAGGAGCCTAACACAGAGGGCCTCTGAAAGACTCTACCCTGCAGGGTATCTGAGCAAATGCTGAGACTTATAGCCAAACTATGGGTGGAGTTCAGGGAATCTTATGAAAGAAGAGGGAGATAGTAAGACCTGGAGAGGATAGGAACTCCACAGGGAGAGCAACAGAACCAAAAATCTGGGCACAGGGCTCTCTTCTGAGACTGATACTCCAACCAAAGACCATTCATGGAGATAATGTAGAACTCCTGCACAGATGTAGCCCATGGCAGTTCAGTGTCCACGTGGGTTCCATAGTAATGGGAACAGGGACTGTCTCTGACATGAACTCAGTGGCTAGCTCTTTGATCACCTCCCCTTAAGGGGGAGCAGCCTTACCAGGCCACAGAGGAAGACAATGCAGCTACTCCTGATGAAACCTGATAGACTAAGATCAGAAGGAAGGGAGAAGGACCTCCCCCATCAGTGGTCTTGGGGAGGGATGTGGGTATTGGGAAGAGAAGGGGGAGGGAGGGTGGTATTGAGAAGGGAGAAGGTAGGGAGCTACAGGGGGGCTACAAAGTGAATAAACTGTAATTAGTTTAAAAAAACTTAAAAAAAAAAGAAATCTGTGTGTATTTGCTTGTGTATTACTAGGCAACACCAGAGGAGCAGAACAGAACAGAAAACTAAGAAATAAAGCAATAGAGCATGGGACACAGTCCAATGCCAGATTGCCTACCCAGCATGCATGAAGCCCAAGGTTCAACCCTCAGTACTACCAGCAAAAATAAATATAAATAAAAAAAATCACATGTATATAAGGATGTTGTATATGGATAGGATGTCTTCTGAAATTAATAGGGGAAAGATGAAACTATTTAATAGGTAGTGCAGTACAAAACTGGATTTTTTTTGGGGGGGAAGAGTAAATTTTAGACTCACTGGGTAAGTTGGCAAGCCATCACTGTGACAAAATGCCTGAGGAGGAGGAAAGACTGAGTTCATGATTCTGGAGGTTACTTGATCATGTTGCCATGGCGAGAAGGAGAACAAATATGACAGCTATGCATGCCGAGGAAGGCTGCTCAGTTCGAAGAAACCACTAAAGAAAAAAAAAAGCTAGCTCAGTCTTATGTATAACAAGGTTCCCTCACCCCGAGCCCATTAAGCTATGAATCACTGACTGGACTGATTGACTCGTGATGATGCCATGTGGATGGTCATTAGGGATAAGATGAGATGACAGAGTTAAAGATGTGAGGACGAAAAGCAAAGGCTTACAGCAGGTACGAGACAAGCAAGTAGGCTTGGTGAAAGGACAGGTCAGCAGGCTCCCTGGCTCCTCTGGAGCCACCTTCCCTTGAGCATCGCGGCTAAGCAAGGCCCTGCTGCCCTTCCATTTATTCTCACTCTATCAGACTTGATTGCATGGATGGCTTCTAGCAAGAAAGGAGACCACCTCTGCCGTCCCCTAGAGGAAGCCCTAGAGAAGAGGCAGCCAACAAGAACTTCAGTGAGAGTGTTGGTGGCTGGACTAGAGTGAGCTCCCTGCCGTAGACGTAAGAGCTGGTCGTGTAAATGTGAAAACAAAGACAGTTATGGTATGGTAAGGAGCTAGCAGACCCTGCCAACACCTAAGACCAGCAACTCCCACAAGGGCCATGTGACTGGTAAGGCTGGCAAGAGCTGATGACCAGCTAGCACATGGTCAATGTCCACAGTAGCAAGGTGAGTCAGAGGTGGACAGAAGGGTGCTTCAGTCACCCCTATCTGGGTGGGTTATGAACAACCAAAACAGTAGAACTCTGAGGCCTTTAATTCCATCAATTAAAAAATCAATTTACAATGCTCTGTATATACTGCACCTTCTCTTGAGTGTTAGAGTTCTGTCTCACCCGCTAATAGGTTTATATACTTTGATGTCCCATAACTAAGTTGTATATCTGGCTCATTGGTGCTTAGTAATTTTTTGTTGTTGTTGTTTACTAAAGTATCAAAATGTTAAAAGTTACAGCACATATATATCAGTGACTCTTTAAATTTATCCAACAGCTTCATGTAGTCCAAATTCATTTTGTTTTCATATATTCCATCAACTAAAAAGTCAGTTTTCAAGTTGTGGTGGGTGCATGCGCTTTTACCCAGCATTCAGTAGGCAGAGGCAGGTGGATCTCTGAGTTTGAGGCCAGCCTGGTCTATAGGGAGAGTTCCAGTACAGCCAGGGCTATGTAGAGAGATCCCGTCTTGGAGAAAGAAAGAAGAAAAATGTCAGTTTACAAAGCTAGTTAGAAAAACTGAATCTTGCCAGTATCACTGCTGTCCTTTGTGCATATCTTGTGGCTTATGTTTTTGTGTTTTAATGGGATTCCTGTGAGTGCGAACATGTGTGTCTGTGTCTCTATGTGTTTCTTGCGCTTTATCTTTGGATCTTTTCCTTCTGTTTGTTTGTTTTGTACTATTCTGATTGGTTTGTTTCTGTTTTATCTTATTTTATTATTATTTCGATGGCTGTTTGTTTTCTATCGAGAGACAGAAAGGGGGAGGGTTCATGGAAGGGAAACTGTAATTAGAATATATTGTGGGTGGGAAATGTATTTTCAATAAAAATTGGTTCCTCCAGTTCACCACAGACAAAAGACTCTACTGATCGAGGTATCAAAGTAGAGGCTGAGACTCACAACCAAACTTTGGGCAGAGTGCAGGGAATCTTAAGAAAGAAGGGGGAGATAGAAAGACCTGGAAGGGACAGGAGCTCCAAAAGGAGACCAACAGAGCCATAAAAACTGAGCCCTAGGGGCCCTGAAGAGAATGATACCCCACCCAAGGACAATGCAGGGTGAGGACCTAAAACCCAGGCTCATTTGTAGCCCATAGACTCAGTCTCCAAGTGGGGTCCCTAGTAAGGGGAGCAGGGACTTTCTCTGGAATGAACTCAGTGGCAGGCTCTCTGGTCACCTCCCCCTGTGGGGTGGGGAGCAGTCTTGCCAGTCCACAGCGGAAGACAATGCAACCAGTCCTGATGAGACCTGATAGGCTAGGGTTAAATAGTCCCTATCAGTGAACTAGGGGAGGGCCATAGGGAGAGAAGAGGAAGGGAAGGTGAGTTTGGGAGGAGAAGAGGGAGGGGGCCACAGCCGGGATACAAATTGAATAAATTGTAATAAATGATAATAATTTTAAAAAGAAAAAAAAATGGCTCCTCAGAATGTTAAATTTTTTTCTTTATGGTTTGAATATTGTGTGACACCTGTAAACATTTTTTTTTTAATCTAAAATTCTGTGTTCAGAAGGTGTTTATTTGTTAATGGAAACAGTACTGCGTACACCACAGGCTCTACCAGCATCTTCTGAAGCGGCCTGCCTTGTGTGGCCAGGAGGTGGCAGCATGCCCCAGCTCCTTCTCGGTTTTCAGACCCACCCCTAACTTCCCGCCTCTGAAAAGTAAGGTACACAAAGAGCTTCAGGCTCCCGCAGCGGAGATGCAGTGGGTTCTACCAACCAACAACTGGATCCACTGCTACTAATTATCGCCAGTTTGCTAATTCATAATGGCGTGATACAGCAACATCCTCAGAGAGAAAAGAACAAGAGGACTTCCGCGGGAATGGAGGATAGGCTGTTGAAGGAACCTGGAACACCTCCTATCTGCAAACTTAATGACCATTCAACCCACTATGCATGATTAGCGTGAGGTGTATTTGTACCATTTTCAATACATAACTGCTGATTTCAATGAAATCAAACAGCTACAAAAACTAATGGGGATTTTTAAGTTGGTTAACTTGCGGAGTCTGTGGATACGTAAATCCAGACTGACTTTTTGTATCCTTACACCACGTATCAAACCTTTAAGATGTTACTAGTCTCTAATCTTTTAGCAGAATAAGTAAACTGTAATTTTAGGCAAGCCTGTTTTAAAACAGATATACAATTAGTTGTCTATTTGGTTGGATTGGATCTGATCAATAGCAAAATGTATTAATATGCATCTCTTCCTAATTTGTTTTACTCTACCAAGCTGACATGCTTGCCTACAAACCATTAGTTAATAGCATCCTTGAATTAAACCTTACGGGGTTCCTGGCAAGCTTTTTAAACCATTTTTATTTGAGTTCTTACTTCCTATGCCGTTTCCAAGGAAATGAAACCATCAGTTACTATTTAAAAGAGAAAAATAAACTGTCTTGACTTGCCAGCTTAGTTTTGCCTTCAATAACAATGAGCCAAAAGGTCATTAAAGACAGTCCTTGGGCTGGAGAGACAGCTCAGTGGTTAGGGCCATTTGCTGCTTCTCCAGGGGACATTAGTTCAGTTCACAGCACCCACATCAGGCAACCTACAACTACCCGTGACCCCAGCTCCAGGGGACCTGATGGCCTCTCCTGGCCTTTAAGGGCCTCCTGAGCACATGGTCTATATACACAGAGACAGATATAAATTTAAACAAAATAAAAGTCTTGTTTTAAAGACAGTCTCTAGAAAGCAAAAAAATGGGTAGGGAGAAATGAGAGAAATAAGTAAAGAATGAGTAAAATTAACTGATCAAAAATCCCCATTCCTTATTTAATTGCAATGTTGTTGGTACTATCTATGTTGAGGGGTATAGTCCCATATAGAAAGTTAGTTTTTCCTTTTTTTCTTTCCTCAAGACTATTATCAACAGAAAAAGTAAATAACATGTCAATCCTGTTATCAAATTGCTGACAGTTTGATATTTCTTTAAGAGTAGGAGGTAATGACCCCTAAGTTCAGAAATCTAGAATTTAATTTAGAACACAGATGAGCGGGAATCCTGGGTGTCAGGCTGTGTCAAGAGCTGTAGAAGTCACAAGAGTTCAGAGCTAACTCTTGAACATACTTCCCCCAAAAGTACACCAGAAAGGCATTTTTCCTTCTAGTTTGGCTGCCAGGGCAGGGTGTGGGGATGTAACTGAGTCACAGGTTGCCCTTTCATTTAGGTTTGCCCTTGATGAAAGCTTTTCAAAAGTAATTAATCATTTCTAAGTACTTTCTTCCAAGTGCTTTAGAAGTTCCTGGAGAAACAGATGTCAAGTGTCGGCAGAGAGGTGGGGAAGGCGCAAATGTGACTTCAGCAGTTTACATCTGCTATGAAAATGTCACTACAAATCCCACTGCCATACATAATTAATACAGTCTATAAAAACGCCTTTTAAAAAAAAATTAGAGGACTGGAGAGAAAGCCCAGCAGTTAAGAGCACTTTCTACTGTGTCATAAGGATCCAAGTTCAGGTCCCAGCACCCATGTTTCTCTTGCACACCTGTAACTCCAGCTCCAAGGGATCCAACATCCTCTTCTGGCTCTCCTGGACTCATACACATAAAGACACTGACACACACAAACAAAATATTTAATGGGTCAAAAATATTTTCAGTATGGTAGACATGTCAGGGATGGAATATGAATTTATGGTTTATTTATGAGTAAAAGAGTGAAGTTATTCCTTCAGAGAAGGGATGGAGAGAAATGAGAATTCTGAAGCCAAGCTTGACAGAAGCATAGATAAAAGACTGGTCATGTAGCTAAGTTAGCTGGAGGCAAGGGAGTAAAGAGAAAATTAGTGCCTTGGCTATCAAATGGCTATCACCAGTGGAAAATGCTAGAGTTTGGGAGGGATAGATACTGAAATGTCATTGTGTTCAAGAGTTAAATTCAGGGAATAAGAAATAAAATTGCATCAAGCTGACAGTAAAATAAGTAGGTATTTTGATACCCAAGCTTCCATCATTTCCAAAAATCATACCCTACAGTAAAATCATAGCCTTACAGGAATACAATTCACTCTTTTCCAAAAGACTTTAAATGTGCAGCATGTTTAGAACAAGCAAAAATGTGGCCATTTGGTTTTTGAGGAGGTAACAGGCGTCAGCTCTATAAAATATCACTGAAACAAAGCCTTCTGGCTGAGATGCAGCTTGGTGGGTGAGCTGCATGCACAAAGCCCTGAGTTCAGGCACCAGCACCTCATGGATAGCACAGTGGAGCACTCTTGTAACCCCGGTGATCAGAGGGTGGAGGGGAGATGATCAGATGTGTTCGAGGTCATCCTCAAAGCCCACCTGTGCACTTGTGTCAACGATGGTGAGAAATTGTGTTTTCGGCTGAGGCACAAAGAAAACCGAATCTAGCACCTTTATTTAGTCAGTGGGTTCAATTTCCCATTTAAAAGTTCAAGGCCAGCCTGGACTGTATAGTGAGTGGTTGTCCATCCAGAGATACACAGCAAGACTCTATTTCAAAGCAACAAATAACGCCTCTTTTAAAGTACGAGGTTAAACTTCATCCTTACATGAACCTTAAAGACTTGTGTTTATGAACTCATTACCAAAAATCAAACAAAACAGAGTAAAAGTTCCTGCTTTGACCTAACAAGTCAATGGCGCCTATTATTTTCAACTTAGTTCAAACAACAGTCAATCCTATCGGTATCCAGTGACATCAGAGAAACAAATTCTTTTCCAATGGCACATTTGGCTTTTCTAAGAAGCCATGAAAAAGTTGAGAATACCGCTGTGTGTTCATACCATGGAAGGTGAGGGGCAGCAGAAATCTAAAATTCAATTCTATGCCACTGTAACCATCCCTTTTCAAGAGGACTTTGACAGCATATGTCAGCTTAACCAATGGAATTTGACAACAGCCAATGAGACAATAAATACAGAAGTTCCAAACGTAAGGAAACAAAATCTGGTTGCTTTTGAGTGATCAAGGGGTTCGATTTCTCACTGAAATGTGAAACCATGTAAACAACTGCCCTGGCACCATCAAGCAACCAAACACCAAGCCACCAAACCAGGTTGCCACTTTTTCCAATGATTGTGAATTATTCACTCAGTGGAAACAACAGGTCCTTCCTGCATGGTGACATCCCCCCACCACACACTCTTGTGGTGTGTGTGTGTGTGTGTGTGTGTCTTTCCTGCATGATGCACTAGGCCATGGCTTCATTGATCAGAAACTTAAGGGTGGGAATTACAACACATGATAGGGTCTATAAAGGACAAAGAAGAGAGAGATTTCTGTCAGTTTTAATTTCTGCCATTATTTCCAACACTTAAACAATCTAGACATGATTGTCTAGTGAACAAATAAAACTTCTGAGTAAAAAATGTGTGGCCTTGAGGTCAAGACTCTAGCTACATCACAGTTCCTGTAGTGGCTGGAATGGGTGTGGCCCCCATAGGCTCATGTGTGAATGCATGGCCCATAGGGATTGGCACTGTTAAGAGGTATGGCCTTGTTGGAGAAAGTGCGTCACTGCAGGGGCGGGACTTTGAGGTCTTCTATGCTCAAGCTATGCCCAGCGTGGCACACAGTCTCCTTCTGCTGCCTGAATATCAAGATGTAGAACTCTTCAGCTTCCTCTCCAGCACCATGTTTGCCTGAGTGCCAACATGCTTCCCACTATGACTATAATGGACTAAACCTCTGAAACTATAAGCCAGCCCCAATTAAATGTTTTCCTTTGTCAGAGTTGCTGTGGGAACCAAAAAATCTGAGCACAGAGGTCTTTCCTCAGACTGATACTCCAGTCAAGGACCATGCATGGAGATAACCTAGGACTCCTGCACAGATATAGCCCATGGCAGTTTAGTGTCCAAGTGGGTTCCATAGTAATAGGAACAGAGACTGTCTCTGACACGAACTGATTGGCCTGCTCTTTAATCACCTCCCCCAAGGGGGGAGCAGCCTTACCAGGCCCCTGAAGAAGACAATGCAGGTACTCCTGATGAGACCTAATTGACTAGGATCAGAAGGAAGGAAAAGAAGTCCTCCCCTATCAGTGGACTTGGGGAGGGGCATGTGTGCAGAGTGGGAAGGAAGGAAGGGATTAGGACGGGAGGAGGATGGGAACCACAGGGGGGATACACAGTGAATAAAGTGTAATTAATAAAGAAAAAAAATAATAAAAGTTACTAAAAAAAAAAAAAAAGAGTTGCTGTGGTCATGGTGTCTCTTTACAGCAACAAAACCCTAAGACAGTTTCCAAACTAACTGAAAATAAGAATCATCTTGTAGCTGGTAGATATGGCTTGATGGCTCAGTGGATGTAGGCTATTACTGAAGGTTATTAACCCACATCCCAATTCCAGTCATTCTCTGCTTCCTGATCCACAGTGATGTCAGTTGCTGCTGCTTTGCTCTCAGCCATTGCTGCATCCGAAGCCACTCCACCATGCCTTTCCCACTACAAAAGACTGAAACCTGTCTGCAACTGTGAGCCAAAATAAGCCCTTCCTCCTTTGTGCAAATTTTTGGTCATAATGACGGCAAGGTAACTGATGCACACATACCACATGTGCGCACGTGTGCAAGTGTGTGGTGTGTGTGTGTGAAGTTTTGAAAAAGGCTTCAAGTGCCAGTTCAGCTGATGCCCCAAATCTGCATGTTGATTCTAAATAACTAGTCTACATCTTTTGCAACTAAGTAATTGATGCGTATTTTTAAAATATGTGAGCCATTGCCTTTTTTTCTCTTATCATGTGATGTTCATCCCGAACAATGATTGTTCTTACACAGGGGCAAAGAAGTAGGAAGAAAGAAAGCTGAACCTTTTCTTTTGAAGGGATGTTGAACAGTCAAAAATCACGGAAACGATTTCCGCTTGAAAGAGTCAGATTTTGTTTCTGTCTGATCTTTTCTAGATAGCTCCTTGTCTCCAGGCCACATGCCCTGGGTCTGCAGCACCACTGTTCAGTTGGTGTGAAGAGTTACTCATTTGTTCCACTAAGCTCCAGCAGGACACACCAGTGATTCTAAGCGTGTTCAGCCTGCGCAGAACTTCCTTTTCAGTAGTGACTTTGGCGACTTTAAACCTTTCCTTTTGGTTGTGTTTTTCAAGCACGTTCCATAATTCCAGTCAGAAATCTTCTCAGAAATGTTGCAGGCTTCAAAGAGTTCAAACCGCTGGGCAGTGGTGGCCCACACTTTTAATCCTAGCACTCGGGAGGCAGTGGCAGGCGGATCTCTGTGAGCTCAAGACCAGCCCGGATTTACAGAGTGGTTCCAGGACAGCCAGGGCTATACACAGAGAAAATCTGTCTCGGGGGAAAAAAAAAGTTTAATCCATTATGGTGGGGAAGGCGTGGAAAAACAACACACAGTATGGTAGGCAAGAAGCAGATGAACCAGGTACATCTTGTAAGGAATGACATTGAGAGACCAAAAAGATTAAAAATTAGCAGCTATTATTAAGGCCTGAACTATGTGGGTGGAGAAGTCTAGTAATGCCCTGAGGGGAAGGACCGCCTTATTGCATTCTTTCCCCACCTATTAGAGAGAGATAACAGTTGCTAGGAAACTGGCCCATCCCCCTAGAGAGGGACACCAGGTCATTATGGTCTGGGGACCTTCCTATAGCCAATCAATTCAAAATGTAGCATTTTGACCAATAGATGCTTGCCAGGCAGGAATTGCTCCTGCCTTGTGCATGCTGGGAGGGGCCAGAATCTATATATCACCCAACTAATCTGGGCGCAGCACACTCAGCTCCCACTGCTTCGGTGGTGGGTGTTTTGGGCCTAAGCTGAAGCTTGTAATTTACAATAAAAAGACCCTCATGTGTTTTGCAACGGAGTCGATTCCTGTAGATCTTTTGGGGACTCTCGAACTGGGTATAACAACATGAGCCTGGCATGTTACTTAGTGTTTCATCTTATACAAGAATCTGATGCCCTGCTGGAATGGATGCTACTGTTGCATCTACAATATCTATCTATCCCACTCTTCTACCTTTTACACAGAATCCTAATTTCATGCATGATTACCAGAAGATCTGTGTCCTTCAGGAGAGGACGACGGCTCCCTCCTCAGTGCTGGGGTATGAATCCTAATTGGGATAAACCTATCACAGAGGCTGTCCCTGCCTTACCCATTACCTAAGCCATCACAGCTTACAACCACCGTCACTCCAGTCCCAGGGGATTCAACGCCCTCCTCTACCCGCTGCCAGAAAGGCGTGCTGTCCATACATAAGCCCAGGCAAGACATTTATACATAGAAACAATAACTTTAAAAAAAAAAAAAAAAAGGAAAACCCAATTTTTTTATATGAAAGGTTTATTGGATGAAGATGGAGAGGCTAGGAGAGAGACATGTAGGGGGAGGGGAAGGGGTCGCCCTGACAGAGAAAAGGGGAGGGAAAACCCAATTTTAAAGGCACGTCTGGAATCCGATCTGTCTGGGTCAGAGCGGCTTAGCTTTGTGCAACGACTAGGGCTGCAAATAGTGGACAATGCGGCTGCCTTGCAGAGCATAAAGAACAGCTCGTTACTCCATCCCATTTGTTCAAGGCCATTCACTCACAGGTTTATTCCTGTCAGAACCCACGAAAAGCAGCCGTTATGGCAGGGAAATCTGAACACGCAACTGGAAAACTGGGGGAGTGGGAAGGAACAGGGGCGACAACGGAGCGGAGACACGCGAGGAGGGGCCGGGATCAAGTCCCCTCTGCGGGCCCGAGGTGCGGTGGCTGGGGAGGGCGGGGAACTAGCCCGTCTCTGCCCGCGAGCGGAAGGGGCGGGGCCGACGGAGGGTCGGGCGAGCGGGAGCGGAAGGGGCGGGACCTGCCGCCGGTCATTGTGGCCAGTGTACGCCGCACGTGCTGCTCCCGGGCTAGCGCTGGCTCTCCGGTTGACGGGAAGGTGGGTGGCGCGTCCTGAAGGGACCCCCTCCTCGCCCGCTTTCCGCCGGACAGCCCAGTGCTTCCCCTCGGGCCCGGGCCTAACGCTGCGGTTTAACCCGGAAGTTAAAGGTGGGCGAGCGCGGCGGGCTGCGGAGGAGGACGGCGTTGTAGCGGGTGTTTTGTTATCCTGGGAGAGCAGCTGTGGAGTCGCGCTCGGGGCCCTTCCTGGGGGAACTGAGGTATGGGGCGGCGGGAGGGGCGCTGAGAGCCTCGAGAACGCCACGCCAGGCAGTAAGGCGGTCAGGAGAAGTTCAGCACCGGGAGGACCGAGGCTTAGTTAACGGGTGTTAGTAGTAGGGGGAGGCAAAGGTTACTGACTCTAGGCCCCTCGACAGGGGTCAGATTTCTCTGGTCGGGAAATGGGGCTGAGTTAATGTGTAAGCTGGGCGACAGGGCGCTGCTTCTGAGGCAGCCGGTGGCGAGTTTTCCTTATGCTCAGTGTTGGGGGCTTAGGGGCCGGGTTTCCACGTGAATCGGAGAGCATACAGGTCTCTGCGTGTGCTCCTATCCAAACATCAGATCGTGATTGTTCCATATCCCCAAGTAATAGCTACTAAGTAATAGTCTGGTAATAGCTAGTAAGTAAATAGCTAGTAAGTGACTACTATCATAATTCGTTTGAACTTAGAATACTCCATCTTTTGAGAGCTGGTTGGGTTTTTTTTGCGTCCACAGTAACATGTTTTTTAACCCAAGCATTTTACAGTTACTCACATCCTCACTAAATTCATTTTTAAAGCCAAACTTTTCCACAATACCGGCTCAGAACAAAGCCCACAAACGTGTCTTCATGTTTGTTGAAAATTTCCGTATCCTAATGAGACCAAATGGCAAATACACAACAATATTTTAAACAAATTCATGTTTAGTGCGAATTTTAAAATATTACTACCTTTAATGCAGACCAACACTACCTGCTATAAACAGTAACTTAATTTTTTCTTAATTAGCATTAAATTCTGCTAAATGCTTGTGGTGTTCCATGCCTTTAATCGAAGAGTGGCAGAGGCAGGAAGGATCTCTGTGAGTTCAAGGCCAGCCTGGTCTACATAGCAAGGTCTTGCACTATATATATTGACCTTGTCTTAAAAACTAAAGAAAACAGGAAAAGTCTGTAACATAGA
Source organism: Meriones unguiculatus (assembly GCF_030254825.1). Taxonomy (NCBI): domain Eukaryota; kingdom Metazoa; phylum Chordata; class Mammalia; order Rodentia; family Muridae; genus Meriones; species Meriones unguiculatus. Next base: position 63,476,863 of record NC_083350.1, on the reverse strand, counting down.
GCTTATTAAAATTGTCTGTGGCTGGGATGTAGCCCGGTAGTGGAATGCTTGTCTAGCCAGGCAAAGAACCTGAGTTCAAGACGCAGCACTATCAGAAGGGGGCAGGCTTGCAACTTGGTAGCAAAGTTAAAAGTGTTTGCCTACCATTTTTAGAGCACTGAGTACATTCCCAACAGTGAGAAAAGTTCTGGTATACATACAGAGTAACAAATTTAATCAGGACTGATGCATAATTAAAAAGGAAATAAGTTCACTGTGTAATTTATGTTATTAGTGCACTTAAACTTCCCAAAATTTTTTCTGTCATCAGTGGTAGTATTTCTCCACACTAGGTGGTTTAATTCTTCATGCTTTGTCAATTTATTTATTCTTGAGCCTGTTTCCTTTCAATGTTACAAGTTTTTAGAGATTTTTTTTCCTATGCTATAAGTTAATATGCATTCATATCTTGTAGGAAAGAAGTTACTTGGGAAACTCCTCCCCGAGCACAAAATCCAGCTGTATTAAGCCTTTTGTAAGCTATTTCAGCTCAGAATGGCAATGGAATCCAGAGCAACTTCAACTTTAAAACCTCAGGATCATCAAGAAGAACTAATAGTAGTGAAAATAGAAGATAGTAGCTTTTCTTGGAGTCAGAAATGTAAACAGAATGGGAGTACCCCATCTTGCCAAGAATTGTTTCGCCAGCAATTCAGGAAGTTCTGCTATCATGAAACACCGGGGCCCCGAGAGGCTCTGGGCCGACTCCAGGAACTCTGCTATCAGTGGCTAATGCCAGAGTCACACACAAAGGAGCAGATCCTAGAGCTGCTAGTGCTGGAGCAGTTCCTGAGCATCCTACCTGAGGAGCTGAAGCTATGGGTCCAAAAACATGCTCCAAGAAGTGGTGAGGAAGCTGTGACACTGCTGGAGGAACTGGAGAAAGAGTTTGATGATCCAGGGCAGCAGGTGGGAGCAAAGACATGATGTGTTGTGGGGAAAAATCTGAAGCCTAGAGTTTATAATATCTTATCTGGTTAAAATGTTGTCTCTGAGGAACCACAACCTTGATATAACAGTAGCACGTACTCTTTTTTTTTTCTACTATTTTTAAAAATTTATTTACTTTACATCCCAATCATAGCCTCTTCCTTCCTCTCCTCCCAGTCCCACCTTCCTTTCCTCTTCTCTATATCCCTTTTCTCCTCCCCCTCAGAAAATTGACACCCCCCCCAACCTACCCATCCCAGCACATCAACTCGTATCTGGACTGAGCACATCCTCTACCACAGTGGCCTGGCCAGACAGCCCCCCACACACACACCAGGGGTAAGTGATCAAAAAGAATGCAAGAGAGTCCTTGTCAGAGACAGCCCCTGAGCCCCTTGCTAAGGAGACCCGCATGAAGACCAAGCTGTCCATCGTGTACATATGTGTAGGGGATCTCCATCCAGTTTATGAATGTTCCTTGGTTGCTGATTCAGTCTTTGCAAGCCCACCTGGGCCCAGGTTCATCTGCACTGTTGGTCTTCTTGTAGAGCTCCTGTTCCCTCCAAGTCCTATCCTTCCCCCAACTCTTCCATAAGACTCCCTGCACTTCACCCAATGTTTGGCTGTGAATCTCAGCATCTGTGTTAGGGGTGGGCTGTCTCCCATGGCGAGGTCAGGCATTAGTTGGACACTTTCTCTATCTCAGCTTTATCTTTATCTGAACATCTTGTAGGCAGGGTAAATTTTGGGTCAAAGTTTTGATGGTGTGTTGATGTTTTCCTCTCTCTACTTAGAGTCCTGTCTAATTCAGAGGGTGGTCTCTTCAGTCTCCATGTCCCCTGCTAGTATGGGTCTCTGATAGAGTCATCCCCAAATCCTCCCAGAAACTTACCCTGTTGTAGGTTTCCAGCCTGTCTCAGAGATGCCCCAGGCCACAGTTTCTTTTTCCTCTGCATGCCCTCTGTCCTCCTTCCCACCTCCTTCTCTCTCCCCACATTAAGATTACCACCCTCATTTCTCTCAGCACTCCCTTTCCTATCCTGTTCCCTCTCTTCAAGCACTTCCTTTGTCTTTTTTATTTCCCCTTCTCAGTGAGATACATACACCCTCCCTTGGGGCCTCCTTGTTACTTAGTTTGTTTGGGTCTGTGAAGTGTACCTATACTATATGGCTAATACCTGCTATAAGTAAGTACATACCATGTGTGTCTTTCTGCTGTGATCGCACTCAGGATGGTCTTTTTTACTTTCATCCATTTGCCTGCAAGTTTCATGATTTCCTTGTTTTTAATAGTTGAGTTGTATTCCATTGTGTAAATGTACCACAGTTTCTTTATCCATTCTTGGGAGGGATATCTGGGTTATTTCCAGTTTTGGGCTTATAAATAAAGCTTCTGTGAACATAGTTGAGCGAATGTCCTTGTATGATGGAGCATCTTTTGGGTATATGCCCAGGAACAGTAGCACATACTTATCCCTGCCCTTTTTCTCCCCCTGTGCTTTATCTGTGGCAGTGGCCTCATTAACCTTGAGGCTTTTACTAAACACGTTTTACTGGTTTTAGGTCCCAGATAGTCCGCAAGGACCATGGAAAGATTTGACATATCTCAAAACATCCCAAGATTCAGCAAGCATCCAAGTCCGTCCTTTGAAGACACAGCTAAAATCCTGGAAACCTTGCCTTTCTACTAGAAGTGGTAAGAATAAAAACTTATCTTCAAGATTATGTAAGCTAGGCTTCTGGATCTAAAGACGCAGATTGTATTTATAAATTTGTTGCATGTGAACATCATTGTATTACACAAACCAGAGGTGCTCACTTCAGCAGCTTTGTATTCAGTGATCTCATGAGTTGTGGTCATCCTTCCTTGTATGGGTTTCCCTATTGTTGACTCACTGAATCATTTTGTAACTTTGTAGAGTGCTAAAAATGTCTAATGCTGTGGTACATACTGAGTTTCCATCTTCAAGTAGAGAGAAAGGCAGATGGATCCTAAGTACGGTAAGTTGTGGAATACAAGTAGGCACTCTGTGGGTACTGGAATGAGAGTCAAGGAAGGCTGGAAAGTTGGCTCAGTGGTTAAGAGCATTTTGCAGTGGCCCTGGGTTCAATTGCTAGTACCCACATGGCATTTTTACAACTGTCTGTAAATCTTATCCAACAAACACCCTTTACTGACTGCCTCAGGTACCATGTATGCACATGATGCATGACATACATGCAGCAAAACAGCTATACATATGAACATGAAAAAATAAATCTAAAAAATAAATAAAATTTAAAGAAATATTCCAGGAATACTTGCTGGAGGAAGAAACACCTAAGCTATAATTTGAACACTCAACAGGAGAAAGCCAGGTAAATAGGCAGTGCAAAACCAGTAACGTGAGAGAATACAAACCATTATGGAAGTTAAACGCACTTCAGTTTGACTTGCGAATTGATAGGGAAGGGATAATGGAAGAAAAGACGCAGAAGTTGTTAAAGCCTTTATGTCACACTAATTCCTATCATACTTGTAAGGGGTGCAATTGATAATGGTAATGGATAAAGCAGTGCTATTGTTAGATTTGTGGTTTAGAACGGAACTGTTGAGTACAGAAATGATTTGAGAAAGGCAAGATTGGAGGCTTATTAGAGACTTGAAATCCAAGAGGTCACAGTAAATGAGGAAACCTGTGTTAATCTGAGGCGTAGAAATTAAAGCTTAATCCTATCCTTCAGCATTGAAAATGCCATTGCATTAGCATTCAAAGCAGGTCTTTGAACATGATCACATTTAAGTCTTGAACAATTTTTCTAATAATGGTACTATAAATATAAAAGAAAAAAATCTGATGTGTTTGGTATGGGACATTTGGGTACAAATAAAAGCAAAAAATACAATATGACAGTCAGTCTAGAGAATTGGAGACCTGAGAAGACATGAGCTTAAAAATTAAATAGTAAATGAAATCTAGGGTAGAGATTTTCAACAGTGAGGATACATGAAAATCCGGATACACCCTGAGGGAACATGTTTGGGTTTTTTTTGTTTTGTTTTGTTTTGTTTTGTTTTGTTTTAGTTACAAGCCCTAAAATCTAAAATGAAAAGCAACAAACAAAACAAAACAAAAAACAGAAAAGGAGAGTCACATGTAGTGTCTCGCATCTTTAATTCCACCTTTGGGTGGCTGTAGGATTACCCTACGTGTGAGGCCATTCTGGGCTGCTGAGTGAAACCCTGTCTCAAGAAGAAAAATCCAACAGTGATAGGTGTGGGTCTCAGTATCATGCTACAGAGAAGCTAACGATCCAAAAAGTACTCATTCAGTGTATGCAGTTATAAAATTGGTGGCTTTGACAAGACCACTGTCACTAGAAGTACCAGAGCCAAGAAGAAGGTAAACTAGAAACCAGACCGCAGAATGGGAATGACTCCAGACAAACCCTTTTAAGAAATTTTACTGTGAATGCAAGTGAGGCTGCTCAGCAGATACATGTGCAAGGAGCTTGGTTTTTAAGGAGGTGATTGAGTTTTAAGGCATGACTTGAGCTTAAATTAATAAGACGGATTGTTTTGGGTTTCTATGATAAAATACCGAAGTTATAATACTAATAATGCTCCTAAAGTGATGGGAAACAGTTCATTTTACCTCTGAATTCCATATTATATATTATGGCAGGGCAGTCTAGACAGCAAGAGCTTGAAGCATCTAGTCACAGCGACAGTAAAGAGCAGAGAAAGCATGTACATGCATGCCTACTACTGTGCTCATTTTCTCCACATTACACAATCCAGGACCCATATCCAGAAATGATACAGTCCACAGTGGGCGGTCCTTTCCATATCAATTAACATAGTCAAGATAGCCCCACCCCACGTGCCAACAAACAAGAACACAAGCATTAACGAACGTGTGACAGTCCAACCTGATCTACACAGTCTCACTGAGACAGTCTTCCCAAGTGATCCTAAAGTGTGTCAGGTTGATAATTCAAAACTAATCAATGCAGGAAATCAGAAAGAGGTTGAAAATAATAGAACAGAAGTAGTGAGCATGTGATCAGTTTAAGTCTTAAAGGGAGAAAAAGATGAAAGTCAAAAGGAAGATGTAGGTTTTAGCACTGGAAAAAGAGAAAAGATCCTGGGAACAGTGACATCTTTGTAAGTAGACCCTTCTATTTTCTCTTACATAAAAAGTGACTAAGCTAGCTGTAGTGGACATGACCTATAATCCCAACTACTTGGAAAGTTGGGTAGAAGAATCCCTTGAGACCAGAAATACTAACCAGGCTAACCTGTGGAACATAGCAAAATCCTTTCTATTTATTTAAAAAAGAAGATGACAGCTTGAGAATAACTGAAGAAATAAAAATTCTGGGGTTTTACTAATTTTATTTTCTTTTGTTTTGCTTTTACCATTTCAGATTCTAAGAACAATGAAACAACAGCAAAAGAAGACATTTCCAAAGAAAAATCAGTGGGACTCTCTTGGGATCCTTCATTTAGAGGTGTCAGCGATCACGAAAGCAATTTAGAGTGGCAGGAAAGACGTTCCCCTCTCCACAGGGGCAGTTTCAGTCAAGTGATCTTCACACACAAATCCTTAGCAAAGAGAGACCATCAGGATGAATCTCAAAGATGTGTAATTCTAAGTACAAACTCTGTAACATGTCAGAAAGTTTCTACAGAAGACAGACCTTACAGATGTGATATATGTGGGCACAGCTTTAAACAGCATTTCTCTTTAACGCAACATCAGAGAATCCATACTGGAGAAAAGCCCTATAAATGTAATCAGTGTGGGAAGGCCTTTAGTTTGAGGTCTTATCTTATTATTCATCAGAAAATCCATAGTGGTGAAAAGGCATATGAATGTAATGAATGTGGGAAAGCCTTCAATCAGAGCTCAGCCCTCACTAGACATCGGAAAATTCATACAGGTGAGAAAGCTTGTAAATGCAACGAGTGTGGCAAAGCGTTCAGTCAAAGTTCTTACTTAATTATACATCAGAGAATTCACACTGGTGAGAAACCCTATGAGTGTAATGAATGTGGGAAGACCTTTAGCCAGAGCTCAAAGCTCATTAGACACCAGCGAATTCATACAGGCGAGAGACCCTATGAATGTAATGAATGTGGGAAGGCTTTCAAGCAGAGCTCAGAGCTGATTACCCATCAGAGGATACACAGTGGAGAGAAACCCTATGAATGTAATGAGTGTGGAAAAGCCTTCAGTCTGAATTCAAACCTCATAAGACATCAGAGAATTCACAGTGGAGAGGAGCCCTATCAGTGTAATGACTGTGGCAAAACCTTCAAAAGGAGCTCAGCCCTTGTTCAGCACCAGAGAATCCATTCTGGGGACGAAGCTTATATATGTAATGAATGTGGGAAGGCTTTTAGGCACAGGTCAGTGTTGATGCGCCATCAGAGAGTCCACGCTATTAAGTAACATAACACGATGACTTGTAAATACATCGGTATATTTTTCTCTATGTTAGCGGAAAGGTTGGCTTTGGAGTAAAATTCCATAAAGGTAGTTTTTAAAAAACAAACGGTCTTTAGTCTAACTTGCTTTGTGCAGCACATCCCAATGTTGGTGCAGATTTTCTTTGAAACTTGTGACTTACTGGAACAAGATATATGAGCATTACTTCAAGCTTTGCTCTTAACGTTAGGAATACTCAGGAAAAAAAAAAAAAGAAACAGTAATGTAATACTGAGACCTACGAGAATGTCCTGGGAAAAGGCTTCATTCTGTGTGTTACAGCATCTGATTGTCAAGTGTCTGTGAGATAGCTGGATGGTGAGAGGCTGCTTAAGGAACTCAAAATAAGTGAGAAAACAGTTTCATTGGTTTGTTGATTCAAGACAGGCCTGAAACAACATATATACAAGTGGAGAGCCCCACCTGTACCCCAACCCCTCAGCCCCCTTTGTGCTGGGAAGTGAGCTTAGGGCGTCACTGCTAGACATGGGAAGTAAGTACTATGTTTTTTGGGGTTTTTTTTTGTTTTTTTTAAATACCTATTTTGTGCCAGGGACTAGGAATGTAATGAAGAAAAAAAGATAATTTATACAGTCTAGTGGCCATTACCAGTTAGGTGAAGTGCTTTTTAAGCACTTTCCGCATTTCCTTGTCCAAGAACTGAAATGTGATAGGAAGATTGAGGAGTTGACCAGGAAGGAAGGCCAGGTAACAATAAAGGAAGATGGGTTTTTTTTTCGTTTGTTTAATGCCAGAAATAAAACCTGGAACATTGCCTATTGAGTTGAGAATTGGAGCCACCTGTGTGAGAAGCATGACTGCAGGACTCTGAAGCACTGCATAGGAGCCTATGAAGAAGTGGCTATTCGTACATAAAAACCTGGAGTCTTTGGTCCGAGCACCAGGAAGAGCTTTGTCTTCTACAGTGTGGCCTAATGGAAAAAGCTAATAAGTAGTTCCTGAAACAACATTTAAATTTCTACAGAGGGTGGTAGGAGTAGGTTCTTTAGAGAGTATTGGAACAGCAATGGTAGAAGATGCCATAGCAACTGTATATAAGACCATTTCTCCAGCTAAGCACAATTGCCTGTGCTCAGGTGCTCAAGAATTGTCGATTTCTGGGTCTTTGGCTTTTTATTCAAATACCTCACACATACTTTGTTTTATGCCAGCAATATCTGGCAGTATCTTGAAAATTTTAAGGGCAGTGCTAGAGAAGTGACAACAGAAAGTAGTAATTCTTGTTAGGACTTTCCCTCCGTTAGGAGTCCATTAGGAAAAGCATCCTAAGGCTGCACACAATGCAAAGGTAAAAAGTTGATCAGCTCAAGAAGTCTTGGCATTCCTGTACTCTGGACAGTAAGACAAAAGGAACAAGTATTCCTGGCCAATTTGAGCTACATGATGGGACCCTTACCCAAAAATACTGGGGAGAAAAAAATTCAAAGACCTAATAGTTTGGAGGAATAACATACCTTAGCAAACTCAAATCTGTAAAATTTATGAGGATACTGTCTTGGACATTTATAGGTGTGTACTAAACAATAAAAATGAGCTAACTGCCTAATGTAGGTGTTAAGTAAGATAATGTTAAAAAGGGAAATATTTCAGAGCTCTTACATAGATCAGAAGGAAATGTAACAGGTATTTACCAAGGGCTTTGTATATGTGCTGGTCACTAGTACACATCATATTTTGTACATGGGAAATGGAAGCTGACAGCTAAAAGGTCAGAATTTGAATTCAGAACCCTTTTCTGAAAGCACTTTATACTATCCAAGAAGTTCCGTTAACATTTAAGCAAATCACAGAAGTGCCAGTGAACAACATAGATGTCCAGTCTTCAAAGTTACAGTTATTGGAATGAAGATCGTATTTGCTTTCCATATAAAACTAACAAGGATCCAAGCAAATCATGGCTCTGATATGAATACATTATCTTTGGCAATACCAGAAGCCTTAAGTACTGCCCTTGTCTTTGAAATTTCTACCCAGAAATACACTTAAACCACGAGTATGCAGCCTTATAAACTGTTAAAAGATGTTTAAAATCCATGATATGTTAAATATACAATATATACAACATGATCCCACGTAAAATATTATGCATTAAAAATAATGGAAACGTACAATGTCAAGATGTTATACTAGTTTTTGTATTTCAAGTTTTATCACAAATCTAATGCTTATAGAGGAAGGGGTCGGAGAACACAGTTCAGTTGTAAAGCCTAAATTTGACGTCATTAAAGTCCCAGGCTTAATCCCTACATCCCCAACCCTAGGTGAGGCCGGTAGGGAACAGAGTCCCAAAATATTTGTGAAAACAAGCACTTGCTTTCTATGACAACCCTGTCTCAAGTCTTAAACAACAGAGGTCTTTCACTGTTGATAAAAATCAGTGCAGACTTACCTTCTTCATAATATTAGAATAATCCCCTTCAAATCCCCTGTGAAGTAGCTTGAAGATTTTGGCTGAGTAAAGCAAGTGCTTTTAAGTGATTAAGGCGGCGGCAGCGGTTTGTAACTCTGAGGCCAGGCACAAAGGAGACTGCCCTGGGGAGTCGGGCGGTCAGCCTGCGCCCGCTGCTTGCCTAAGCGCGGGGCTGAGCGGCCAGGAGCTCGGCTGCCCACCCCGCCCCCTTCCCCTGGTCGCTCGGGGACCCCACCCGGCGCCCCCTGTGTCCTCCTCCCGCAGCAGCGGCCGTCCCGGTGGGGGGGTCGGGGGGAATGGCGCTGCTGGACCTGGCTCAGGTGGGAAAGGCCTTATTCAGCTTCCTGCTCTTGGCGATGCGGTGACTGGTGCATTTCACGTCCATCTACCCCCAAACAAGGAGGCAACAAACAGCCCTAAATCATGCTCCTTAGTGTCTCTCTGAAACCGTTGAAGGGGTGGATCCTAGCCTGATCAACTCGGAGACATTCTCAGAACTAGATTACCCAAGTATGAAGCACTCCTTTGTGTGCAAGATCATGATGATCCAGCCATAGATGTAAGAAACTGTTTGGAAAATACCCAAAAGTTGATGCTAGTGACTTATAGGTGACAAAAAGGTTGGCATTAATCCTAAAATTAATAATTTGACTTAAGCATATGAAGTTGCAAAATATGGTCCCATACGGATTTGTGATAATGGAGTAAGAGTCATTTCAAACACATTTAACACGGTCAACGGGGTGTGGCTCACGAGCTGCCTTACATAGCAGACAGATAGGGCTTTGCTGCCACGTTAGAGCAGTCATATTTTGGAACTCCACCCCCAAGAGCCTACATCTCTGCCAATGTAACAGGCTTCAAATGTGTGACAGGAAGGTCTTGTCTCATGAGGAGGGACGTCCTAGGTGCGGCAGGAGAGCTGACGGCACTTGCTCAGCGCAGGGCTGAAGATTACTTTACAGCTAAAGCAATAGCCGAGCAAGGTCAGAGATTTGCAAGGTCCGTTGCCATGCCTGGGTTCAGATGAGGTGTCATGGCTTTCTTCATGTGTCACTGCCTGGCATGGGTGCTATCTGACCACATTCAACTCAGGAGCGTCCAGGGCAGCACTCTGTTTTTCAAAGCATAATTCTGCTGTGGCTTGGTTCATCTGTGAACCTGCAACAATACACATTCTCTTGTTGCCCTTATGGAACCTTGCTACGAGCAGGGGAACTCCGCTACAGGTTGTGATGTGGAGGAGCAGCTGAGGAAATCCTAGATGTGTAACAAGTTCTGTGAGTGTGTACGTGACAGAAGTATGATAAATTATGTTTATAGAAATGCTTTCAAGGATCTACCTTCAAGAGTTTTCTCACATGTATGTTTTGGTATGTGCTCTTTATTTGCATGGCACTTGTGTTTGTGAAAAGAAGAAAAAAACAAAAAACACTAGTCTTGGCCAAATAGTGTATTTTGTGGAAGTATAAAATCAAGACACTTGGTTCTCGGGAACTGGTTTGTTTGTTTTTTTTAACAAACCTATCTGTTTGTTAAACTAACTATCTACCTATCTATCTACACACCCACACATGACTGATCTGCAGCAGACACCATGACAGTACCCTTCAGTAGGGAAAATTTCTTATATGACTGTACTCACTCGGAGGTCTGTATGGGCAGGATAGCAGCAGCTCTGTGAGAAGGGAACAGGCCATGGCCACCCTGTGTGAAGTGAATGACGTGTGCCAGGAGGGGCACACTGAAAACCTTTTCATGCTTTATGCCTACCTCTTGTAGTTGTTGCGGAGGAAACAGAAGTTAGAAATTGTGATACGGTAGGTAGGCCTTGCAAAAACAAGTGGAAGACTTTAAAATAATAATAAAAGAGCTGGAGTCTAGCATTTATATGAATCTGTGAGGTTTTATTTATTTTTATTTTTATTTATTTATTTATTTTTTTTGTCTCACTGCAATGACCCAAAAGTGGCTGAGATTAGTTTTTAATCATAACCATGAATGAAGGCATCTTTGGTACCGACTGTTGGTTCTGTCTGAACCCTGTTAACCACTGTGCTAAATCCTCCCTTCCCTGTTCTTCACCCAGCTTACTCCATCTTTCCTTAGCTTCCTTAGCTTTTTTCCAGGGTGGGGGCTGTTCTTTTTTTTTTTTTTTTACTGCGAGTGGATGTTTTGATAGTTTTAAGGAAAAATGCGTTTCAGACACAGTTCACACAGGAGCTGTTTTCTTACCCAATAAGTCCGTATTGTTAAATAAGAATGTAATTTCACGATACAGGTATTTAATATCTTTTTTAAGTAAGTAAATATTCTAGTTATCAGTAAACTGCAGTAGAGAATTAAGAGAGGACATAGTGAAGTTTACTGTTAAAATCAATCAATATCAAGCTAAGTCTTGATACTGTATATGGGTTGTTTTTTTTTACTGTAATAGTCTAGTTTTATTTAAGTTGAATTTCTGTATTCAGTCTGTATGACAGTAACTAGGTGAGCCTAGTTATAAATGCATGCTGTACCCTCCTCTCTCCATCACGCAGCTAAACTTGCTTGTCAGCCTGTGCTTAACTTGTGGTGAACTGGACTTCTGTTTAAAACAAGCAAAATTGTAAGGAACAGAGGGTTAGCCTCCCGCTCCCACCTCACCCCCATCTTTTTAAATGTTATTTTGCTGTTCCTTCAGAATTTGGTGGCATCTGATGCCTGCTGTTAACCAGCCCCTATGGCAGCTTCACATCCTGTTACCGTGGCTTCCATGTGAGTGCTTAGCATGTAGCGCACTAGCAGTAACTGCTCCTATTTATAGAGGACATTTTCATCTTACTGAACCAATCCCTTTGCCTATGACTATACACATGGTCTAAATCGCAATAGATGTGCAATAGTGTATATACTATAAATACACAACATACTTAGATTTTTCTGGGCCAAACTATGTTATCCTTCCGTCTCTCTTTCTTCTCCCCTCCCCCTTCTCTTTCTCCTGCCTTAGGATGAATTTGTTCGAAGGGCATTTCTCCATGGACATAGATGCATATTCCTTTTTTCCCCCCTGTGAAATGGGTAATATTGTCCCCTGAGGAAAGTTGCACAGTGGAAACCAGTCTAGTTATGACCCACTACATGTCTGTTCTTTTTAATCACTCTTCCATGAGTTGAGTTTTGCTGAGTATGTTTGTCATTTGTCAGTTTGTTTAGTGGAGTTTGGTGGATGCCATTCTTTGCACTGCTGAAGTGAGATCTTGCTGACTAGTGAGCTTTTTTTGTTGATCCTAGTATGGGCCAAGAAACAAAATGCAAATGGCTGGACAGACTTCTTGTGTTCTGTAAATATTTTTTTTTAAGTATTCTGTATGTGTGTTTTATGTGGTCATGGAGTATTTCCTTAAAGCAAAACTTAAAGTATGCAGACAGTTAACTGTTTGTTTAGCAAGTTTGGAGTGAAGATAAAATAGTAAGAAATACTGTAAATGTCAAAGCATCACAGCAGAACTGTAGGAGCCCATATTTACAATAAACTGTCTTAAAAAAAAAAACTTCGATCATTACTGTTTTTCCAAGAATTCAGTAGGTACAGAAACAAGTTATCTCACAACTATATTCTCATGTTAAAGGAGCCGAAGATGATGATCTTACGAAGTGGATGCCAACATCAGCTGAAAGGAAGTTTTGTCTTTCAACCGCCTTTTCTGAAAGCAAATAACTAAGGCCTTTCCCTCTGCTCCATGTTTTTTGTTGTTGTTTTTTTTTTTCTGCCGGGGCCAGCCGGGCAGAGTCAAACGGTTCTTGAGTTGGGTGTGAGGATTAAAATTAATAAAATAAACACACAGCACACAAGAAACTTTTTAAAGGTCCAGACTCGACAGCCATAGCAAAAGGCAGACAGCCGCAACAAGCAGTGCCAGCAGCCAGTCTCAAGTCTCTGCCTGCCTCCTCTGCCTCTAGCCTTCTGACCTAGCTCCTCCTCCTTCTCGCCCCTTCCTGTCCTCTGGCTCCTCCCATTGCACAACATTGTATCTAGTTGCTTTACTTGGGTCCTGTTTACACAAGAGTTGAGACAGGATGCTTGGAGCATCATCTTCAGCCTTCTGCAGTAACTGTCAGCCTGTCTTTTTATTGTAGAGTTTCTAAGCGAGAGTAGAAACATCTCAGAACAATGGTTAATTTGCACAAGGAGCCTGAGGAAGAGGTGTAACCCTCACAAGCCATCCCACCTGTTGTCACAAACAAAAGGAGATGGACTTGCAAGTTCTCCTCTGCCATTAGTAAAAGGCCTCCAAAAAGCCATCTCTCCGCCGAGATTTAAATATCAAAGCAGGCCGCTGAATCACGGCTCCCGACAGTAAAGCGGCACTTGCCTTACATGAATTTTAAGTCAGTTTTATCCCTTCTCTTTCTCCCTCATCAGCCTGCAACCAAAACTGAGAGGATTGAATTTTTAAGGCATTTGACAATGACCTGATAACTTACTTCTATATGTAAACTACTAAAGAGAAAAGTCACACCTACGCTTCACTTAAAACCCTTTCTCAAAATTACTCAAAACATGGGACTAGAGAGACAGCTCAGTGGTTAAGAGCAGGCACTGCTCTCCCAGAGGACCAGAGTTCCATTCCCAGAACCCACATTGGTTTACCTCCTGTATTTCCACGTCTCGGAGATTCGTGCTCACTTCTGGCTTGTGCAGGCATTTGCATTCATATGCTCATAACTTAAAAACAGTCATCCCAAAGGTCTTAGCACCTGGTATTGAAGAAGGATGGTATCTTGGTAGATTTAGTATATATGTGAATTTAAAAGGTTCTTGCTCTCATTCCCATGCTCCACCCTTAAAGTCTGGCTGTCAGAGCTTCCTGATACTGTTTATTTGACCCAAAAATAGAAACTAAGGGTGCTACTTCCCTTTTTTTCTACCCTTCCCACCCTCCAAACTAACTCCATTCATGTTGTGGTCCTTTACCTGAATGAGTTAAAAGTAAAGCTTTAAATTTTCAGTTTCATTACAAAATATCCCCATTGCGTGCTGGTACTACTAAGCAGCTGAACTGCATATTGAATATATAAATGTTAAAATTAACAAAAAAATATACTGAAGGTTTTTACCAAATATATTCGGATTAGGGAAGAACACTAACAGGAATAGTTCAAAAGTTAATTTTACTATGCACAGTGGGATTATGGGTATTTGTACTTATCAACACTCACAATTAGAATAGGGGTTAAATGATATTTAAAACATTGAATCAATGGAACCGAACAGAGGACCCAGAAAAATAAACCCACACACCTATGGAAACTTGATTTTTGACAAAGAAGCCAAAACCATTCAATGGAAGAAAGACAGCATCTTCAACAAATGGTGCTGGTCCAACTGGATGTCTATATGCAGAAAAATGAAAATAGATCCATATTTATCACCCTGCACAAAACTAAAGTCCAAGTGGATCAAAGACCTCAACATAAAACCAGACACATTAAATCAGTTAGAAGAAAAAGTGGGGAAGACCCTAGAACTCATCAGCACTGGAGACAACTTCCTGAACAGAACACCAACAGCACAGGCTTTAAGAGCAACAATCAATAAATGGGACCTCATGAAACTGAAAAGCTTCTATAAAGCAAAAGACACTGTCATCAAAACAAAACAACAGCCTACAGACTGGGAAAGGATCTTCACCAACCCTACATCTGACAGAGGGCTAATATCTAGTATATATAAAGAACTCAGGAAGTTAAAAAGCAACAAATCAAGTAACCCAATCAAAAAATGGGGTATGGAACTAAACAGAGAACTCTCTGTAGAGGACTGTAGAATGGCAGAAAAACACTTAAAGAAATGTTCAACATCCTTACCCATCAGGGAGATGCAAATCAAAACAACCCTGAGATTTTACCTTACACCCATCAGAATGGCTAAGATCAAAAACTCAAGTGACAACACATGCTAGAGAGGTTGTGAAGAAAGGGGAACCCTTCTTCATTGCTGGTAGGAATGCAAATTTGTACAACCACTTTAGAAATCAATCTGGCGCTTTCTCAGACAATTAGGAATAATGATTCCTCAAGATCCAGCTATACCACTCCTAGGCATATATCCAAAAGATGCTCAAGTACACAACAAGGACAATTGCTCAACCATGTTTGTAGCAGCTTTATTCGTAATAGCCAGAACCTGGAAACAATCTAGATGTCGCTCAGTTGAAGAATGGATACAGAAATTGTGGTACTTTTACACAATGGAATACTACTCAGCAATTAAAAACGAGGAAATCATGAAATTTGCAGGCAAATGGTGGGACCTAGAAAAGATTATCCTGAGTGAGGTATCCCAAAAGCAGAAAGACACCATAGTATATACTCATTTATCTAGACCTGTAAGATAGGATAAACATACTGAAATCTATACACCTAAAGAAGATAAACAAGAAAGAGGACCCAGGGTAAAATGATTCTCACTTAGAAAGACAAATGGGATGGACATTGGATGGAGGAGAAAACAAGTAACAGGACAGGAGCCTACCACAGAGGGCCTCTGAAAGACTCTACCTAGCAGTGTATCAAAGCAGATATTAAGACTCATAACCAAACCTTCAACAGAGTGCAGGGAATCATATGCAATAAAAGGGAGTTAGTAAGACCTGGGGAGTACAGGAGCTCCACAAGGACCAAATATATCAGGGCACAGGGTTGTTTTATGAGACTGTTTCTCCAGCCAGGGACCATGTGTGGAAACAACCTAGAACCCCTGCTTGGATATAGCCCATGGTAGCTCAGTATCCAAGTGGGTTTCCCTAGTAGGGGGAACAGAAACTATTTCTGACATGAACTCAATGGCTGGCTCTTTGACCCCGCCTCCCCCAAGGGAGGAGCAGCCTTGCTAGGCCACAGAAGAGGACATTGCAGCCAGTCCTGAAGAGACCTGATAAGCTTGGTCAGATGGAAGGGGAGGAGGTCCTCCCCTATCAGTGGACTTGGAAAGGGGCAGGGAGGAGATGAGGGAGGGCTGGTGGGATTGGGAGGGAATGAGCGATGGGGCTATAGCTGGGATACAAAGTAAATAATCTGTGATTAATATAAAAAAAATAAAAATTATTATAAAAAATAAAAATAAAACATTGAATCATTCACTTGTCACCTATAAGAAAAGGCATTCACTGTCCATTTGAATGATCCATTTATGTTAGATCTTAAATGATAATTTCACAACTTTTGGAAGTGGGAATTATATCCAAATTTACCTCCCCTATTCACAATAGCTATTATTACCAAGTCTTCAAAAATGGTACATTCTCCTAAGTAGAAATTACTCCCAGTAATTGTGGATTAAAAAAAACTGCCAAATCAAAATCAAGGAAGAGTTCTGTAGACTTTGAAGGACTGACTCAAAGTGTATGTCCCTCAAGAGGCTTGCCATCTGCAAATCTAACACTGAGGACACCTCTCCAGACTGTCCTTCAGTTTCCAATGCATGTTTCCCTGGTATACACGCATGACTTTACATTAGAAACACCAGCTTTGTGGGTTTTTTTTAACCACACTAATTCGAACACTTCTAGATCATATAGGTCATTTGTGATCTGAAACAGGTTATCCAACTCACGTTATTATGACAAGGAAGAAACCAACTTGGCTTCTGAACTAAGGTCAAAGACAACTCCAGCAAAACCTAGAGTGAAGTCACGATACAGGAACATCTCCAGATCCTCTCCACGCCACAGATGTATTCTAACCTCTGCCTCTATTCTCATCATTAGCCAAGCTAACGTCTATATTTTAGGTCTCAATGGGATGTCACATCCAAGAAATCTTTAGTTAACTCATAGATCACATAACATCCCTGATAATGTCTTCCAACCGAACCCTGAATTTATTCTGGCAAAGTATTGCCACACTCTCACTGTAATAAATTGCTTAATAAATAAGTATATTCCAATAGCCCTTAATTTTGAGAGGGCAATGAGCAAGCCTGTTTTCCCAACGGTTAAGCCCAGCAGATACCAAATAAGAAAGTAGACCACAAAGGGACACTCGGGGTTGAAAGAATTGGCAAGGGGGTAGAATGAGCTTTCATTCCTCTGATATTATCAAGCTGATCCAGAACATGACATTTCAGAGCCTCAATTCAACATTTCAGGGTTCAGGAACTCTTAAAACACGACTACTTTGGCTGGACAGTAATCCTTGCCACCTGATAAGGAGATCTTGCAGGACCTGTGCCTCAATCTTAGAGTGACAGGAAGGGACTCAATGGCAGCTCCATCTTGAGTGGAGAATGGGAGGAAGAGCATATTGGTGAGAGTCCTCATCCAGAAATGGGTCAGCCTTTTATTTATTTTATTTTAGTAAATAGCATTCTTTTTAGACAAGATTTGGATAAAATTCTTCTCTAGATATGCAAGCATTTTGTGTGGATCTCTTTACAGAATAGAACTGGGCTGGAAAGACAAAGTCCTGCTATCGGGAAAC